>NC_044390.1:76376674-76684688 GCF_006542625.1 Nomascus leucogenys
GAAAATGGGGGTACAGAGTCAGGCGCAGTGGCTCACGCCTGTAATCCCAGCACTTTAGGAGGCTGAGGTGGGTGGATCACCTGAGGTCAGGAGTTCGAGACCAGCATGGCTAACAAGGTGAAACCCCATTTCTACAAAAAATACAAAAAGTAGCCAGGTGTGGTGGTATGCGCCTGTAGTCCCAGCTACTCGGGAGGCTGGGGCAGGAGAATGGCTTGAACCTGGGAGGCAGAGGTTGCAGTGAGCTGAGATAGCACCACTCACTCCAGCCTGGGCAACAGAGCGAGACTACATCTCAGAAAAAAAAAAAAAAAAAAAGCAAACGGGATTCCTGGACCTGGTGGTAATTCTTTTTAATTCTTTGCACAATCAGCGTACTGTTTTTCCAACGCTGCTGTGCCATTTTACATTCCCACCAACAATGCACAAACTTCCCTAATTTCTCCACATCCTTGCCAATACTATTTGTTTTCCTCTTTTTGTTTTTGGTTTTTATGTGTTTGTTTGATAATAGCCATCTAAGGGGTGGAGTCTAGAAGCAATTGAACTCAAAAGTCATTGCACCTTTTTACTTGCATGCCTCGATCATCACGGACGGGATATATAGACCCCACCTGTGACCCGGACATCCGATTCCTCTGCCTTTTGCTACCCTCGCTCATCCAGCTGGCCCCACCCCGCTGCTGCCGCCACGCCTCCCTCTCTTCTCTCCCACCTGCTCCGCATTCTGCGATGATGCTGAAATCCAGACGCCCGCAGACCCAGGCAGTGGCAGGACTCCTGGAGGCCCGTGGAGAAGGAAGCGGCTGGCCAGCCAGGCTCATTCTCAGTGAGGCGGCACCCAAGGTACTTTGTTCAACTTTCCCCTTCTCACTCCCACTGCCTGAACCTTTCTGGGAGCCTCCTCTTCCCTTTAGTTGCCGCCAGGTTCACCTGCAGGCCGCACAAGTGCAAGGCCTTTCTCAGTCCAAGTCAGAGGAATGTTCCGTGTCCCTAGCCCTCGGGTCTGCCTTATCTCAGTTCACAGGCCCACCCTGCGATCCCCTCCTCACTCTGTCTTAGAATCTTCTCACCCTTCCCCTCGCCAGCTCCCAAGCGTAGCAGGGGTGCTTGTTTAAAAAGCTCAGATTGACTCTGGCCCTGCCTCAATCTCTCTCTTTTTTTTTTTTTGAGATGGAGTTTCACTCTGTCGCCGAGGCTGGAGCGCAGTGGCATGATCTCAGCTCACTGCAACCTCCTCCTACTGGGTTCAAGCGATTCTCCTGCCTCAGCCTCCTGAGTAGCTGGGATTACAGGTGTGCACCACCACACACAGCTAATTTTTGTATTTTTAGTAGAGATGGGGTTTCATCATGTTGGCCACGCTGGTCTCAAACTCCTGACCTTAAGTGATCCAGTCAACTTGGCCTCCCAAAGTGCTGGGATTACAGGCGTGAGCCACCGTGCCCAGCCATGCCTCAGAATCCCAGAAGGATCTGGAGAGCTAGATCTTTTTTGTTATTTATTTATTTTTTTTTTGAGATGGGGGTCTCATTATGTTGCCCAGGCTGGAGTGCAGTGGCACTATCACAGCTCACTGTAGCTTCAACCTCGCAGGCCCAAGCTATCCTCCCACCTCAGCCTCCCCAGTAGCTGGAACTACAGGTACACACCACCATGACCACCTAATTTTCTAATTTATTATTTGTAGAGATGGGGTCTTGCTATGTCTCTCAGGGTGGTCTCTAACTCCTGGGCTCAAGCTATCCTCCTGCCTTGGCCTCCCAAAGTGCTGGGATTACAGGTATAAGCCACTGCACCTGGCCAAGATGGGGTCTTGCTATGTTGCCCAGGCCGAGATCTAGATCTTAAAAGGCCCCAGGAGATGTTGGTAGTCTGCAAGTTTGACCACATTTCTGTGGTTACCAGAGACGCTAGTCAATGATGGAAGGTGGGAAGCACCCCCCTGGAGACGATCAGAGATGCTTCCACCCATTGGGGGGCACTTACCCCACAGGAGGAAGCCTGGGCAGCCTTGGGGTCAGAGGATGTGGGTCCTAGAGATGAGCCCAGTTGTCCCTCTCCTGGGAGTGTTTGCTTCTGTCCTGTGGCAACCTGTGAGTGGCTGTGGAAGATACTGGACAGGTTCTCGTGGACTGGACACCCCTTGGGGATGGCCTGGCCTGGCTCTTTGGCTGCTGTTGGATTTGCCCACATTTCAGCTGCCAGTGAGATCTCTGTCCTGTTTCCCCTGGACTCTTGAGGGTTTTGATTCCAGAGATCAGAGGTCCAGCGTCTATACCCATAGGATCAACAGTCCACACAACCAGCATCCTCCAAAGGAGGTGATGCTTAGCTCCACCACCTCATCTCCTTCTTCTGATCCATCTTCTTATTCCTTTCCCTGAACTTCCACTGACTGCCCTTTAGCAGCCTACACTAAGCCATTACAGTGCCATGGAGGGGCGGGGAGACCTGCAGACTTGGGGTTAAATCCCAGTCACATAACCTCAGAGAATTTTGTTCCTATGTAAACCAGCAAACAGATGGTGTCAGCTGAGGCCTCTGAGATGTGATAAAAGACTGTGGGGAAGCACAGTGTCATTTGAATCCCATCTCTACCCTTTACTAATCATACCTAAGCTACCTAGCCTCTCTGAGCCTCAGTTTTCTCTTCTGTAAAATGGGGATGTATTTATTGTCTATGGCTGCTGTAAGAATCCCCACAAACTTAGTGGCTTAAAACAATACAAATTTATCATCCTACAGTTCTGGAGGTCAGAAGTCCAACATGTGTCTCCCTGGGCTAAAATCAAAGTGTCAGTGGGGCTGCCATCCTTCTGGAGGCTCCAGGGGAGAGAATCCATTCTCTTGCCTTTTCCAGTGTCTAGAGGCCCCATTCCATCCTCACAGCATCTTTAAATCTGACACTGACTCTCTTGCCTCCCTCCTTTACCCATAGGACCCTTATGATTACATTGGCCTACCTTGATAACCTGGGGTAATCCTCCACCATTTTTTTTTTTTTTTTGAGACAGTGTCTTGCTCTGTCACCCAGCCTAGAGTGTGGTGGTGCAATCACAGCTCACTGCAGGCTCCAACTCCTGGACTCAAGTGATTCTCCTGCCTCAGCCTCCTGAGTAGCTGAGACTACAGGCGTGCACCACCCTGCTTGGCTAATCCTTTATTTATTTATTTTTTGTAAAGATGGAATCTTAGTATGTTGCCCAGGCTGGTTGCAAACTCCTGGGCTCAGGCAATCCATCTGCCTCGGCCTCCCAAAGTGCTGGGATTACAAGTGTGAGCCACCACACCCGCCAATTCCCCCTATTTTAAGGCAGCTGATTAGCAACCATAATTCCATCTGCATCTTTTACCCCCACTTGCCTGGTAATAACATATTCGCTGGTTCCAAGGATTAGGACCAGGGAGGAAAATAAAGATAGTGTCCTGTATACACTGCAGGGAATAAGCCCCCTATACATGCTAGTGAATGCTGTTACTATTTTTGTTGTTAGAATGTGGGTGATTTCTCATAGAAGAGGAAGAAAAGCTTTAGAAACATGATCTCTGAGCCTGTTTCCTCATCTGGGAAATGGGATCATCCCACTGGTTGTGCAGGCTGTGGTGCGGTTCCAGGGAGATGCTGCCTGACTAGTGTTGAACTCCGTGCAGCACACGGCAGGTGCTTACATGACGGCAATTTGTGTTTTTCTCCCATTAGTTGCTCAGCCCCAGAAGGAGCCTCATTCCCCCCATGTCTCCTGCATGCTTTCTTCTGGTGTCGTCGTGGCCAGGTGGCACTCTGGCTGTGCACATCATGCACAGGTGGCACTCTGGCTGTGACCAGAGCTCTGCCTAGAGCTTATGACCCTGGCATTTTTGCCTGGACTCTGCACACCTGACTCCCACTTGCCCATAGTCAGGAACAGAAGTCAGACTCAACGGTGGCTCCCAGCCCTTCCCTTGTGGTGACCCAGTGGCTGGGCTCCATTCTCCCAGCTGTGCACTCCAGATGGAGGGTGCCCTTGTCCCCTAGCTCCTGCAAAGTCCCTGGGGGATGCTCATTGGCTGTGAACACCATGCCCTAGGTCACTCGTTCCCCACTTCAGCCAATTTCAGAGGGTGACTGGGGGCCGCGATGCTCTTTTTGGCCAGGCTGGGTTCACAGGGTCATTTAGGAGCCAAGCCAAGGAGAGGGTGGTACAGGTGCTGGGCAGAGAAAGCCAGGGCTGCTGCAGGCACCCTCTCCCTACCCCGTGCCTGGCCTTCACCAAGCACTTCCTGACACCACCCACAGCCCATCCTCCCAGACATACTTCCTCACTCGTGAAACGTTGCGTGTGCACGAATCTCGTCTCCCCTGAGGCTGCAGGCCACTTCCTGGGTGGGCTTAAGAGTTAGACTCCTGCCTGTAATCCCAGCACTTTGGGAGGCCGAGGCGGGCAGATCACGAGGTCAAGAGATCAAGACCATCCTGGCCAACAGGATGAAACCTTATCTATACTAAAAATACAAAAATTAGCTGGGCGTGGTGGCGTTGCCTGTAGTCCCAGCTACTCGGGAGGCTGAGCCAGGAGAATCGCTTGAACCTGGGAGGCAGAGGTTGCAGTGAGCCAAGATCGCACCACTGCACTCCAGCCTGGCGACAGAGTGAGACTCCATCTCAGAAAATAAAAAGTTAGACTCCTAATTAATATATCCTTTGCCTGTTATATCTTGGACAGCAAGTCACCTGCTTTATTTCCCTGAGCCTCAGTTTCTTCACCTGTGAAATGGGTGTAGTAACAAATCAGACATGCTTCCTAGGGCTGTTATGAGGACCAAATGAACTAATTTACAGCAGTGACTAGTACAGGGCCTGGCATATAGCAGGTGCTGGAAGGCGTGCGTCTCTTTCCATCTTGTCTTTTCCGACATGAGGTCCACACCTGAGCTGTGCTGCTGAGCTCCAGGACACACACTCAGCCAACCCTACCTCTCCAAGCCTCTGCCTTCTGCATGGTAAATGGCGTTCACGATCCCTGCCTGAAATGATGCCTGTCAAGCACCAAGTCTCAGGGAAAGTAAATGAAGGCCGTGCTCATTGTAACCTTCATGACAAACTTCCCCCAGTTTCTGGTGCTATGGGAACTTGGTGTCAGAACGCCTGGGTCTGAGTGGTGTCACCTCTCTGGGCCTCAATTTCCCCATCTATAAATGGGATCTCACCTGTAAGGGATGAGTGAGTGATGTCATTATCCTTATCTCCCTTTGACCTTCTCACAAGCCACAGAGCTGCCATTCAACCTTTATTGATAGAAGACAGTTGCTCAATTTTACACTTACAGTCTTGATGTTGCCCGAACATGGTGTCTTTGTGAATAACAATTTCAACATCTTATCGGGGTCATGTTACACAAAGCAGACGAGCAGTGCAGGTCAGACGGGTAGCACTGGGATTGTGTCTAAGGGTGGTGGATACTCAGTGGAAAGTTCCAGAACTAGGAAAAACTTAAAGCTCGCCCTTCAAGGCGGGGCTTAATGCCAAAACTCCCAAGCAGCTGGCTGAGCTGTTGATTAAACAGAACATCCTGGCTCTAGGGTTCGGGAACTCCCAGACACGGAGTCAACATCCATCTGGTGGAAAGAGGGGGATGGTGCGTGAGGCTGCAGCTTCTCCAGTTTTGTCTCAACTTTGCTGGGAGAGCATTTTTCACATTTGACTAGCTCACTCCCCTGTCTCTCTTCTAACCCAGCTATCTGCGGAACTTGCCACTTGGGGAGTCAGTAATTAGCAAGGAGAGAAAAAGAAACATAAAAACAGCTGCAGGGCAAAGGGAGGTGAGGAAGTGCCAATAAATATCATGCATTGAAGTTTTGTCCACCACTCGCCACGTGGTTGAGCTTTACATGGTTCAGTTGGCTTTCATTCCATCAGGGGTGTCTTAAATCCCAGTACAAAAGCACCCCCCTCCAGTTCCTCCCTCTCCCATCGCATTTTCCCTTTGAAAGCCCCCCAAACCCCCAAACAATGGCACCGCCCCTCTTAGGTACATGCAAGAAGAGATGTGAATCATGAACAGGTAGAAAAATATCTGGTCTCCAATATGGAAAAAATAGGATGTTTCACAGTATCAACAGTGCTTGCTGGTTCTAAAAAGTAGCCCCAGGCTGCCAAGGGATTACGAGCCGGTTAGAGATGTCATTCTCTGGCCTGTAGGAGTTAGGATGGCTGGGAGGTAGGGAGGGAGAAGGAGTCTCATTCCAGAGGCCTCGGGCTGGGTTTGCAGAAGTTGGGTGGATGGGCCACAATAAATATAAATAAATTTACACACGGTCACGGTGCCCGGCATGGCCCAGGAATCTGCTCCAGTAAAATTCTAACAGACTATCGGAAAGGTGGGGCTGAAGGCCACCTGGACTGGCTCCCATTTCAGAGTTCAGCTTGTCCTATCCAGGAGACAGGCTCAAGCTTCTCTGGCTCCACTTCCCGCCCTGGGCCTGTCCCCTGGAGGCTGCGGCTGAGGTTTGATCCGCTCAGCCATTTCCCATGAGGATGAATTCAAGGGCTTTCACCCCAGGGTGTTTCCTTAATGCACCAAGGTGTCCCAAAATGGGGTGCAGGTCATTGAGGTCACCCAGCCAGGATCCAGGATGGAGAAGTCTCACTCGACATGGCCAGGCGTTCGGCTCAGGCCTCCGAGGAGTGTCAAGGAGTCGGGGGATGCTGGGTTGCTTGTCCACCTTCCTCCGTCCTTCTGACTTGGAAGAGCCCCCCAGAAACTGCCCCGGAAGCTCCAGGGGGAGGCATGAGAAGGAGAGCGGCTGCTGAGGGGAACCGCTTCCCTGTCCAGCCGGCAACTTCACCACAGGTCCAGGAGAGGCTTCGGGGACAATGAGGGACCTGCCTTCTGGGAACATCCTGTTCCAGTCAGTTCTCTGCCCAAGCCGGGTGCCGGGGTTCCGGGGCAGGTGAGGCTGACAGCTCAAAGTAGGGCTATAGGCTTGTTCCCCTGTGCACCCAGGTACTGGGAGGAGGAGTTGGTGCCTGATGCAGCCACACTGTCCGGAGTGGAGTACGCTGTGTAGAGACCCGTCACCTGCAAGTCTGGGAAGGACTGGTCGCTGCCACCCGAGGCAGGGGTCAGGCCTGAGGCCCCCAGGTCACAGCCAAGCGGGGAGTCTCCAAAGGCACCCAGCGTGTCCAAGCTGAATCCCTCGTCCTTCATCTCCTCCCACAGGTTCCCTTTCAAAGACAAAAGCATTAGGGTGAGCTGGCTTCACATCAAACGACCTGAGTTCGAATCCCCCATCTTAGGGAAGAGGCAGAGACCATGTGTGGCGTCTAAGTCATGTATTGTAGAAAAAGGGCATGGGGCCGGGCCTGGGGGCTCAAACCTGTAATCCCAGCACTTTGGGAGGCCGAGGTGGGTGGATCACTTGAGGCCAGGAGTTCGATGCCAGCCTGGCCAACATGTCCAAACCCCATCTCTACTAAAAATACAAAAATTAGCCTGGCCTGGTAGCATACACCTGTAATCCCAGCTACTTGGGAGGCTGAGGCACAAGAATCACTTGAACCCAGGAGTTGGAGGTTGCAGTGAGCCGAGATTGCGCCACTGCACTACAGCCTGGGTGACAGAGTGAGACTCCATCTCAAAAAAAAAAAAAAAAAAGCACGGAAGGGCCAGAGTCGCAGCCCCGGGCCCTCACCTTCCCACTGAATGTCTCTGGGAAAGTCACTTCCATCTCAGAACCTCAGAATAAGATGGAGATGATCAGCGAACCCAGCTCCTAAGGCTGTGGCAAGAGTTAAACAAGAGGACTTGTGAAAAGCCTTCAGTGCTCATGGTATCATTATGGTCAAAACCAGGGGGACAAGACAATGCTTCTCTTTCTTCAGCACATCGAACTACACCACAATCCAGGGGGAAAGAGGCAGGGAGGTACAAATATACCCACTTCACAGCTGCAACTGACTTGCCACCTTGTCCATTTCCCTCGCTAGAGACAGAACTCAGGGCAGAGGCTGTCTCCACCCTTGGCTGGAACATAAGAGCTGCACCCGTGCTAGTGAATGGATGAAGTGTGAGCCTTCACTGAAACCTGAAATTCCCTTGTTCGTTCATTCATCACGTCCCATTTATTGGAGACGATCATGTGGCAAGGCAGCAGGTCAGAGTGTGGCCTGGCATGGGGCTGGCACATGTGAGTTGAAGCAGTTACTGATGAAAACTTTGGGGTCAGACTGAGGTTTAACTCCAGACTCTGCCACTTACTAGCCAAGTGACCTTGGGTGAGTGACTTCACTTCTCTCTGCCTCAGTTTCCTCCTTGGCAGAACAGGGATGTGGAATGGTGGTGACCTCAGGTGATGCCTATGGAATGCTTTGGCCTGGTATACAGCAAATGCTCATTCCCTGTTGGCTGTCATTGGCTGTAACAGGTTGAACATCCCTAATCCAACCAAACATCTGAAATCTGAACTGCTCCAACGAGCATGACCTTTGAGTGTCTTGTCAGAGCTCAAAACTTTTCGGATTTTGGAGCATTTTGGATTTCTGGATCAGGGATGTTCAACTTGTAAAGGTTGTTGCTACGGGGACAAGACTGTGGGGCAAATGCAGGCTGTACAGTCCTCTCCCTCACTCCCTTTGGCCCCCCGGCCTCTCCCCTCCCCATTCCATTCCCATCACTCCATTCCTCTGGCCTCACCCTGCAGAGCGAAGTCCATGATGCTTGGGTCGAGGGCATCCACCTCAGTGTTCATGTCGGTGCTGATGTTGATGAAGTCTACAGGAGCCCTTCCCATGGCGGGGTGGGGGAGAGGGCTGGGGCTGAGGTCCGGCAGGGCGTGCAGTGGCGGGGTCTGGGCTGGTGCTGGAGAGTCTGGAGCAAGATGTGCCTGGGGCTGGACCTGGTGGTGCAGGGGGACTGACTGCAGGGACAGGGTCATCAGTGGCTGGGGTGGGAGCTGGGAGACAGCCAGGCAGCCATGCGCCATGGCCACTGTGGTGGCATGAGTCAGCACGGGGGCCTCTGGTTCCCCCGGTTTGCCAGGGCGCCGGCAGCTTTCAGGCCGGTCGGAGATCAGCTTGTCCAACTCCTCTGCAGGCAAGTGGGAGAGGTCACTCAGAACCCACCCAGCAGTTACCGGGCCCCAGCCCAGGCCTGGGTTTAAATTCCAGTGTCACCACCTGTGTGACCTGAGCAAGCCTCTTGGACACTCAGAACCTCTGTCTCCTCACCTATGAAATGACATAGGCATCATCTCATCTCACAACTTAACATTGCCACCCATTGTAAATGAAGGTGTCTATTAAATACTTCTCTGCGTCCTAGCCCATGCTGGGTGTTAATATTTTATTATTTTAAACATCTCTGCCCATCTAGCAAAACATCATACACTCTGCAAAGGGTTGTTGTGGAGATGTAACAAAATCACAAACTGTGCAGAATCTTTGAGGAATAAGAGACGACATCAAAGGCTGGGCTCATGCAATCCCAGTGCTTTAGGAGGCTGAAGCAGGAGGACAGCTTGAGGCCAGGAGTTCAAGATTAGCCTGAACAACATAGTGAGATACCATCTCTACAAAAAATAAAAATTTTTAGCTGGGCGTGGTGGTGTGTGCCTGTAGTACCAGCTACTTGGGAGGCTGAGGTGGGGGGATCACTTGAGCCCAGGAGGTTGAGGCTGCAGTAAGACATGATTGCACTACTGTACTCCAGCCTGGGTGATAGAGCAAGACTCTGCCTTTAAAAAAAAAAAAAAGTCATCAGATAGTAACACTAGCCCCTTTCATCTTTCATTGGGACAGTGCCTTACGGGACAGCCCTGTAACCCTAGGACTTCACTTAAATCTCATAACAGCCCTGCAAGAAGGAGGTAAGGCCGCGATTACAAATCCCATAAGACTGGGACAAAATGTATTAACATGCAAGGGGCCCTAGCCACTCCCTGCTACTAGAGAGACATTAAGAAATGTTGCTGTGGGTTAAAAATCCTTAATACTCTTGGATATAAACAAGTAAAGACAAATTACTCTCAAATTATTTTTGGTTAATGGCTATGTCTTGTTGAGTGCAACGCAGGGTTGAGAGTAGACTGGTAGGGTCCCCAGATCTATTTGGGTTGTACCCATTTTAGAAATGAGAGCACTTAGAATGTAGAAGGCAAAATAACTTGCCCAAGACTTCACTCTGAATATGTGTCAGCACTGCCCTGGGTCTCAAGCCAGACCCCAGCGCTCTCGGTGCGGTGGGCGCGATGTGATACACCCTCAACTGAGGGACCATTGGCTCCTGCTATAGCCCTTCTCCCTGCCTTGAGTTGTTCATCCCCAAGCCACACCCCTCGTCCCATTCCTACCCCGCACGGTGATACCCAACAGACTCTGGCCACACTCCGAAGGCTGGGGCAGAATTAGCCTCCACGTCACAGTCCGCATGCATGTGTCCCTTGGATGGCCCCTCCTCAAATCCATTAATTTTTTTTTAAAAACAGATGCAATCCTTTTTCTAATTAGGAACAGGATAGAAGTTTTGGAAAATACAGAAATATGTGAAAAATATAAAAGTTATCAATGGTCTCTCCATTCACAGTAAAGATTTTGGTGTATTTCTTCCCAAACACACAAGCATATTTATTCTCATTCTCTTGCTCGCTCTGTCTCAGATACATACATTTTTGGGAGGGAAGTGAATATGGATATATATGTATTTTAAAATGTGATCTTGCTGTGGATATTGATTTATAACCTGCCCCTTTTCACTTATTGTTTGAGAACATTTTTTTTTCTTTTTGAGATGGAGTCTTGCTCTGTCACCCGGGCTGGAGTACAGTGGCTTGATCTCAGGTCACTGCAACCTCCGCCTCCTGGGTTCAAGTGATTCTCCTGCCTCAGCCTCTTAAGTAGCTGGGATTACAGGCACCTGCCACCATGCCTGGCTAATTTTTGTATTTTTAGTAGAGATGGGGTTTCACCACGTTGGCCAGGCTGGTCTTGAACTCCTGACCTCAGGTGATCCACCTGCCTTGGCCTCCCAAAGTGCTGGGATTATGGGCATGAGCCACTATGCCCGGCCTAACATTTATTTATATTCCAAAAATATTTTAAAATATTTCTCATCTCTAATACTTGCATGGTATGCCATTCTATTTATTTAACCAACCCCTCTTGTGAGATGTCTGGACTGCTTTCTGTGTTTCACTCTTAGAAATAATTTTGTGATGGATAACTTTGTTCACAAACCTTCTGCTCAAATCTTTGCTCTTCACAGTACACATTGTCGGAAGTAGAATAATTGGACCAATCCATGGGTACCATTTGCAGGTGTTTGATATATTAGCTTTCCCTCAAAAAGTTTAACAGCTTAAATTCCTATCCATTGTATACGAAGCTGTCTATCTTTCCACATCCTAGCCCACACTGAGTGTCGTTATTTTAAACATCTCTGACAGTGTGGTAGGAAAGCAATGTGTATCCCATGGTTGTGTAGTTTGGCATTTCTGGGCAAGAAACTATGGATGATGAGTGAGATCCAACAGCTTTTCCTGTTTCTGATCAGGCCCCTCTACTACTCCTGCCACTGGATAGGGTTGGGGAGGGGGTGGCCTATTTCATAGGAGGGAGGGAGGTTTGCCAGACGCCTGTCTTCCCATCATCCTGGCTGAGAAGTGTTGCAGACTGGGTAGGGCATAGGCAGAGCTGGGGCTGGGCTGGGAGGAGGGGCGCGTGGTGTGTGTTTGCATGCATATGTGTGCGTGCATATGTGCGTGTGTGCACACACTAGGGGCTGTCTGGGCCTCTTGGCCATGCTGTGGTGGTGGCCAGGTCCTTCCTCTTCCACTTGTGTGTGCACACGTGTGTGTGCATGCATGTGCGTGTGTGTGTGTACACGCTTCGGGCTGTCTGGGCCTCACCAGGGTTGGCTATGCTCCGGTGGTTGGTGGCCAGGTCCTTCCTCTTCTGCATGTGTGTACGTGTGTGTGTGCATTTGTGTGTGTGTGTGCACGCTTCGGGCTGTCTGGGCCTCACCAGGGTTAGCCATGCTCCAGTGGATGGTGGCCAGGTCCTTCCTCTTCTGCGTGTGTGTGCACACGTGTGTGTGTGTGTGCATCCGGGCCTCGCCGGGGTTGGCCATGCGCTGGTGGATGGCGGCCAGGTCCTTCCTATTCTGTGTGTGTGTGTTTGTGCATGTGTGTGCATTTGTGTGTGTGTGCACATGCTGTGGGCTGTCTGGGCTTCACCGGGGTTGGCCATGCTCCAGTGGATGCTGGCCAGGTCCTTCCTCTTCTGCGTGTGTGTGTGCACGCACGTGTGCATTTGTGTATGTGTGTGCATTTGTGTGTGTGTGTGCACATGCTGTGGGCTGTCTGGGCTTCACCGGGGTTGGCCATGCTCCAGTGGATGCTGGCCAGGTCCTTCCTCTTCTGCGTGTGTGTGTGCACGCACGTGTGCATTTGTGTATGTGTGTGCATTTGTGTGTGTGTGCGTGCTGCAGGCTGTCTGGGCCTCACTGGGATTGGCCATGCTCCAGTGGATGGTGGCCAGGTCCTTCCTCTTCTGCGTGTGTGCGCATTTGTGTGCACAGGTGTGTGAGTGCATTTGTGTGTTGCGTGTGTATTTGTGTGTGTGTGTGTGTGCGCGTGTGTGCATCTGGGCCTCACTGGGTTTGGCCATGCTCCAGTGGATGGTGGCCAGGTCCTTCCTCTTCTGCGTGTGTGCGCATTTGTGTGCACAGGTGTGTGAGTGCATTTGTGTGTGTGCGTATTTGTGTGTGTGTGCGTATTTGTGTGTGTGTGCGCGTATTTGTGTGTGTGCGTGTGTGCATCTGGGCCTCACTGGGTTTGGCCATGCTCCGGTGGATGGCAGCCAGGTCCTTCCTCTTCTGTGTGCGTGTGAGTGTATTTGTGTGTGTGCGCGTGCGCACGTGTGTGCATCTGGGCTTCACCAGGGTTGGGCATGCTCTGGTGGATGTCCACCAGGTCCTTCCTCTTCCGTGTGTGTGTGTGTACATTTGTGTGTGTGTGTGCGCGCGCTGCGGGCTGTCTGGCCCTCACCAGGGTTGGCCATGCTCCGGTGGATGGCAGCCAGGTCCTTCCTCTTCCACTTGTGCATCTCCTCCTCCATCTTGTCGATGCGGGCCAGGTTCAGAGCCCACAGGCAGCCCTTGCGGGAGGAGCCGCTCATCTTGTTCTCCACCTTCTCAAAGCACTTGTTCAGAGACAGGTTGTGCCGTACCGAGTTCTTCCACCCGTCGGGGGCCGTCTATGAAGACACATGGGCATTCAGAGGCCTCCCTGTAAGCCCTTCCCCCTACCCTGGGGATCTCCTACTCAGGCCTATAGGGGCAGGACACTGCAGTGGCAGGAATAATTTGACAGTGCCTGACACTCAGCCTCAAGTTGGAGAGACAAGAGAGAGTGCTGGGGACTGAGGTCAACTGGTGTGGCCATGCCCTGATGAGAGGGGAACTACAATTCAGCTCCGGCCAACTGTTACTATAGGAGGATGCAGCCTGGCCTGCTGAATCTTCCATATTCTCTCTCCCATTCAGGAAGCAAGCGAGGAAGAATGATGCCAATAAATGGATAACTGGTCAAGTGTATTCAATGCAAATTTACTTTTTTTTGCGACAGGGTCTTGTTCCATCACCCAGGCTGGAGTACAGTGGTATGACCACGGCTCACTGCAACCTCGACCTCCTGGGATCAAACAGTCTTCCCACCTCAGCCCCCCAAGTAGCTGGGACTACAGGCGTGCACCACCAGCAAATTATTTTGAAATGCTAGATAAGCAGATATCACAATGCATCTCACACCACATGTGTGCATGTGTGCACACACACTGTACCGCAGTATTTTTGCTAAGGACACTGTCCAGGCCAGGGACCCCACAGCTTGGTGTACCCTCTAACTTCCTGCTCCACTTTTTGCTTTGATGCTAACAAGGGTAACATTACTAGTGACCAACCCTATGCTGGAAGCTGCCAGGCCCTTTATCTGCAGGATCTTCACTGACCTTGCCAGCTTGGGATGATTCTCCACACCTGACAGATGAGGATACTGAGGCTCAGAGGTGAAGGCTCTTGCCAATTCTGTTGTTTTGCATCATTATGTTGTACCGAATCTGTGCTGAGTAACTAGTCTGGTGCCTCTGCCCTTTTCTCCTTGGGAGGCCTAGTGAACTCCTCTTCATCTGTCAGAGCCCAGTTCAAATGCCCCCCTCTCTTTCTTTCTTCTATGTGAGTGTATGTGCACATGTCCTAACCACCAGGATGTACAGACATAACTGGGAACCGAAGAGGGTTGGCCCAGGGCCAGCCCTGGATTCTGGCAGCACCAGGAAGAGACCAGGGCAGCTCCAGCACCTCTACCCTGGCTTGGGACCCCTCACCTTGAAGTAGGGGAAGTGCTCCTTCATGAAGCTGTAGATCTCGCTCACAGGCAGGCTGCCTGTCTTGCTGTTCTTCAGGGCCATGGCGATCAGACAGCTGGGGGCAGGAGGTGGGGCAGGGCAGGGCAGGCCAGGCGTGAAAGGGTCTCAGGCTGACAGCCCAATGCCTCCTCTGCCAGGAAGCCTGCCCTGCTTGACCCTACACACTCATACACAGTGAGCTCTCAATATCTTTTTATGGCCCGATGTCTTTCCCACCCTTTGCCCTTTCTCCTTGACCCTGGGCACAACAATTGGTACTGACTTGAGAAGTCTTACCCTTTCCCCTCTTTATTGCATCCCCATAATTTTAATGGCTATGAGCCTTTAGACTTTACCTAGGTTGTTTCCCCCGCCCCAAACTCCCACGAGGTGTACAATACTATTATTTTGATGACTTTTTACATTTGGGAAAATCGAGGCTCAGAGAGGTCATCCCACTTCCCCAAGGCCACGCGGCTTGTGAAGGAAGTGAACTGTGGCACTGGACTCAGGTCTGCAGTGGGCTCTTGACCCCGGGGATGCTGTGATGCTCCTTCCTGAGAAAACTCCCACCTGGGGGTTCCTCACCCCCCAAAACCTCCCCTCTTGGAAGTCTGGGCTGCCACAGTAGCTGTCTGAGATGCCCTGAGGGCAGCCTCATCCCTCTCCTCCCGGAGCCGCCCTTGGCCCTGACCCGGCCCACCCTGGACCTCACCTGTATGAGTAGATGGGCTTGGGGTAGTGTTTGGGGTGCAGTTCCTGAGATGAATGCACAGCCATGTGGGGCTGGGGGTAGGGGGGCCGCACCCCAAATGGGGGGCCATAGAGGCCCACAGGAGGGCACTTCCCACAGGCAGGGGCAGGGAGAAAGTGGCAGAGAGAGAGAGAGAAGGTGAGAAATAACATACGTCACTCACAGTAACCCTGTCCCCAACCCAGTTTCAAAACGCCTTGTGTGGGGATTCACAACCATCCAGGAAACAATCTTGTCTCCGCTCAGGGCAGGAGTTTTGGGGGAATGGAATGAATGACCCCATGACATGAGCATGGGGGGAATGTTATCCCCATGTGCTGGGTGAGTAAACTGAGGCTCAGAGGGGTCCCCGGCCAGCCCAAGGTGTCTGCTGCTCAGTCCAGGGCTCCCCTGGGCCCTTGGTACCTGCTGGGCACCCGGGGGTAGCGGGAACTGTGGTTGGGTGGCAGGTGAGTACAGATGCGGCGGGTCCTGCAGGCCAGATGAGGGCTGGCCCCCCACCGGGAACTGGCTCATCTGCTGGGCCGGAAGAGGAAGAGACAGAGGGTCAGGGTGGGGGTAGACACCCAGTCTGGAGGGTACTGTCCGCCCTCCGCAGTCCATGCAGTGGCACTTACGCTGTCTCTGTGGCCAGTTATGGGGCCCAGACCTGGCATGCCTCGGGGGGCCATGCCTGCTGGGCCATGGAGAAGGGGACTTGGAGTGGCTCCCACATGCAGGTCGGCCACCCCAGCCAAGGCACCTGCAGGAGAGAAGCACAGAGACGCTGCCGGGCCGGAGGAATGATGGCTGCCACCAGGAACAGCCCAGTGCCCAGGTGTCTCCGAGAACGGAGCCAGCCCCTTTCCTCGGGCCAGGCACATAGTAGGTGCTTGGCAAATCACTTCCCTGGTGTGTAGTGAAAAGTAGGTTCTTACCAGCTGTATAACCTTAGGTCAGCCTCAGTTTTCCCATTTGTACTTGAACTACTGATACCCCTAACTATAAATTTGCTGTGAGGGTTAAATGAGATAATGTCTATCAAGTGCTTAGCACACTGCTGGGCATATGATAATATCTCAATAAACATGAGTCAATAATAAATGATAATCATGATTATGTAATACCTTA
The DNA here is from genome assembly GCF_006542625.1 of Nomascus leucogenys. Classification (NCBI taxonomy): domain Eukaryota; kingdom Metazoa; phylum Chordata; class Mammalia; order Primates; family Hylobatidae; genus Nomascus; species Nomascus leucogenys. The sequence goes on from NC_044390.1 coordinate 76,392,919, forward strand.
GTTCCTATCCTTCATGAAGCTAAAACACCAATTCACTGTTCATTTCTTGTCCTCAAAAACATGCCATGGCTCCCGAGTGCCTCTACGTTTCGGTCCAAAGTACCTTTGTGCCTCCTCTCCCCTTTGCCAAGCCCTGTTACTCCACATAGGATGAGAATAGCAGACACACTTCCCCCATCTTGTGCTGGGCTTGTGACAGACATTGCTAATCTATCACAGATTCTTACTGCACTAGCCTGATTTTAGGCAGCCACCTCCAATCAAGCAAAGTTGACCTGCAGGATGGTCTTGCCCTAGGGCCACCTCTTCCAGGAAGCCCTCTGGGTCCTTCAGCTCTCCTCTGAGTTCTAGCTGCCACTGTCCCTAGATGTGTTTGTCTTGTCCTTCTCTCTCTGACAAGATCATCAGCTCCCTAAGAACTGGGACCACATCTTATACCACTCATTGCTCCAAATGCCTGGCACAGTAACAGGCCCACAGAAAGTACCCAGCAGTGGAGAAAGTGGAGGTATCCTTATTTCACCATTTATTAAACACGTCCTGCATTCAAGGCACTTTCTGCACTGAATCCTCACAATGTCCCATGCAGGCAGTTCTGTTACACTTTTGCTGCAAATGTGGAAACCAGTCAGGGCAGAAAGCACTTGGCTGAGATCACACAGCTGTTCCCTGGGGGTTCTAGATCAGGGGATGGCAAACTGGCAGCCAAACTCTGTTTTTGTAAATAAAGTTTTATTGGCACAGAGTTGCATTGATTCATTTACACATTGGCTGTGGCTGGTTTTGTGTTACGATGGCAAAGTTGAATCGTTTTGACAGATAGTTGACCTACAAAATCTAAAATATTTACTACCTGGCCCTTGACAAAGTTTGCTGACCCCTGCTATACATGCTTTGCCCAAGAACAATTTGCCCAGTGAAATAAATAATCCTAGACAAGTATTTTTCAACCACTGGTACTTTTAATATACTATTGTTTATTGTTTTGTCACTGTTTCACTTTTCTTCAATACTTTCTGTGTCTCTAAGCATTTTATCCATTTGCTATGATTGCAGCTAACTGCCACTAGCTGCCATTTATTGAGCATCTACTGTGTGCCAGACTCTATACTCAGCACTTTCCACATATTATCTCTTGGAATCCTCTCGATCAGGGGGCAGCAAACTTCTTTTGTGAAGGGCCAGATGGCAAATATTTTAGGCTTTGCTAGCCAGATGGTCTCTGTGTTTTTACAACCCTTGGAAAATGTAAAATCCATTCCTAACACAAAGGCTGTACAAAAACAGGTCGTAGGCTGCATTTGGCCCATGGGCTATAGTTTGCCAACTGCCCTAGAGGTTCAAGATGCACCAGTGTGGCAGCAGGACCGTATTCACAGAAACCTTAGCTCACCCAGGGCGTGGCACACAGTTAAGCAAATGATCAACCACATCTCTCTAAGGAAGGCAGCATTTGTCCCATTTTACAGATGCAGAAAGAGAGGCCCAGAGAGAGTGGGAGACCGGGTCATGGCTGCACAGTGGGTGGGTGGCAGGGCTGGGAATCACCCCTCTCCTATATCACCCTCCTCCCTGCCCACCTTGTCCCTGAGCCTACCTGGGTGTGGATGTGGCACGCAGGGGCCACCTAGGTCCACGCGGCCACTTGCCATCTGCTGCAGCCGAGGCACGTCCACCGCCGTGAGCCACGACAGCGACTGCAGGTCCCCGGGAAGGTCGTCATCGCTGGTGGTGGCTAGAAGCCTGCAAAGAGGAACAGAGAACTCGGGCGGGAGGGGGAGCTTAGGCCAGCTCCTGGGGGTGCATCCTGACCTCTGGAAGCACCCACTTAATGTGCCTCATCTCCCCAAGCCACGCCAGCCCTCCAACCTGCCCGTCCCCAGGACTGGACACGGGAACCTGGTCCCAGATCCCTTTCGGCAGCCAGATCTTTCATCCTCATCATTCCTTCCTTAGCCCACTTAACGCATCCTACTGAGCACCTACCACACAAACAATGCACGCGAATATTTGTTGAGGACTTGACCAGTGCCAGGCACCAGTCAAGCCTTTTTACACTCCCAGTCACCCTACGCGGCAGGTGTTATTATTCCTATTTTACAGATGGGGAAACTGAGGCACAGTTGGAGCTCACCTACTATGGGACACTACAGCACAGAGCACTCAGGGCCTGTGGTCAGGGTCCCACCTGCCATGACAGGATCAGTCACCTGACTCCATGTCCAGGGCAGTTTCCTGCTGTACTGTAGCTGTGAGGAACATGGAACTTGGGGACGGTCTGCGTGGATGATCCTGCCATGTGCTGAGGCAGCTGAGTGCCTGCTACCTGCCAGGCCCTGGACTCAGCATTCAACAAGCACTGTCCTGCACAATCCCCACAGCTGCTGTGAGATGTAGGGTGGGCCCATACTCCCCTTGTACAGATGAGAAAACTGAGGCTCAGAGCACAGAGTCACCTGCCCAAGGCAACACAGAACAGGAGGTGGTGGGGCTGAGACCCAGTCAGTGCCTCCTGAAGCCTGAGCCCTTCAATTCGACCCCTGGTGGCCCCGGGAGGCTCCAGTTAGGACCCACGCCCACCAGTCGCAACAGATTCATGGGCAAAACATCGCTTGTAGTGGATGTAGGATAGCTACCCATGGAGGTGCCAGACAGGTCAGTGATTTGGGATAGCCACGTCACTCCCCAGTGCCCTGAAGTCACGCTTGCCATGCGACTCCAAGAGCGCCGGGTCTTACACCACCATGTGGGCCCTGTCGTGATGGTGCAGACCAGCCCAGGAGCACACGCCAGACCCCACCACATCTGCCACCCCTGCAGCCAGCGGCTTTCTGTGTCACCACCAAGAGGCCCATAGTCTAAATTCTAAGCTCCATGTTTCAAAAATAGCCTCATAGATTGAGGGGCAGAGAGAGGCGGGACACCGACCCATCCTGCCCTGGTTTTCTGCGCCTCTCGGAGGCTCCAGCAAGGCCCAGCCCTTTCCCTCCCTCCATCTGCTTGGCTAGCTCTGCTTCATGTTCTCCCTCTCCCTCCTCCTCCCTGTCTCTCTCTCTGCTCCTCCCCATCTCTCCCCTCTTGTGTTTTAGGGCCACAATTAGCGTTGCCATGGCCACACTGCTCAGTTGTCACAGGGCCGGGCCCGGGGCCCACGAAGCTGGCATCAGGTGACTGCCTGGCTGCCCCCGCGATTGGCTGCCTCATAGGGAAACAGAGCCTGGAAACGATTTGAAAACGCGGCCGGCCGTGTCAGCGGCAGCAGTTGGCCCGGCTGCTGTCCCCCGGCATCCCATTGTGTGACAAACGACTGTTGCCCCTGTGGCACGTGGCCCCCATTGTCCCAGGGGCTCAGTGCAATTGTTTCTGCGGCCCCCCGGCTGCCACCCCTCCAGCCTGCTCGTAACTCATCTGGCCAAGTGACAGCCACGGCCCCGGGCCTGGGCGATACCATCTGTCCCCTCAGGCCCTGGGAGACCACAGGGTGAGGTGCAGGGGCAGGGCCTCCTATGCCACCCGCTGTTGGGGGTGCTGGCCAGTCCTCACCCTCCCTTTCTCACCCACTGGCCAGCCAACCTCCTGGCGCCTGGTGGTGCAAGCCGTGCTCCTGTTCAGTAACCTTTTGTGACTCCCCACTGCCCTGGCTGCTCTGCTTGGCACTGCGGTAACAAGGAGAAGTGGAGATGGATCCCTGCTGGCAGGTTTGGTAAGGTGGCTGCCCTCCGAAGCTCCCTGAGTAGTCGGGGGGAGGGGCTATGAATAAACCAGATTCCTAAGTGCCACTGTGGGGCAGGATCTCTGGCAGCAGGTAAACCTAACAGGCAGTACCCGTGGTGGTTAAATATTTGGGCTCTGGATTCTAATCCTAGTTTCCAATTGCCTGTGTGCCCTTGGGCCACTGGCTCAACCTCTCTGAGCCTCAGTTTCTTATCTGTATAATGGGGATAACAATAGCTCTTATCTCATAGGATGTCATAAGAAATATGTAATTGCATGTAAAGCACTTGGAACAGTGGCTCACAGTAAATGTAATATGAATATTTAGCTGCTATTAATATTAATACCAACATTAATGCTCATATTAATATTCACCAGGTCACCAGGGGGCTGGAAGTACACTGAAGCTTTGGGGTCTGGGGGTCACATCGACATGCCCCGGCCACTGCTACCACTAAACACTCCCATGTAATGAGCACTGCCTGTGTGCCAGACCCTGGGTTTTACACTGGCCCCATTTTACAGATGAAGAAACTCAGGTCTGAGTGGTCACTTCCATGCTGTCAGCCTGTTTCCCTATAGACTGAAGATTACACGAAATCATGTATTAAGGGCTTAGCATATGGCTGAGCATCTAGTCGGGCTGAGTCAATGGCGCTCTCTTGATTCTTCTCTTTCCTGCTACTCGTGAGCCCCTCTGGCTCCCCCTTCCTGCACCCCACTCCTGCAGCCCCCCCGCAGGCCCAGGCAGGGCTCACCTCCACACCTTTGCATTTGCCGTTCCCCTTGTAGGAATGATGCCCTTTCTGCTCCCTCCCCTGCACCCACGCCCACCCCTGGAGGCTCACTGCAAAGTCTGACTTCTGGCCTCTTCACCCCAGACATCCTGCAGACATCACTGGACCCTACCTCTTATTTTACCTCTGGAAAGCAGAGATTGGTTTGCTCCCCATCTCACAGTCTGGAAAAGGACCAGGGCTGGGGTCCTGACTCCCCGTGCAGGTTCCTGCTACCGAGAGCAGCACCTCCTCTGGGAAGCCTTTGCCACCCAGACCCCAGGCACAGGGACCCACTCTGCACCCTGACTGCTCTCTACACTTCGCCAGGACCAGCGAGTCCTGCACTGTCTAGGTCTCTGCCCCATCACCCTGCCTTCTGGCTCACTGAGTGTTGGCTCCAAACCCCATATTGCCCCATGTCCTTGCACACAGTGGATGCCTTTGTTTTTTGAGACGGAGTCTCGCTCTGTCGCCCAGGCTAGAGTGTAGTGGCATGATCTCAGCTCACTGCAACCTCCGCCTCCTGAGCTCAAGCGATTCTCCTGCCTCGGTCTCCTGAGTAGCTGGGAGTACAGGCACAAGTCACCACGCTGGGCTAATTTTTGTATTTTTAGTAGATATGGGGTTTCACCATGTTGGTCAGGCTGGTGTTGAACTCCTGACCTTGTGATCCACCTGTCTTGGCCTCCCAAAGTGGGTGCCCTTTAAATGCCTGCTTGGCTGGTTGAAACAGGCTGACCGCAGGCCACCAGTGCTGAGAGTTGGTGTGACAGTGATGGTCACATCTAGCTCTTTTGAACTGACAGAGCTGTCTTCTGCCTCCTCAGGTCCTGCCACAGCCCCAGGACAGGGACAGAGAGTAGGCAGCCCCACTTCGCAGATAGGGAAGCTGAGACCAGCCCAGTAAAAGCAAAATCCCTTTGTTTATAAGTGAGGCAGTCAGAACTCAAACCTGGGTCTGTCTGCCTCCCTCAGATTGTTCCTGTGGCACTACAGGCGGAGATCAGACGTCTTCTGGGGGAGATGCCCCACCCTGGGTCCCGGGCTCTCACTTGGGGCTGTGCGACCGGCATCTCCCAGAGAGCCAGTTAAAATGCAGAGTTGGGGCCCCAGCTCAGACCCTGAAGCCCCACCCTTGGAGCTTCCAGCTATGCTCTGGGGGAAGGACAGCCCACAGGGGGCACGGCCAAATCTCAGGCTTTGACTGGACAGATCTAAGTTCAAGTCCTGGTAACCCCTGAGCTGCGTGACCTTGGACAAGTCACTGCAGGTCCCTGGGGCTCCACTCCCTGGCTGTCATAGGATCAGGTGAGCCACTGTGTGACTGACTTTTGGCACAGGTGCAGTCCCCAACTCCCTTCTCGGGGGTTTGCTGTACATGCTTGGGGTCGATGGCCAGGCCCCTGCTTCCCCACTACCCCAGGCATCCCAAAGGTGGTCTGGTCCTCTCTTGTGCCCACTGCCCATGTCAGAATGTCCACCTCAGTGCACCTGACAGGTGGCCCCAGCCAGCACCCTGGACACCTGCAGTGGCTGCGGGCACCAGGAACACTGTGGTGGGAGTCCACTGGCTCCGAAGCCTGGCTAACTTCCTGCTGTCTCTTACGGTCTCTCTGGCATTCAGGCATGTCTTCTATGTGCATAGCAAGGGCCAGGGGCTGACGTACCAGGGCCTACATGAGAATGTCTCATCCCCCAACCCCCTGCCCACACTGACCTCTGTTCCCCTGCAGAAAGGTCAGCACGCACCCCTCTCCACAGTGGCATGCGAAGCCCGCTCCACACCTCTCCCTCATCAATGCCTGAAGTTCCCTCATTAAAGGCGTCCCCATGTGCCCTCGCCTCTCCTGGTGCCTCATTTGAGACAGTGTAAACTACAGGGCTCACAGCAGCTGTAACTCAGGAAAGACTCCTTGGTTCTGGAACCACCCATTCTGGCTTCTCAACCATAGGCCCTGGGGAGGGCACTTAATCGCCAGCCTCAGTTTCCCACCTGTAAAATGGGCATGAGTGATAATAATAATAGTAATAGCCGCAATACCTCATACCCCCCAGGCTGGCAAACTGGTGTGGAGGCAGAGTGGCTTTGTGATCCACCCTGCCATCTTAGAGGGTTTGGGAATATTCCCTGGTGTGTGTGTAACAGAGACAGCCACACAGAGAGAGACCCTAAATCAACCTCCTAAGTTTCTCCTCTACTGGAAAATGACAGCACATTTTTAATTCAAAGAAAAAGGCACATTCTAGCCCCACTGCCCTGGGCTCTCCTCCCAAGGCCTGTTCTGCTCCCCATCTGGGTGTGTCGCTTCAGTTCCTGGGTGAGAGGAAAATTCAGCCCCGCTAACCCTGAGTCATCCATGTCACTGACACCTGCCTGCCTGCCTAGGGTCACCTCCAGAGGGGGCTTTGAGAAGAATCAACTTCAAAGACCCAACTCTGGCCGGGCGCGGTGGCTCATGCCTGTAATCCCAGCACTTTGGGAGGCCAAGCCAGGCAGATCACCTGAGGTCAGGAGTTTGAGACCAGCCTGGCCAACATGGCGAAACCCTGTCTCTACTAAAAATACAAAAAGCTGGGCACGGTGGCATGCGCCTGTAATCCCAGCTACTCGGGAGACTGAGGCAGGAGAATTGCTTGAACCCGGGAGGTGGAGGTTGCAGTGAGCCAAGATCACGCCACTGCACTCCAGCCTGGGCGACAGAGCAAGATTCTGTCTCAGAAAAAGAAGACCTAACTCCTTCCACCTGCTTCCTCCACTCTCCCTCCATCTCTGACTCCCCTTCTCTCTTCTTCTGTGTCTGTCACTGTAACTGAGGGGCCCTGGAAGGAAGTCCCAGCCCTGCCCTTCAGGTTTGGTGGCATCTGATTTGCTTCCTAACCTTCCTGAGCCTCAGTTTCCTCAACTGTAGAATGGGGGCAACAATGATGAAGGCAGAGCACCCACAAGAGCTCTGATAAGTGCCCATCCTCTCCTCTTCCCCCTTCTCTGACATGGCGTCCAGGGTCCCCGATCTCCCATGGACCTGTCTCCACTCCACTCACCCACAGTCCCCTGCATGGTACCAGCCCTGCCGCTGGGTCGCCCCGAGCCACTGAGCCAGGCTTTCTGGGGAAGAGGCCGGGTACCTGCAATTAACGCATCCCCCAGCCTCAGGTGGTTCCTGCACACCCAGTGCTGGGGAGCTGTGGCCCCATCCCGCCCTCCAACCTGTTCAGGTGACCCCCGTGCTCTCACTCAGGTGTGGTGTGTGACAAGCCTCCATTGCACTAAAGGTCCCAGCTGGGGCCAAATGTCCTTCCCCCCTTCTCCGTGTGCCTTCCTCTGTGTCTCCGCGCCTTCTGTTCCCTCACAAAGGATGCCTTTCCTTCTCCCTTTCTGCACCTTTCAGTGTCTCCCCATTGGATTCCCGATTTCTCTGAGCCCCAGGGAGCACTCTAGTTGGCTACAACCTTCTTCTGAGCCCAACTGGTGGCCCCAGGGAGGGCAGGGGCTACACCTTCAGGTCTTGAGGGTCCCTAAGGGTCTGGCAGGGAGGAGACCAGGACAGGACAGGGGTTGAGTCCCCTGCTGGGTGCAGGCAGCCCCCAGAGACCCTGATGCTGAAGCAAGGACCCTCATGCCCCCACGGGAGGAGCCAAACTCCCAGTGCCCAGCACAGGGCCAGGCACACAAAGCCTGCTCCATAAGTACCCACAGATGAACACAGATGAGCAAACAGACCCAGCATTCTGGTTGCTCCACCCACACTCCCCTGGGGTCAGCTGTCCCCTCATGGATGTGGCATGGGGTGGACAAGTCCCTGGTGTGCGCCCAGCCCTGAGCTAAAGCCACTTTCACACTGGATCTCACATCATCCTTGCAAGAGCCTGATCGGGCAGGGACTGTTGTCATCACCGCCTTCCCATCTGCCAGACGGGAACACTGAGGCCAGAGAGAAACAGGCCTGTCTAGGGTCACCCAGCCAGGGAGCGGTGGAACCAGGACATCCACCTCCAGAGACCGGGTTGGCCACAACAACCCTGTCCTTTTCTCCCTGGCTGAAGCGTGCTCTATTACAGAGGTCAACGACCTCCAGGCTGAGGACCAGTACTGGTCCGTGGCCTGTTAGGAACCGGGCTGCATAGAAGGAGGTGAGTAGCAGGTGCCTGAGCTCCACCTCCTGTCAGATCAGCAGTGGCATTAGATTCTCATAGGAGCGTAAACCCTATTGTGAACTGCGCACGCAAGAGATTTAGGTTGTCCACTCCTTATGAGAATCTTTTTGTTTTGTTTTGTTTTCTTGAGACAGGGGCTTGCTCTTTTCGCCTAGGCTGGAGTGCAGTGGCATGATCTTGGCTCACTGCAACCTCTACCTCCTGGGTTCAAGCGATTCTCCTGTCTCGGACTTCCAAGTAACTGGGATTACAGGTGTCACCACGCCCAGCTCAGTCTTTGTATTTTTAGTAGAGATGGGGTTTCACCATGTTGGCCTGGCTGGCCTTGAACTCCTGACCTCAAGTGATCCACCCGCCTTGGCCTCCCAAAGTGCTGGGATTACAGGCATGAGCCACGGTGCCCGGCCTCCTTATAAGAATCTAATGTCAGATGATATGAGGTGAAACAGTTTCATCCCGAAACCATCCCCCTTTCTTCACCCAGTCCATGGAAAAATTCTCTTTCACAAAACCAATCCCTGGTGCCAAAAAGGCTGAGACTGCTGCTCTATGATATCTAGAAAATCCTCTCAGCGTCTCCCCAATAGGCAGCCACAAGCAGCTATTTACACTTAAATTCATTAAAATAATATCAAATGTACAAATTTTGTTCCTTGGCCCACCAGCCACGTTTAAAGTGCTGAATGGTCACACATGGCCAGTGCAGATATGAAATGTTTCCATCAGTGGGGAAAGTTCTAGGTGGCAGTGATCTGAAACAATCTTTTCTATCTTGATGGAAAAAATCTGTGGTGTTCTTACATTGCCTTAAAACAACTAGAAATTTGATTTAGATCTGGAAATTTAAGGAGATGATTTCATGGAATTTTGAGTTTTAGTATGTTTCATTATAAAAGGAGTCCCCCATCCGCCATCCCTACCACCAGCAAGGAGGTTGCAGGGAAGAGCTCTGTAAAAACAGGAGCTGTGCATTAGGGCAACTCACAAAGTTGTGAGCCCCCCGTCCCAGACCTATCCAAGCAGTAGCCAAGGGGATGAACTGCCAGGCCCCTGTTGGATGAAAGATGAGCCCAAGCAACCTCTACGGTTCCTTTTGTTTCGGGTTTTCTTTTCTTTTCTTTTTTTTTTTTTTTGGCTTCGTTTTGTTTTTTGTTTTTGTTTTTGAGATAGAGTTTTGCTCTTCTTGCCCAGGTTGAGTGCAATGGCACCATCTCGGCTCACTGCAACCTCTGCCTCCCGGGTTCAAGCGATTCTCCTGTCTCAGCCTCCTGAGTAGTTGGGATTACAGGCACCCACCACTATGCCCAGCTAATTTTTGCTATTTTTAGTAAAGACAAGGTTTCACCATGTTGGCCAGGCTGCTCTCGAATTCCTGACCTCAGGTGATCCGCCCACCTAGGCCTCCCGAAGTGCTGGGATTACAGGTGTGAGCCACCACGCCCAGCCCTTCTAAGGTTCCTTTTGATGCAAAGACCCCGACGTTTGTGGGAGAAACCTGCAGGTGAACCCCCTGGGTGCATTTCCAAAGTTCCATCATCTTGGGCAAGCACCTTTCCCTCTCCAGACCTCAATTTCCCCACCTATAAAGCAGTAGCAACAGAGTAGAGGGTCCCTCAGGGCCACAGGTGTGAGCTCCTCCTGGCTGTGTGACCTGGGGCTGGTGACTTATCTGCCCTGGGCCTCAGTTTCACTGTGTAGACAGTGGGAATAATAATAGCAGCTACCCTAAGGGAGTTGCCTAAGAGAAAATGACAACAGTGCATCAATAATTTATTTAAGCATCAGATCAGATGAGGCATCTGGTCTGCTGAAAAGACAGGCAGAACTATTAGTTCAGGGGTCCCCAGGGTGACTCCTGACAATGTGTCTTTCTTAAACTATGTGGGTGATCTGTCACCCACAGGGAGTCCTCATTAGTGAGCAGAGAGCTTTTTGGGCAAAAAGAACATAAAAGACCTATCTGGTGCTCCAGATTCTCCCTGAATTCAATAGTTCACCAGCAACTTCCCCCGCCCCCAAGGATGCTTCTTGCTTTTCAAAGCTCGGCCTTTTGCAGGTGCATATTTTTCCTTATCAAAACACATATGCACACAGACACACACATGCACGCATGCACACTACACACACGGATGCACACATGTGTGCACACACACAACACACATATGCACACACAACACACACGTGCATGTAAACACACACATGCACATGCCCACAGACCCTAGAGGCTTCATCACCCCTTTTAACAGATAGGAAAGGTGAGGTCAAGCCAGGTGACCTCGCCAAATCCCCAAGCTTCAGCAGCCCCAGGTAGCTGCTTCAGCACCTCCCTCCTTGGGCCTCGATCTCCCCATCTGGGGTGCCATGTTTTTTTTTTTTAGGCAATCCCCCCTCTGCCAGGAAGTGGGGGCATGCTGAAGGGTTGGGTCCCCTTTTGAAGGGACGGAGCACGTGGAGCATTCAAGGTCTGAGACAGATCCGGGAAAGGATTGAGGTGGCACCCTGGCAACATCAATGTCAGAATAACACTCTATCATTGGTGTAATCCATTTCCCAAGTACCTACTATGTGCTTAGTACTTCACGGCTGTTACCTGTGTGCCCTTCTGAGTTTTGCTCAGAAGGCTCTGAGTTCTGCAATGCCACATCCTAAGCCCATCCCAGCTGGGCAGCCCAGACGCGGGTCCCCCTTTGCTCTCTCTGTGGCAGTGCAGTGGAATGGTCACCCAGGTAGGCTTTGGGGTCAGCCAGGCCTAGGTCTGGCCACTTAGCAGCTGTGAGAATTGTCTGCAGCTGTCTGCCTCTCTGAGCCTCAGTTTGCACATCTGTAAAATGGAGTGCTAATGCTCATCCATCTCACAAGGTATGGTGAGGATTGGATGAAGGCACACAGGCGGGCCGCTCACCCCAGTGGTGGTGGTCCCATTATAGTAAACATCTCCTGAAGAGTATGGAGAAGTGGGCCCTGTGAAGACAGCCAACAGCAGGGTGTCCTGCACTCGGAAAGTGTCTGCTTTATTCCACAGCGTTTCTTGAACTCTCACTTGCCAGGCAGTGTTCTGACAGGCAGAAGCAACTCTCTGCATCCGAGGAGGTAACTTTCCGATTGACGCCAGAATGCACAGGAGAGACCCCTGCATGGGATGCCACCTTCCTGCCAACCCCCTAGGTCCAAAACTCTCTAGTCTCCTGATAGCCTGTGGGGGCAGCTACCTGTCATCCTCATTTCACAGATGGGACGGCTGAGGCCCAGAGAGATGAGTGACATGTCTCAGCCACATAGCATATCTGCAAAGGAGCTGGGATTTGAACCAGGGACGCACTCAGAGCCTGGAGCCTCTTCACTCAGCTGCTCTACCAGTTTGGTTGAAATGCAGGAAGGGCAAACCCTCATCATATCATTTATTTAAAAAATCAGGGGGTGTCCAGTCGTGATGGCTCATGCTTGTAATCCCAGCACTTTGGGAGGCTGACGCAGGAGGATCACTTGAGGCCAGGAGTTCAAGACCAGCCTGGACAACATACTGACACCTTGCCTCCACAAAATTTTTTCAAAATTAGCCAGGTATGGTGATGCATGCCTGTGGTCCCAGCTACTTAGGAGGCTGAGGCAGGAGGATTGTTTGAGCCCACAAGTTTGAGGCTGCAGTGAGTTATGATTACGCTGCTGCACTCCAGCCTGGGCGACAGAGCAAGACCCTGTCTCTAAAAAAATAAAAATAGAAAATAAAAAAATCCAGCTGCCAGGTATCCCCACGGTGTCACGGTCACTTGTCAGGGGACCCTGTGGTGGCTCTGGGCAAGGCAAGACACCACTGGAGTCCATGGTTTCCATCCTACGCTGACTGGGAGACCAACGCAACCCACTTTAACGGACAATGTCCTTAATCAGTTGTGTTGCTGGAGGGAGGAAAGAAACTGGCAGGGAACAGGAAGACAGGGACCAGGGAAACCTGCATTCCAGTCCAGCTCCACTCTTAATGGGGAAGTCTTGGGCAAATAACTCAATGCCCTTTGAACCCCAGCATCCTCGTGTGCGGAACAGAGGTGAGAACAGAGCCTGCCTCTTAGTTCGGGGTAGGCAAACCATAGGTGCCGTGTTTGGCTCCAGGTAAGCACTGGAGAACTGTTTGTGGAATGGATTCAACACCTAGCAGCCAAAGTCACCTTTTACAAGGGACATCGGAACCTGTCATTGTCCTTAAAACCCACCAAGGGAGTGAGAGTCAAGCTCCTCACCTTGACCTGGCACTCGGCCATCTCCTTCCCCACCTCTCTCCTTCCATTCTCTCTGCTCTAGCAATCTGTCCATCTCTCAGTTCCTCAAACATTCTAATTCTCACCCATCTTAAGATCACTGTACACACTGTTCCCTCTGCCTGGAATGCTGTTCCATGCACTCATTTATAGCTGGCTCTTTCTCAGCCTAAATGATCTCTCCTACAAGAGGCCCTCCAGGCCCTCCCTATCTCTTCCTGTGTGTGTCCACAGAATACTTCTTTTGCAATGAGATATTTACTTATACATGTTCCCAGTCTTTCTGCCATAGGATGGCAAGGCCCAGGAGGCCCTCTATTTTGTTTAGCACCTGGCATAGGACCCGACACCCTGTGGGCATCTATTACATACTCTCAAGTATGAAAGCTAGAGTCAGAAAGGGAGGAAGAGTCCTCAGCCCAGCCCAGCCCCAACATATCTTGCATTCTTCAATCTCCATCCATTTCCTGCCCGGCTTAAATACACCTCCTCCAGGAAACCCTCCCAGACCAGTTCAGCATCTCCCAGTCTTCCCTTCTCCTGAAATGGTTAGCGCTGTCAGTATCTACATGTAGCACAGACCACTCATGATCAACCACTAATGTAACCCAGGCATCTGTTCTTACCCACTCTTCCCTTCTAGATACTAAATGCCAAGAGGACAAAGATGGATGTGTCTTACACCTCATTACAAGACCCATAGCAGCCAGCTCTGAGCCTTTCATTTGACAAATATTTGTCCCCCCAATGTGAACTGGACCCCCATGGCCACTGTCCTGTGATTGTTGCCGTAAAGGTGAAATGTAATGAACTTGCCATAGAGCCTGGCAGGTGCCCACACAGGGTCACACATATTTATGGATGGATTATGGTTTCTGTGGGAATCCTTGCCTACAGAGCTGAAGTCCAGAGACCACAATTAACTCTTTATTTCCTACCTTGGGATTCCTTAGGTTGATACAGGAATTGTACAGAGGAAAGAATATCCATCTTGAGTTTAGTTCAAATCCCATCTCAACAGCTTTGTAGCTGTGTGATTTGGGGCAAGTCACTTGACCTCTCTGTGCCGCAGTTTCCTCATAAGTAAAATGGAATAATAATAATTCTCACCACAGGGGGCAGATGTGAGGATAAGACCAGGTAACCTCTAAGACAAAGCCAGACACACAGTAGGTGCTCAGACCACATTTCTCTCTTCCCACTTCATTCTCTCCTCTGCGTTGTCATTTAGGAGGGGTCTGCCTGACAAATATTGCCTCAGGGTGGGGCTCAGATCACCATTCCAGAGATTCAGAGACATGTCCTGCCCTACCTGGGCGGCAACTCCGCCCTGATTACAAGGTTTTGCCTGCCTTCTTGAGATGTGGTTGGTAAGAAGCTGTTACATCACTGAAAGCTGTTCTTGTTCCCAATCCAACCATTACACAAAAAGGGATTAAGCATTTCATGGAGGTGTTTATTTAGCTAACACATCTTTTGTAACCATGTACAGGAAAAAGAAAATCAAATACAATTTAGCAAGCTCAGAAATTCCCAACTTGGCCAAGGGTCAGTGTAGTGTGAAATGATTTGATTAGGAATTTGGATAAAAGAATCTTTCCTTTCTAGAACAAGTGTTGGCTTGGGACTTAGAATGTGCACGTGTGTGTGAGTGCATGCACACATGTGTTTTTTAGGGATGAAACTGCAAGACCTGGAAAGAGTCAGACCACAGAGAGGCTACCTCTCTTCCTTGCCCATAAGGTCGCCTGAGGAATTGTTCTCTCCACCCTGAGGGTGAAGGAATGGGAAGACATCGGGATGGTTACTGCCCCTGAGAAATGGAGCCCCTTCTGAGGAGATCACAACTGATGGGTGAAGCCACCTGATACGGGTTAAACTATCCCCACATGCCGTGTGGGTTCAAGAGAAATTTATCATCCCTTGAGCATGAAGCCTCCCTGTGTTTCCATGGATGTGTTATTTTCACGTGATATTTGTCCATTCAACCATCTATCCAGTACATACGTATTAACTTTTATCTACCGTGTGCCCAGCATTGCAGTCCACAGATAAGAGAACCACCATCCAGAGAGAGGAAGGGCTTTCCCCCAAGGTCGCCTCATTTCTTAGAGCAGGGACTGAGATTTTGGGAAGTGAACATCCAGCACGAGGATCTGGAAGGAGGACCATGGAGCCTCGTGGCCCTGGGAGAAGGTGAGGGTCCAAGAAGCCAGAAGCCTGCCTTCCGTCATCTCACTGGGCCTCAGGTTCCCAATCTGTAAAAGGAGCTTGTTGGACCTGACCTCTAGAATAAATTCTAAAAGGTGGGGGCGGGTGATTAATAAGTTCTGCCCCTTCATAAATGTGCGCCTTTGAGCAAGTCATGTCTCTTGGCCTCAGTATCCTTATCTGTAGATTGGGATAACGTCAGTACCTGTCTCATGGTTGTTACTATAAAAAAGTGGCACGCCTGTAATCCCAGCACTTTGGGAGGCTGAGGCAGGCGGATCACTTAAGATCAGGTGTTGAAGACCAGCCTGGACAACATGGTGAAACCCCATCTCTACTAAAAATACAAAAATTAGCTGGGTGTGGTGGTGGGTGTCTGTAATCCCAGCTACTCAGGAGGCTGAGGAAGGAGAATTGCTGGAACCCAGGAAGTGGAAGTTGCAGTGAGCCGAGATCGTGCCACCGCACTCCAGCCTGGACGATAGAGCCAGACTCCGTCTCAAAAAAAAAAAAAAAAAAGAAAGAAAGAAAAAGATGAAATGGGATGCTGCCCTTGCTAAGATGTTTTGCAGGTGCCTGGCACACAGTAGGCACTTAATAACTCTGTTTTAGCACCTCTAAGGGTGGACTTTCCTCCCACCCCAAGCTAGAGAGAAATCCAGCTAACCCACATTGCGCATGAGCCCTGTTTACCGTTGCCCAAGAGGTCAGGACCACCGCTGGCCCCCTGCCCCTTCATCAGCAGCAGGGCTGAGAGGCTGCTGCCAATTTGCTGTCTAGGCCCCGCCACTGACTCCTGACAGCTCCCCAGGGACAGGGCAGCCGCCTCTAGCTGCTGCCCCCCGCCCTCCTGCACACAGCCATTGAAAATTAACGGCCAAACTCGGCCCCAGGGGGATGGAGAGCCAGGCGGCTGCACGAGAGTCTGGACCCACAGCCTGAGTGGTCCTTGGAGCCCTTCTCTGGGATGTAGGCGGGTGAATGAGAAGCCTATAAACTTCTCCTGGGCTATTATTTGGGGAGAAAAATGGGAGTGGTTGGAAGCGGGAAGTCACTGTGTAATCATAAAACCCCCTCCACAAGAAAGCACTCTCTCCCAGGCCCCTCTGAATGCCTTGACCCATTCGAGGTGCAGAATCCTCCCAGCAAACCTGCAAATTGGGTGGCTCCATTTCACTGATGAAGAACCTGAGGCTCAGAGAGAGGCAGTGACTTGTCCAGGGTCACACTGCAGTGAGGTGATGGAGCAGCTTTTTCTGTTCCAACACCCGTGCTCATGGCCAGTGGGACTTGGGGCCAGTGGTCACAAATGGTGGTTACAAATACTCTCAGGGTGCAACCGCTTTGGGGCCAAGTCTCCACTGTACCCATGATGAGCTGTGCCATCTTGTTAAGCCATTTAAACAGGCTCAGCCTTGGTTTCCTCATTCACCAAATGGGCCCAAGAGTGCTACCCTCATGGGGTGGTTTTGGGGATTTGATGGGATTTGATGGGGATTTATGCCAAGAGCCTGGCACAAAGAAGCAGGCAGTAAAAGGTTAAGAAACCACCAGCTGCTATTATTATTGTTGTTATTATTATTATGTTATTTTGCCTTCTGGATACTCTGGCTATTGGATATAAGAAAACACAGCTGGGCATGGTGGCTCACGCCTATAATCCCAGCACTTTGGGAGGAGGTCGAGGCAGAAAGGTCACTTGAGGTCAGGAGTTTGAGACCAGCCTGACCAACATGGCAAAACCCTGTCTCTACTAAAAATACAAAAATTAGCCAAGCACAGTTGCTCTCGCCTGTAATCCCAGCTATTAGGGAGGCTGAGGCAGGAGAATTGCTTGAGTCTGGGAGGCGGAGGTTGCAGTGAACTGAGTTCACACCACTGCACTCCGGCCTGGGTGACGGAGTGACTTGCATACACACAAAAAATACAAGTGTAAAAAAAAAAAAAAAACACAAAAACCAGCCTTGAATCCACGTGAATAGGAAAGGCTTGTGCCAGACCAGGAGCCTGGGCACCTCTGGATCCAGTGCTGATGGGAACAGGCCTGCTTCTCTTCCTCACTCCCCAACCCCTGACCCCTGCTAGCTGGGCAGTGGACTGGCTAGGCATTGCCAGGCCCCCAAGAAGTTCTCTGCTTGCCCTGCCCTGTTTTTGGAGAAGGGCAGCTGCTTAGTGCCCCAGACAGTTTGTCAGCTGGATGGCCCAGATGAACAAGCCCAAGACTCCGGGGCTGAGTCTGATGGGAGCCCCTCCTGGGCAGCACCTGGGCACCTGGATTCAGGGTTTCTCCCACCCTCCAAGTTCCTCCCCACTTGCCACCGTGAGAGCCGTCCATAGACGCGTCTCTTTCGGGAAGCTGGACTCTCTAATGTAACTAAGTGGTAACAGCAACAGCAACTACTGATTATGTGTTTCTTGCTCTACAAGCTTTATTTACTTAATCCTCCCAGCGACTGCATGAGGGAAGAGCCATGATCATGCCCATTTTAAAGATGAGAAACGAAAGCAAGTCACCGGCCCTGCCTAAAGCTGGGCTTTGAACCTGCACGTGTCTGAATCCTAGGAATTGTTCTCACTCTCTGACTCCCCTATCTCCAGTGCTTTTAAGGGATGCTTTTAGGCAACAGTAAGATTCAATGTCTTTGAGCTCTTAAAGCCAACCTGGAGGAAGGATGCACTCGCCCAGGCTTGCAGCTAGGAGGGCAGAAGTAGATTCACCCTGGATACATTCAGTGCCTGCTGGGTGTCAGGTACCTTCATAGATAATATGATACATATATCATTTAACCCTCCAGAGCTAGCTTTTATTATCCCCATTGTACAAAACTATGAAAGTTCACAGGTGAATCTGCTCATAATTGGTGAATGGCAGAGCCAAAAATGATTACTAAATTGTCATAACAACTCCATGCAGTGGGTACTATTTCTATCCCCATTCTACAGATGAAGAAGCTGAGGCTCAGAGAGCTCCACACAGCCAGAGAAGTTGGGATTATAATGGACTTGAGAGCCTAAGCTGCTAACCCTTACACTGCCCTAAATCACTTGGCATTATTTAAACCCTGTGAGTGCTGGAAGGAAGCCTAGAGGCTCTTGGCTGTGTGATCTTGGGAGAAGCCATTTCATTTTTCTGAGCCTCAGTTTCCTCACCTATACAACAGGGCTCATCAGAGCAACCTCCCAAGATGAGGTGAGCGATGGGGGATGGCACACAGTAGGTGCCTGCAAACTGCCACGTACCTGGCCCCAGCTCTGCACACAGCAGGCTCTCTGCAAATATCTGTTTGAATCTGTGTCCTCATTTGGATCTCAGAAGGCAGCCTCCAGGCCCACAGCCCTCAGGAAGCAGCCTCCCTCTAATTGGGGACTGCGGTCTGCCCCAGCAGGCACTGCTGGTGAGTTGCAGTGACCCCGGGGGGCCAGACAACCCCTAGGTAAACAGGACTGATAGGAGGTGACAGCCTGCTCTTCCCAGGCCAGCCCTGGTCCTGTCCCCATTCCGTAATCTGGACTGTGCCCCCTCAGCCTACAGACATGTTGCTTGCTTTGTCGGGGGAGCCCTGACCTCATTTCCAGGGGAGAGAGGCCGGGAGGGGACTCCAGGTCCTTCCTTTTCCTCCTTTTCCCTCCTGGAGACCTTAGACAAGCCCTTTCTCCTTTCTTGGCCTCAATTTCCCCAACTGTAAAAAAAAATAGGGGTTGCACAGACTGGTTGACCTCCTAAAGGCCTTTTCAGCTATGAGGTTTGAAGACAAAAAAGACAGAAGGGCTCTGAAGTCTTCCATGCATCCTCTCACTTGTATCTTGCTTCACCCTATTTCAAGAAATAATTTATTTTGTCTCAGTTTCCATCTAATTTACTCTTCAAACACATGAGGCCTAGAAGAAACCTTAAGATCATCTAATTCAATAAGATCAATTAAATGATGAGGAAGTGAGGCCCAGGGCAAAGGACTTGCTGAATGTCACACAGCCTGGCTGAGAACTTAGCAGATCTGACTACTTTCTTAACATCCATGGAGGACAGAACCCAATTCCTCCCAGAAGGTTTTGTTTTGGTGGGGGGTGGGGGAGCATTTCCCACAGCCCCCATTAAGGCCACTGGAGGGGAAGCAGTAGCTGCTATTGACATCTTAACATTCACCAGGATGCCCAAACAGTATCAAATGCAGAAAGGGACCTCTTTTGGAGGGGACAAGAGACAGCAGGCATTTCGTGGTCCCACTGGGCCAGGTTGTGGCCCAGCCACCCTTAGCAAGACCAACATTGAAATCAAGACCTTCCAGCTCTCCCGCAAAAATCACAGAATTGAACATAACAATAGTTCTTGGGCAGTTTCAGAAACCATAAACAGCATATAAACACTTTGAGCAATGAAAAAATACATAGTTTGTTCTTGTTGGAGCCCTCACCTGTATTCCTGTGGAGAGGGGTGGTGATTTTGCCCTGAGTTTCGAATAATTCCTGACATTATGGATGAGGTGTCACTTTCTATCATCTCCTTGGGAAAAGATAAGCAGAAAACAAAGCTCCCATCAGCGACGATATGGACAGGGCAGAAACCCACAGTTTTCCCGCAATTCAGAAAGATGGAGCGCAATCAACTCACAGAACACTTTTTTTTTTTTCTTTAAAGAAAAAAGTTCTAGAGGATTCCTGGGCATCTCAGGTCACTTTCCCAGGGCAATTCTACAGGGTTTTAGAAGCAAATGAAGAGAATGAAATGAAATTCCCGGTTCTTTCGAATTAATGGGGGAAGAGCAAGGGAAGCCTCTAGAATCCAAATGTCAAACCTGGAAAATGTGGACTCACAAAATAGGAATCAGAAAAACGATTTCCTTCCAAGCCTTATATTTTCAACCTCAGTTTGGTTATGATCACTTTGAAAATAAGGGGCAGCTGGATGTGACATGTGTATTTCTCTGGGAGAACAAATTCCCACTTGCAAAGGGAACAATCCCCGCAAGCTCCTGCCCTGAAATGCCTTCAGAAATGCCACAAGCCCTTACTGGAAAACCAATCCAAACACCCACATTCCCGCAACACACAAACACTGCCTTAAAAAAATAATAAAAATATTTGAGTTCCCTAAGTTTCTCAAACTCCAAGCCTGAACCAACATAAAAGCCCACCAAAGGCTCAGTTCCGCCCCCAACGCCATCGAAGGATTCCCAGGGAGGAGGAAAAGGGAGCAGAGGGAGGCGGCCCCGCAGCCCCTGCGCCCGGGTCTCTACCCTGGAAATGCAATGCCCGGCATTGCCCGGGAGGAGGGAGCAAAGCCGACCCTGCAAGGTGGTACCTGGAGCTGATCCTCGCGGGGCCGCCGCTGCCGGCGCTCCGGGGGTGGGCAGGGGTTCCGGAGGGGGGCTCCCTCGCGCTCGCCCCTCGCGTTCCGCAATTTGGCCGCCGTCGCAGCTCGAACCGTTTTTAAATTTCCCTCTCTGGAGCTGTCCAGCTCAGAGCATGCGCAGTAGCCGTGCGGGGGGCTTTTCTCCAAGGGTCAGTTACAGGGCAGGGTCAAGGGGATTGCAGCGGGCGTTTCCCAGCAGCCGCGAGCCTTGCACGCCCCGGGGTTCTGGGGGTGTGTGTGAGGGGGGCGGGGCGGAAGGGTGCAGGGGTAGGGACCCCTCTTCAAACTTTGCCAACAGTGACAACAACTGCATGCCCGCGAGCATGCGTTGAGGAGCAGTGGGAGGGTAATTTCGGCCAAGGGAATTAAGTTGCAAAAGGAGGCTGGGTGCATTAAAACTTGCAATCCCGCCTGGGGCAAAGGACGTGGGCGGGCGGAGAGATCTGTTGCAACCCCCTCTCTCCCCCAAAGTGGAGGACGGGCCGGGAGGCAGAGACGGGGCCCCAGGTGGACGCGGATTCGGGCCACCTGTCCCTTTAAGAAAGTTGCGCCCGCGCTGGCTGGCGCGCGGCGGGAGGGGGCTGCGGAGCGGGGCGCGGGGCGCCTCCACCTGCTGGGGCCACGAGGGGGGGGCCCGGGCCGAGCGCGGCGGCGAGGCGAGGAGGGCTCCCCGGGACTGCGCGCTGCGCCCCCCTGTCCCGCGAGGAGGGTGAGCCCGCCCGGAGCGAGCGCGGCGGGGCTCGGCTGCCCGAGCAGCCGCGACGACGACTACGGCGGTGCCGGCGATGGAGGCTGCGGCGTTCGGGGTACGGCGCCGCGAGTCCAGCGCAGCCGTTGGGGGCAGTGGCCCGCGTGTGCAACCGCGCTCCCGCCCTGCCCCGCCGCCCGGCCCGCGCCGCCGCTGCCCCGCCCCGCCTGGAGCCAGCCGCGGGAAAGGTGGCGCGGACTGCGGACGGCGGCGGGGCCCAGCGCGGGCAGAGGTCTCCACAGGCCCCTTACGAGGCTTGGATGAGTTTGGTCCCCTGGAAAGTTTGCGTTTCTGGCGTCCTAACTCTCGAGCCTCCGTTGCAGTAATTGCCACGGCAGCGACGATACTAGGCACGGCCACCCCTATTCTTTCGTTACTTATTGACGCCTCCTTCTGGGTTCTTCTTCGCATCAGCCCTTGATGACATAGCATGGTCCCCCTTTTGCATGGGGGGAACCCGAAGCCCCGAGCGGCAGTGAGTGGGTCGGCGGCGCACGGGCAGAGCGCGGGCTTCCGCACCTCCCCAGCTCGCGTACTGCACGTGGACGTCTGCGCCGCCCCCACCGAGTGAGGCTCAGGCACCCGAAGCGTCTGGAGTTGTTTTGAGGCTGTCCTCGCGTTATCTACTTCGCAGCAGGCAGGGGACCAGTGTCCCCGCACCTGTGACTGTGAAGCTTTTATTTTAAAACCCGGTGTTTAAGTTCAGGAAGAACTCAGGGCTCCCCTGGACTGGGTGTGCCTGGATTTCAAATTCTATTCAGGTGGGCTGTGCCCTTGGCACTGGTCCATGTCCGCACAAATGGTTTTCTGGTAGCACCTGGACGTCCTTCCGCCTTTCTTTGCCAGGAGGAAATAGATTAGCTTTCATTCTCTAGGGAAGAAAAAGATGTAGTTTACAGATGTTAGTTGAGGTCACAGTCATGAAACTTTCTCAGTTTTCATCTCCCCCTGACCAGCATGTATTTAAAATGTGTTTTGACCGGTTAGGAAAGTGGTTTACATAGTTTATGTTGCTTTGAATGTCCCTGAATGACATATAATTAATTCACCAGTCAAGTTGTAAGCATTCAAAGCATTTGAGTTTATTTCTGTTAATCCTTCTTGGAGTTGTAAGGAAACGTGGGTGACTTGACAACCTCCTTTTGAGGTCACAGTCCTTTTCATTAAGGTATAATTTTATATCTTCAGAATGGTTTGGAAAGAAATTGTCTCTTCTGAAAGCTGATGGATTCAGTAAAGTTTTTAAAATAAAAGGCATCCAGTCTGTGAGTTCTGTAGACTCATGAAATACGGAAAAGAAAAGCAAGAATCCTTCACTAAAAGACAGCCCCTCCCACTAAAAAGGAGTGGGGTGGGAGGTTGACGGTGTTTGGGGAGGTCATTTAATTAAAAAATTGAGATTTTTGAGTTCACTGCTTCAGGACTGGTTGGTAAAAATATTGCCACTAAAACACCTACTGCTACAAAACCCAGGGAACTTAACAAAAACGCTGCTTTCACTTTGTTAGATCAATCTGTTTCTCCCTTATATAAATACATGGCATTTTTCAATTGTAGTAGGTCACCTGGGGTGACGTCAGAACCATAAAATGCAAAGCTTAGGAATCTTTATTGTTTAACAAGTGCCTCAGGTGATTTTATGGTCAAGCAAATGAGGACACCTGTACTAGGTGATGCTTTCACTGAGCTAAAGGCAGCCAATACCCACCTTTTTTTTTTTCTTGTTTAAATGAAAGAATGTGAAATTCACCTGCGTCCATAGCTTCATTACACATTATCCTTTGCTCCGGTGTAGGGAGAGGATCCCAGGCCTTATATTGGTCCTGATTTCTTCAGATTCCCTCTTAGCACGATTTCTACGAGGCCCAACACAAACCCATTTTACCAGACCTCCGATTATACAGGAAATCTTGCAGAAGAAAGAAAAAGCAATAGGTATGTGGCTTTGGCTTTCCTTTCCAGTTCTATGCAGTGGAAAATGCTCTAATCTGCGTCTTGGTTGCTTAGGTTTGATAGTTAAGCAGTGTAGTTATCTGCCTGATCTGTTATCTGCATGGTCTGTTCAAAGCTAAGGTGCCCATGGCTATGTAAGAAATATTTGTTCATATTGCTGATAAGCTTATAAACCAATTCAGTCATAACTGGGAACACCAGTTCCTCACATGCAATGTGTAGAAAGTGTTTATACTGAAGGATTAAGAATATTAACTCACTTGGCAAGCTGAAAGCAGGTTTTATTTGATCAAGAAGTTCAGGGTTTTTTTGTTTTGTTTTTTGTTTTTGAGATGGAGGCTCGCTCTGTCACCCAGGCTGGAGTGCAGTGGCATGATCTGGGCTCACTGCAAGCTCCGCCTCCCGGGCTCACGCCATTCTCCTGCCTCAGCCTCCAGAGTAGCTGGGACTACAGGCACCCGCCACCATGCCCAGCTAATTTTTTGTTTTTTTGTTTTTTTTTAGTAGAGACGGTGTTTCACCGTGTTAGCCAAGTTGGTCTTGATCTCCTGACCTTGTGATCCGCCCGCTTCGGTCTCCCAAAGTGCTGGGATTACAGGCGTGAGCCACCGCGCCTGGCCTACAAGTTCGGTTTTATTAACAGGTCATGACCATTTCTTCTCCTTTTTCCCAAGTCATTAACTTTTGCTGTGCTTATTGGTCTAGTTTTCCAATGGTGAGGAGGAAAAGGGAGTGAGGTCTGGAATATGTGATTTATTGTAATGATCAGGTCTCTTTCTTTGCCTTGACCGTTGGCTTGGTCTAGTGAACTGCAGGGCATGTCTATGAAGCAGAAATACCAAGGTCTTTTTTTTTTTTTTCCCCATGAACCATTAAACTAGAACCCTCCAGGGCCATGGCACCCTGGGCTGTGTCTGGCACATAGTAAGTACCCTGGAGATTTATAGGCACTTTTTTTCCCTTGCTTTGTCAATTCCTAAAAGCTAGGTGATATTTTCTTATAAGAAAGTTCTCAACGGAGGCTGGGTGTGGTGGCTCAGGGCTGTAATCCCTGCACTTTGGGAGGCTGAGGCAGGTGGATGCTTGAGCTCAGGAGTTCGAGACCAGCCTGAGCAACATGGTGAGACACTGTCTCTACAAAAATAAAAATAAAAAATTAGCCAGGCATGGTGGTGCATGCTTGTAGGCCCAGCTACTTGGGAGGCTGAGATGGGAGGATTGCTTTGAGCCCCTGGAGGTTGAGGCTGCAGTGAGTTAAGATTGCACTACTGCACTCCAGCCTGGACAACAGAGTGAGAACCTGTCTCAAAAAAACAAAACAAAACAAAACAAAACCCCACAAGTTCTCACAGGAGAGTTTATCCAGTGTCCCCTCTCCAAGGTGCATGCCAGTAATTTCGAATTCTGGTTTCCTAAGATGTACAGTTCCGTAGCACTTTGGAGCCACCATTTAATGTCCAACAACAACTTCGGAAGATGGGAGCATAGATTATTTTTTCCCCTTTAGGAGACCATGAAAATACACTGGCCATTGATCTCCGCTGCTGTTAGCATGACTGATATGTGTATGATCGTTCTCTTTGGGAATGTGATTGCAGAAGAACTGCTTATCATTGTTGTCATATGTCTTATTTAATAAGAGGATGCTAAAGCCTTGGATGTTTCCAAGAAGGGAATGCTCTAATGTTTGCACCTTTGTGATATCATCCTACAACCTCAGCCCGGATCCAGGCCCATCACTGTTCTGTTCTACTTCCCAGAAAAGTGGACACAGCAGCTAACAAAATCAAGCCTGTTATGGACTATGATCCACAAATGTGCACTGGGCAAGTTGCAAGAGCATTTTTTTAAAATTCTTTTCCATCCTTTTTTAATAACCTCATTTAATTTTGTGGTGGTTTTAGTCAATATGTCCAGGCATTCCTTTATGAAAAGTGTTTTCTTTGGAGTTTTTTTTTTTCCTTGTTTTTTTTTAGACGGAGTTTCACTCTTTTTCCCCAGTCTGGAGTGCAGTGGTGGGATCTTGGCTCAATGCAACGTTTGCCTCCCCGGTTCAAGGGATTCTTCTGCCTCAGGCTCCTGAGTAGCTGGTGTTACAGGCACGCACCACCATGCCTGGCTAATTTTTCTATTTTTAGTAGACACGGGGTTTTACCATATTGCCCAGACTGGTCTAGAACTCCTGACCTCAAGTGATCTGCTCGCCTTGACCTCACAAAATGCTGGGATTACAGGTATCAGCCACCATGCCCGGCTTTTTTTACTTTTTTTCTTTTTCCTTTCTTTTTCTTTTTTTCTTTTTTTTTTTTTTTTTTTTTTTTTAGCTTTTTATTAAAAAAAAATCTGGGCTGTCTCTTGGCTGGTACTACTGAATATCTATCTACATTGTTATGCTGCTAATTGATACTTACCAGGCCCTGGAAAATTCTGAGCTACCTTCTGAATCATCAGAGACATAACAAATTGGCATCATTTTAACCTTAAGCATGTTTTATTGTTGGCTAGTGAATAATCCATGATGTATTAACCCAGTGATTCCATATGAATTAGAATATTTGCTCAAAACCACCCATTCCCTGCTGCTAGCAGGCTCTTTCAGTGGGGTGACAGCCCTCTAGGAAAAGGGCTTCGTGATGGCTCCGCTGTGAGGCAGACCAGGTTCAAGTCTCGAAGCTGTCCCTCCCCTAGTACCCCCTGGCTGAGTGTTTCTGGACAAGTATTCCCTGCACCCTCACTTCCCCATCTCTCGAAAACGAATACCACCACTCATCTTTCAGGGTTCTGAGAGGCTTAAAGACAGCACCTGATGCTAGAAGGTGCTCAACAGGCAACAGCTATGTTTCCAGGTGACTGTTTCTAAAGGCGCTTCTCCTTCTTCTGTATCTAGATTGGCCCAGAAAAAGTAAAGAATAATCAAGTTGGCTGGGCTCACACCTGTAATCCCAGCACTTTGGGAGACCGAGGTCAGCAGATCACTTGAGCCCAGGAATTCGAGACCAGCTTGGGCCACATGGTAGAACCCCATCTCCACAAAAAAATACAAAAATTAGCCAGGTGTGGTGACATGCGTCTGTAGTTCCAGCTACTCAGGAGGCTGAGGTAGGAGGATCGCTTGAGCCTGGAAGGCGGAGGCTGCAGTGAGCCATGATCGTGCCACTGCACTCCAGCCTGGGCTACAAACCAAGACCCTGTCTCAAAAATAAAATAAAAAATATTCAGGGCCCTTGTCTTCTGCCCTGAATCCATTACCTCACCCAATCTGAGATCTTGCCTTCATTTTCTATCAGGAAATTCCATTCACCAATCACCAATCAAGGAAAAGCTGTCTTGCCTCTGAATTCTATAGCTGATTGAATTTGACCACTTTGTGTATCTCTTTTAGTGTTATTTTCTCATATCGTGCAGGATTGTTGCTCTAGCCATTGAACTTATAGGTGCATTTATGTATACTTCCATATCTAATCTGGGTCTACATTATTAGACTGGGACTATTACTCTATTCTGTATTCTATTTTCTTTGTATGTGTTTTTCTATTTTTTCAAATCAGGGATCTTGAGCCAGGGATCTACAGGCCACATTCAGCCACAGGCAGGCTTTGTTTGGCTCAAAGGTGTTCTTTTAAAAATTTTGAATTAGATGCCAGAATTTTTCAATTCTACACGTTGGGGTTTTTTCTTTAAAAATCAAAAAGTTGGCCACACTAGGCCCACGATCCCTCAAGATAGCTATCAGCTGGGACCAAGTGCAGCTTGCCTCCTGTTAAAGGGCTGGTCCCAGGGTTTTCAGTATGCCCCAGACCCTACCAGTCCTTATCACCCAATCCCAAGACTTGGGCCTTTGCCATTTGTCTTGGAACATGTCTCTCTTTTGTCTTATAATACAGTGAAGACAAAAATAAAATATTTTCTGTCTCCGTGTTGCTATCAAAATTTCAAAAATTGTCAGTAGCTAATACAAAGAATAAGCTATCCTTTCAAACAACTTACTCTGCCCAACAAGGCGCTAAGTTCTATACATCTCATTCTGACTTCCTGATGATGCTGTGAGGTGGGCGTTTGGTGCTCTTGCTTTCTTTAGACTTGATTTCAAATAAGTATATTCTTCTGTGTAATATATTTTGAAATTCATGGTAACTTTTGGTTAGAATAATGTCTTTCGTGGAATAAACTAAGACAAAAGTAAGAGTGTTACATGAAAATGCATAATTCCTCTGCATGCTTCAAGCCACCTCTTTTTTATGTCACAGATTGATTTGGGTGGTTGGGGGGGAGCTCTTCCTTTGTCCACAAAAAAGCCTTTTTAAATAGTTCGTTGCTCAACAGAGAATCCAAACTTGTACTTTTCACTGCAAACAGCTTTATCCTGCAAACACCCAGCAACCCTGAGTGGTTTTAAAGAACTGCTTAGAGAACTTTCTTTCAGTCTTATCACTATTGTGTGTTCGGATCATGCTCCCCAGTAACAAAAAGCGACATGTTCACTTCCCAACAGCCCATTCCCAAGGTTCTAGATGGGGCTTTTCCCATCTCTTCCCATTTGTGTCTAAAGTGAGGTGAACGTGAAACTGGGGCATATAAACTTGTTCCAATATAGCACTCCCCAGATACTTGCCTCCTAACAATCCTGACTGTTTGTTTTAGAAATGGTAATGTATCATTGTAACAAATTATACTTAAAAATCACTTAGTGTGAAATTGCAGATTAATCCCATAGGGACGGGGTCTTAACAATCCCCCAGCCTTTTGGAGCATACAGATGGTGAATCTAGGATTTACAATGGGAACAATCGCTGATTACATGCATGGGTGTAACGGACAAAAAGACCTCCACAACTTGGGCCTGGAGAGTACGGTGGAGGTCCTAGCGCCTGACTTGTTTGGGACCCTCAGGTCCCTAAGAACGTGTTTCATCACCTTGCATATGTGAAATTCTGCGGTCTGTTCTGTGAGCTTTGAAACCTACCAAGTGCATGTATAGAAATGTTCTTTCAGTGTGCTTAGCTTTAGTGCTTAGATTCCATTTGAATTTGTTTAAAGAGCAACTGCACAGTGGACGAGGCAGTGAGGGTTTGGTAGGTGTACTTTGCTGATAGTTCATTATCAAAACCAATACCTGCAGATTCACTAATCATCAGGAAGGAAGTTGTCATGCATTGTATGAGCTGGGATGTGTTGATTGCCTCAAAAATTAATCTGCCCTTGAGATGAAAAGCACTGATTCTGAAATACAATTCTCCTGATTTTGAAACTGTCACTTGCCTGACTCACTGTAAACTCCATGACATGCTTGATGTTGAGAATGAAAATGGCACACTTCTACACACAATCTTGAATGCAGATCACTTTACAGTAGTGGCCAGCCAGCATGTGCTGGAGACTGAAATAACCAAGTAATAAGTCTGCTTCTATTTAAATAATTTAATTTTTTAAAGAAACAGTGTCTCATTACCCAATTGTTCACTAAAAATTTAAATCAGAGAGTAATAACCATTTCGATAGTAATTTAAGTTCAAATAAGTTCTCCTAATCTCTACTTGATTTCAGATGCAAAGATGAGAAATAACTTTGCAGCCAGGAGAATATATTCTCAGAGAAAAACACACTTCCCTGGCCTTTTTCAGGGCTTCTCAAGAAACCCTTTATTCCAATGAACTGTTGTTTATCCTAAATATTATTTTTCCACCCACCTTTTTGATGTAGGGCTCACAGCAAAATAAAAGTACAGGCGATGTTGCAGCTGAATGTCTGTGTCTGGCTGAAGACAGCTTTGTTTCCTTTTAGAGATACAGCCTCCACCCTGGTTTTGTGGCTTTTCCCTGAACTCAGCCAGGGATTTGGGACAGCGTTGGACCAGCTTGAGTATTAATGACAATGTCCTCTCTATTGGACCAATTAATTACCCTCCCAGAAGGGCTTTACAGCTCTGTCTTGAGAGGATGCTTGTAAGCTTCTCAGGGTAATTCTAGAGGTGCTGCGCAACTGGTCCTCATTTCAACTGTGTCTCTCAGGCACTGGGTCTGGATAACATCTTGTTCAAAATGACCAGGGTAGCCTTTATTGTCACGGTTATCAATGACATTTATGACATTGTGCAGCAAGATTTATTCCCTGGAAAAAGTCTGTTCTATCAGGTTTAAAACATACATTAAAGTATCGAACAAAACCTATAGTTGTTGGTACATAGCTTAAAAAAGCAAGGAGTGGTCAAAGCTGAACAAATTTAGGTTATAACCCAAAGTATAAAACAAGTATCTGTCAGTAAATGCTGATTAAAGAAATACTTACATGGGGGAGAAGTAACAAATATTTCTTAGAATCCCAGTGTAACCATATTTCTTATGCTACATTGGAACAAGTTTATATTTATTATAAAAAATATTTCTTATAAAAGAATTTATAAATATTCCTTATAAATGTAGATGATCCTTCCCCTAGGAGGTGGAGGCTAATTTTCCCTTCACTCCTTCCCTTCACTGTTTGGCTGGTCTTGGTGACTGGCCTCCAAATAACAGAGTATGGAGAGGAATAAAAAGTAGCTTTGCAGTGGAGCAGGTTGGCACACGTGACCTTGACCAAGTGATAAAGGTTAAGGTCAGCAGCACTGTCAGTGGCTCTCATGCTTCCCCGATAAATGATGAAGGCACAGAGATGCTTCACTTCCATGCTATTCTTCCCCAAAATCTATAACCCCAGTCAACTCATGAGGAAAAACATCAGACAACCCCAAGTTGAGACACATTCTACAATAGACTGGACCAACACACTCCAAAATTGTCAAGGTCATGAGAAACAAGGAAGCAGGAGACACTGTCCCAGACCAGAAGCGACTGGGCGGGCATGACAGTGAAATGCAGTGTGGGGCCCTGGGTTGGATCCTGCAGCAGGAAGAGGACATTTCTGGGGAAGGCGGTAAAGTCCAAATCAAGACTGGAGTTTAGATAGGAATGCACCAAAGTGGATGTCTTACTTGTGAGAAATGTACCATGGTAATGTGAAATGATGGGCTGGAGTGAGGGGAGGGGAAATCAGGTGCGAGGCATTTGGGAACTCTCTGCATTTTCTTTGCAACTCTTCTGTAATTCTAAAATCATTCAAAACCAAAAAGTGTATTTAATCAAGAAAATGATACATCCATGTTCTAAGCATATACCCAAAACAATGGAAAGCAGGATCTCAAAGAGATATTTGCATACTCATGTTCATAGCAGCATTATTCACAATAACCAAAAGGTGGAAGCAACTCAACAACCCAACTGCCCATCAACAGATGAATGGATAAACACAACGTGGCATCTCCATGCAATGGAATATTCAGTCTTAACAAGGAAATTCAGGCACATGCAAGAGCATGGATGAACTTTGAAGATGTTACACTAAGGGAAATAAGCTAGTCACAAAAAAGGCAGACTGCATTATTCTACTTATATGAGATACACAGAGTAGTCAGACTCAGAAACAAATTAGAATGATAGTTGTCAGGGGGCTGGGGGAAGGGAAAAAATGGGAGTGCTTGTTTAATAGGTATAGAGTTTCTGATTTTCAAGATGGAAAAACTCCTGGAGATCTGGTGCACAAGGTGAATGTAACACTAATGAACTGTACACTTAGAATGGGTTAGTTGGTTAATTTTGTTAGGTGGTGGTGGTGGTGTTTTTTTGTTTTTTGTTTTTTTACCACAATTAAGGAAATGAGTATAACAATTATACAAGTTAGGAAAACCTTTGCTTGCCATGAGAAAGGCCTGTGGCAAAGTTCTCAGTCTTGGTGTTAAAGACATTTGGGGCTGGATGATTTTTTGTTTGGGGGCATTTTCTGTGTGTTGTAGGATATTTAGTGGCTCCCTGGATTCTAGCCACTAGATGTTAGATGTTGCCACATCATGACGAGCAAAACTACCTCCAGATGATGATAAATGTTCCTTGGGGCTCAGGAGCAAAATTGCCCCCAGGTTAGAACCGCTGGCCTTAGAAGACTGGAGAGGAAACAAAACAGATTGTTTTTTTGTTTTGTTTTGTTTTGAATTACTAAATTGGCTAGACTTTCATTGTCTAATATGGTAGCCATGAACCATAGGGGGCTGTGTAAATTTAAAATAAAATTTATTGGCCAGGCATAGTGGTTTATGCCTGTAATCCCCGTGCTTTAGGAGACTGAGGTGGGAAGATTGCTTGAGCCCAGGAGTTTGAGACCAGCCTGGGCAACTGAGAGATTGTCTCTACAAAAAATAAAAATTAAAAACAGTTGGGCATGGTGGGAGGTTCCCGTAGTCCCAGCTACTTGGGAAGCAGAGGTAGGAGGATCACTTGAGCCCAGGAGTTTGAGGCTGCAGAGAGCTATTATTGTACCACTGCACTCCAGACTGGGAGAGCAAGACCCTGTCTCAAAAGAAAAAAACGGGCCGGACGTGGTGGCTCACGCCTGTAATCTCAGCACTTTGGGAGGCCAAGGTGGGGGGATCACTTGAGGACAGGAGTTCCAGACTACCCTGGCCAACATGATGAAACTCCATCTCTATTAAAAATACAAAAAAAAAAAAAATAGCCAGGTGTGGTGGCATGTGCCTGTAATCTCAGCTATTTGGGAGGCTGAGGCAGGAGAATTGCTTGAACCTGGGAAGCAGAGGTTGCAGTGAGCTGAGATCGCACCACTGCACTCCAGCCTGGGCAACAGTGCATGACTCTGTCTCAAAAAAAAAAAAAAAACAAAAAAAACTGCTTTTGTATGTGAAGGAAAGTAAGTTGAGTTATTGCCTCATCTCATATACAAAGGTAAATGCTAGAAGGGTTTAGAAAACAAACTGTTAAAGGATTAATATCAATCTGAAACAATATATAGGAGAATATTGGGAAGGACTTGTTAAAGAAGATCCTCGGCCGGGCGCGGTGGCTCATGTCTGTAATCCCAGCACTTTGGGAGGCCGAGGCGGGCGGATCACGAGGTCAAGAGATAGTGAGACCATCCTGGCCAATGTGGTGAAACCCTGTCTCTACCAAAAATAACAAAATTAGCTGGGCATGGTGGCGGGTACCTGCAATCCCAGCTACTTGGGAGGCTGAGGCAGAATTGCTTGAACCCAGGAGGCAGAGGTTGCAGTGAGCCAAGATCGTGCCACTGCATTCCAGCCTGGGCGACAGAGCAATACTCCATCTTAAAAACCCCCCAAAACACAAATTAAGGGCATAAGTGGGTAAATCTGCCTGCATAAAAATTAAAGACTTATGTTCAATTAAGGATACCATGCACAATAGGTGACAGACTCAAAGATCTTTGCAATGTCTAAACCAGCCAGGGATTCTGCTCTAGACCTAGAATACAAATGGAAATTCTGAGGCCAGGCATGGTGGCTCACGCCTGTAATCCAGCACTTTGGGAGGCTGAGGCAAGCAGATCACTTGAGGTCAGGAGTTCGAGACCAGCCTGGCCAATATGGTGAAACCCCCTTGTCTGTACTAAAAGTACAAAAGTTAGCCAGGTGTGGTGACGGGCACCTGTAATCCCAGCTACTTAGGAGGCTGAGGCAGGAGAATCGCTTGAACCCAGGAGGTGGAGGTTGCAGTGAACCGAGATTGTGCCACTGCTCTCCAGCCTGGGTGATAGAGTGAGATCCCTCTCAAAAAAAAAAAAAGGAAACACTGCAAATCAATGGGAAAGATAGGACGCTTGTAGAAAAGGTCAGGTGTTCATATGACTGGACCATTTCCAGAATGAGAAGCTTACTGGCTAATAAACATTTGTGGTTAATCACTCTTCTATAAGCTCATCAAAAAATCAGATTAATACAAAATTAAACAACAGAATACCACTTTATACCCATCAAACTGGCAAAGATTGTGCAGCCTGAAAATACCACCTAATGGCAATGATACAGAGAAATAGACATACAGGGAAAATTGTAATGTGCTTTTGAGGGACTGATGACTACAACCATTCCAGAAAAGAGTTTTGCAGAACACGATGTAATTACACATGCAATGCCCTTATGACCACTCTTATCTCTGGCCATATACCCCCAAGAAACTGTACACAGGTCCCAAAGGGAACACATCTGAAGGTGTTCATCATGCTGTTGTCTGAGGCAGCGATGAGTTAGAATTGACCTAAATATCTATCCTTGGGGAAATGGATGGGTTAGGCAAGGTGGATCAAGCAGAGAGCCACATATGAGCTGGCTCTCTTTATGGTCTTTAATGTAACCATATTAATGCATATTGATTTGTACATCTTTTCAGTGGGATCACAGTTACTGTTTGTTTGTTTTAGGATGTGGGACAAAGCCAAGTAATGTTCTTGCTTTAACTATACCTATAAGGCCAGGCGTGGTGGCTCAGGCCTGTAATCCCAGTACTTTGGGAGGCTGAGGCAGGTGGGTCATGAGGTCCAGGAGTTCGAGACCAGCCTGACCAATATGGTGAAACCCTGTCTCTACTAAAATTACAAAAATTAGCTGGGCATGGTGGCAGGCACCTGTAATCCCAGCTACTCAGGAGGCTGAGGCAGGAGAATCACTTGAACCTGGGAAGCGGAGGTTCTAGTGAGCCGATATCATGCCACTGCACTCCAGCCTGGGTGACAGAGCGAGACTCTGTCTCAAAAAAAAAAAAAAAAAAAAAATCACCCCTGTAATCCCAGCACTTTGGGAGGCTGAGGCGGGCGGATCACGGGGTCAGGAGATTGAGACCATCCTGGCCAACATGGTGAAACCCCATCTCTACTAAAAATACAAAAATTAGCTGGGCAAGGTGGTGTGCGCCTGTGGTCCTAGCTACTTGGGAGGCTGAGGCAAGAGAATTGCTTAAACCCAGGAGGTGGAGGTTGCAGTGAACTGAGATCACACCACTGCACTCCAGCCAGACAGAGTCCAGAGACTCTGTCTCAAAAACAAAAAACAAAAAACTATACCCATAATGAATTGTCTGTAATTCCCAGGGTCAGTTTCTTTATTGTGCAATGGGGACTTAACACGTGCAAAGCAATCTGAGTATAGAATACCTTCTAGGTTTTTATCCTAGATCTTTTACAGTTTTCTCCCCTTACCAAATTTAATGGAAATTAACCCACAGGCTACATTCTCTTTGAAATACACATTGAAAGATGTCTATGCACTCTGATGTTGAAATGAATTAATTAAAATAGGAAGTGTCATGGGCACAAAAACAGAACATCCTTGCATTTCTGTTCCCACCAGCTGAGTTGAATTCTTATGAGTCACCTGTGTTTGTTGGTGGAAATAGAAATGCACGGATGTTCTAGAGAGCCCTGTTTCTCAAACTTGCCAGCGCACTTAGGTCCCTTGAGGATCTTATTAAAAAGCAGATTCTGATTCAGTTAAGTCTGGGAGAGGATCTGGGATTTTTCATTTCTAAGTGCTCCCAGAGGGTAGTGGTGCTGCTGGCCCCAGACCTAAGGTAAGAAGGTTCTAGAAGTTCTACTGTTTTTGACAGTTCAGCATGCCTGGTAGCATCAGTGTGTCCAACAGGGTATGGAAAGCAGTAACGAGTTGGGGTTTGATTCATAGAGGTCAGTTAAGAAAGTCTATTCCTTATTGCTTCAGTTACTCCTGGGGAGTAATAAACTACCCCAAACTTAGTGGCATAAAATCACCCTTTTATTCTCACCAACTTGGTGAGCAAGGAATTCAGAAATTGTATAATGGTTGGTCAGGTGTGGTGGCTAATGCTTGCAATCCCAACATTTGGGAAGCTGAGGCGGGAGGATCCCTTGAGCCTGAGTTTGAAATTAGTCTGGGAAACATAGTGAGACCCTGACTCAAGAAAAAGAAAAAAAGAAAGTGTTCAACAGAGCTGGCTCGTCTTTGGTCCTCAATGTCTGGGACCTCAGCTGGGAAGACCCCAAGGCTGGGGTGGGAGTGACTTGATAGTTGATCTCAAGTCATCCTAAGACTCACTCTCATGCCTGGCTCCTGGACTCGGGGGACTGGAGGATGAGGCCAACTGACCAGAATGCCTACAGGTGGCCTTTCCATGCGCTGGGCTTTCTTACAGCTTGGCGGCCTCAGGGGGCCAGATGCTGCAATGGAAGCTCTGTCTTTGATCTAGCCCCAGAAGCCACACAGTGTCCCTTCTGCCACATTCTGTTGGTTACAAGTGAGTCACAAGCCACCTAGATTCAAGGGAGAGAGTCACACTCTACCTTTTGATAGGGGAGTGGCAAGGTGTAGAACAAGTGGGATGGGAGATACTGTTGTGAATGTCTGTGGAAAATCTAATCTGCCAAACTTATTTTATAAGCTGCCCCCTGCCATGATTAAGATGCTTTTGACAAAACACCACACCTCTTCAATGTGTCTCTTAGATATTAAAATTGTGTAATTGATATTAGGGTCGAAAATTCTGCTCAGGGAGCCAAGAGTGAAGATAATGGGTGAACACTGATTTCTTTCTAGATTTGTTACCTTATCTGAGAAAGCCTCAGTTCCCATTTCTTTTTCTTTTTCTTTTTTTTAAATTTTACTTTAAGTTCCAGGATACGTTTGCAGAATGTGCAGGTTTGTTACATAGGTATACATGTGCCATGGTGGTTTGCTGCACTATCCAACCCATCGTCTAGGTTTTAAGCCCTGCATGCATTAGATATTTGGCCTAATGCTCTCCCTCTCCTTTTTCCCCACCCTCCAACAGGCCCTGGTGTATGATGTTCCCCTCCCTGTGTCCATGTGTTCTCATCGTTCAACCCCCACTTATGAGTGAGAACAAGTGGTGGTTGGTTTTCTGTTCATGTGTTAGTTTGCTGAGAATGACGGCTTCCAGCCTCATCCATGTCCCTGCAAAGGACATGAACTCATTCTTTTTATGGCTGCATGGTATTCCATGGTGTATATGTACCACATTTACTTTATCTAGTCTATCATTGATGGGCATTTGGGTTGGTTCCAAGTCATTGCTATTGTAAATAGTGCTGCAATAAACATACGTGTGCATGTGTCTTTATGGTAGAATGATTTATAATCCTTTGAGTACATACCCAGTAATGGGATTGCTGGATCAAATGGTATTTCTGGTTCTAGATCCTTGAGGAATTGCCACACTGTCTTCTACAATGGTTGAACTAGAACAAGCAATGGGGAAAGGATTCCCTATTTAATAAATGGTGCTGGGA
Source organism: Nomascus leucogenys (assembly GCF_006542625.1). NCBI lineage: Eukaryota > Metazoa > Chordata > Mammalia > Primates > Hylobatidae > Nomascus > Nomascus leucogenys. Next base: position 76,429,198 of record NC_044390.1, read on the forward strand.
AAACTGGCTAGCCATATGCAGAAAACTGAAACTGGACCCCTTCCTAAAAATATACAAAAATTAACTCAAGATGATTAAAGACTTAAGTGTAAAACCCAAAACCATAAAAACCCTAAAAGAAAACCTAGGCAATACCATTCAGGACATAGGCATAGGCGAAGACTTCATGACTCAAACACCAAAAGCAATTTCAACAAAAGCCGAAATTGACAAATGGGATCTAATTAAAGAGCTTTTGCACAGCAAAAAAAGCTAGCATCAGAGTGAACAGGCAGCCTACACAACGGGAGAAAAGTTTTGCAATCTATCCATCTGACAAAGGGCTAATATCCAGAATCTACAAGGAATTTAAACAAATTTACAAGAAAAACCCATCAAAAAGTGGGCAAAGGATATGAACAGACCCTTCTCAAAAGAAGACATTTATGCGGCCAAGAAAACATGAAAAAGAGCTCATCATCACTGATCATTAGAGAAATGCAAATCAAAACCACAATGAGATACCATCTCATGCCAGTCAGAATGTCGATTATTAAAAAGTCAGGAAACTACCAATGTTGGCGAGGCTGTGGAGAAATATGAACGCTCTTACACTGTTGGTGGGAGTGTAAATTAGTTCTCATTCTTTAAGGCTTACACAAGACCATCCCTGATAGCAATTCTTCAGTATTGGGTAAAGGCCCTGTCTAGAAAGTATTTTCTGTGGTCTAAGGAGACTGCTATCTGAGGCCCTGTCAGCATGCAGCAGTGCTTACCTGAAGAGGTGAATCAGATTTCTCAGGCACAACCTGCTGGCCTGCCTGTGCCTGTCCAGGCATCCTCCTCGTCCACCAGGTGAATGATTCCATCGCTGTCCAGTTGCCCAGGGCCCCAGCAGTTTGTATGTTTCTAGATCACTTCCTGCTGCATCCTCTCTCCCTACTTCCATGCTTTCTGTCATCCCTTCTTGGTCTTTCTTCTCCCATTCCCAGGCTAGTGGGTCTTGGGAACACACCATTCCTCCACATGGGGGATGAGGAAGGAACTCTTCATCCATGCTACCCCACGTTCTGTTGGTTACAAGTGAGTAACAAGCCACCTAGATTCAAGGGAGGGAATTAGACTCTACCTTTTTATTTTTTATTTTATTTTATTTTATTTTATTTTTTGAGACAGCATCTCACTCTGTCGTTCAGTATGAAGTGCAGTGGCACAATCTTGGCTCACTGCAACCTCCGCCTCCTGGATTCAAGCAATTCTCCTGCCTCAGCCTCCTGAGTAGCCGGGATTACAGGCATGCCACCATGCCTGGCTAATTTTTGTATTTTTAGTAGACATGGGGTTTTGCCGTATTGCCCAGGCTGGTCTCAAACCCCTGGCTTCTAGCGATCCACCCACCTCAGCCTCCCAAAGTGCTGGGATTACAGGCATGTGCCACCGTACCCGGCCTAGACTCTACCTTTTGATGGGGGAATGGGCAAGGTTTAGAAGAGCAAGTGGGATGGGAGGCACTATTGTGACCATCTTTGGAAAATCTATTCTACCAAACTCATAAACTTTCCCCCCACTCTATGAGTAAGATATCTTTGACAAAATACACCTCTTCAGTACATCTCCTAGATATTAACACTGTTATTACATTAGAGTTTAAAATTTTGCTCATGGAGCAAGGATGAGGAGGGAACTCTTCTTTATGCTACAGTAGAATGTGTCCCCAGGTTCTGTAGTTATTTTTTTCTTTTTTTCTTTTTCTTTTTTTCTTTTTTTTGAGACAGAGTCTCCCTCTGTCATCCAGGCTGGAGTGCAGTGGCTCGATCTCAGCTCCCTGCAACCTCTGCCTCCTGGGTTCAAGCAATCCTCTGCCTCAGCCTCCCAAGTAGCTGGGATTACAGGCACCCGCCACCATTCCTGGCTAATTTTTTTGTATTTTTAGTAGAGATGGGGTTTCACCATCTTGGCGAGGCTGGTCTTGAACTCCTGACCTTGTGATCCACCTGCCTGGCCTCCCAAAGTGCTGGGATTACAGGCGTGAGCCACCATGCCTGGCCTTCTGTAGTTATTTTAAAAAGGAAGAAAATGTGCCGGCTGGGCATGGCGGCTCACGCCCGTAATACCTACACTTTGGGAGGCCAAGGGTGGATCACCTGAGGTCAGGAGTTTGAGACCAGCCTGGCTAACATGGCAAAAACCCTGTCTCTACTAAAAATACAAAAATTAGCCAGGTGCGGTGGCAGGTGCCTATAATCCCAGCTACTCAGGAGGCTGAAGCAGGAGAATCACTTGAACCCAAGAGGCAGAGGTTGCAGTGAGCAGAGATTGTGCCACTGCACTCCAGCCTGAAAGAGCAAAATGCTGTCTCAAAACAAAAAAAAAAAAAAAAGAAGAAAAAAAGAAAATAAAAAGTGCCTCTTCTGCCTGATGTGGTGTTTCCAATGTGCTTTCTTCTAGAATTTAATTCAACTTAAAAATATTCTGGTCACTCATAACTTAACAGCCATAATAATAACTAGCATTTATTCACTGTTTGCTCAGTGCTGGGTCCTGTCCTAAATGCTTTCTATGCATCAACTCTTTTTAGACTTCCAAAAGTATTTTAGGTTGATTGCATTGTTTGATATACCACTTAGAATTTAAAGCTCAGAAGAAGGATGGTGATAGCTAAAACGTACCATCGTAGCTGCTTCACTATTGTCAAGATGTTTTGATCTCTGAGTAAAATTCTGAGAATAATCATTGGGGATCATAACACACACACACACACACACACGCACACACCTGTGTGCGTGTGTGTTTTATGCATATGTGATTTACCTTAGTTTTTTAAATTGGGGTGAAATTCTCATTACTGTAAAATTAGGTATTACCAACTGAACAATTCAGTGGCATTTGGTACATTCACAATGTTGTGCAAGCAACATGCATTAATTCTTAATCCTTACAACAAGCCTGTGAGAGAGATGCTATCAGTACTCCTTTTATTTTATCTTATTTTTTAAGAGATGGGGGTCTTGCTTATGTTGCCCAAACTTGTCTTGAACTTCTGGGCTCAAGCAGTCCTCCCACCTCAGCCTCCCAAAGTTCTGGGATTACTGGTGTGAGCTGCTACACCTGGCTTTAGTATCCCTTTTAAACTGATGAGACAACTGACACGCTGTGAAGTTACAGAATAGGTCACAGAGCTAGGCTGTGATAATGCTGGTTCTGAACTTTTTGTTTCTCTCCCCTTCTGCATTTCATGCATTTTAATAAATCCAAAACAACATTGAAATTATAAAAATAACATCTCTAAAAATGGATTTTCTTCTAATGTTGTTTTTTCCTCTGTTTTACAGAGACATATCTTTTTACCTATATTTTCGCTAAATATTGTGTCACAAGTATTTTCTTCTTTCCAGCTGTATTTGAGGTATTATTGACACATAAAATTGTATACATTTAAGGTGTACAATGCGATGCTTTGATATACAAATATTTTGTGGAATGATTAGCATGATTAAGCTAATTAACACATTCTTGAAATTTGCTGAGAGAGTAGACCTTAAATGTTCTCACCACACATAAAAAGTGGTAACTGTGTAAAGTGATGAGACTTTTGTTCCTAATAGTTATGGTACTAGCTCTCAGTAAAATAAAATCAGTTTTCTTTTTCTTTTTTTTTTTTGCAAATCTGGCTGTTTTTAGGAACCTCCTTTCTTTATATGCACAAACTCTGTTAATTGGATGGTGTTTTCAGTTTTGTACCTGATCTCCTGTTCCACGTGTTTATTGTATATATCTGTGTAGTTTTTATGGGTGGGTATGCCCCAGATTGAAAAACAGCCTGTGGCCCACGGCTTGTTTTTATAAGTAAAGCTTTATTGTACAGCCATGTTCATTAGTGTACAATATTGTCCATGGCTGCTTTTCAGCCACAAGAGCAGAGTTGAGTAGTTGTAACAGAGCCCTTTATGACCTGAAAGCCTAAAATATTTCCTGTCTAACTCTTCCCAGAAAAATTCTGCTGAACCTTGCCTTCGGTAGGGTTGCTTTCTCTCTTGGGCTTAGGAAGGCCAACGGAGAGGGAGAGAATCTTTCCAACGGAGGCTCTGGAAAGAACAGATTAACCAGTCATCCTCAGTGGGTGCTGAGATGAATTTTTGACTACTCAGGGATTGTGAGCTAGCCTTTTGTTACTTCTTATGCTAGAAAATGATTCAAAGAAGGCTTAAATGCAGGTGGTTGAAATAGCTCATAAACCAGGAGCTGTCTGTAGATCTTTTGGTTCCTGCCTTCCCTGAATAATGGCTTTTCCTTTCACTCATTCAACTAATAATAATTAACCACCTGCCAGTGCGTGTTCTTACCATGATGCTGTGCTCCTTAAAAACAATTCAACCTCATACATCATGTGCCAATTATATGCCAGTGATTATGCCGAGGCCTTGACAATAGAACCTTCTACACACTTGGACGATAGTATGCATTTGTTCCTAGAATTCCACCTTGTGATCAAGGCTAAGCACTGGGGGTGCAGCTGTGGATAGGACAGCCGTAGTCTCTGCTTTCGAGGAATTTACGGGGGAGGAGGCAGATGATGAGTAAGTAAACAAGTGAATGGCAAGATAATTTCGGACAGCGTGGTGGTGAACCGGACTGGGGGCCTGGGACAGAAAACAAACATTTGTGGCAAAACTGGTGAAATCTGAATCAAATCGGGAGTCTAGTTAATGGTAACATTAATTTCATTTCTTAGTTGTTCCCAGTGTACCGGGTTAGGTGAAATGCTAACATTAGGGGAAACTGAGACAGGGTATATGGAACTGCCTGCGCTGTGTTTGCAACCTCTCTGTAAGTCTAAAATTATTCCAAATAAAGTGCGTGTGTGTAGATACGTGCATGAAAACATACACACACACACATATACATACATACATGAGGCTGGCTATACTTTTTCAGTATTTTTTAAGCAAGTACTTAAGTGATACTGTCGTTATTATAAATTTTTAATAGCAACAGACTACCATTTGGCTAACGATGTATATCTGAATGTGCTTGATGGGCACATGTCTCGCAAGGTTACTCCTGTGCTTTGGAAGCTAAGGAACTTCCCACTTCCTCATTTAATAACTGGATTCGTAAGGGCTTCGTAAGCTTGAGTGACCCATGCTTTGTTGCCAGGTCTATTCCAGTGACCCCTACCAAGACCCCTGTCCCAATTCGTATATCAGAGAAAAATGAATCTATTTCAGGAACCATCAGTCCTCATTATCTCTAATTGGGTCTGGCGGCTGGAGACAGGCCTCATTATTTTTAATTGGGACCCATAGTTCTAGAACGAAACACCACCCAGTTTCATGCAGATCATGCCTGGATATTTGCTTGCAAGTTCAAAGTGAAATTGCATTGTGGGATTTCCAGGAAATCACACTATTTTTCTGCCCTGTTTTTCCCCCAGCTAACTTTACAGTTGTAGTCTTGGGTCGTCAGACTAAAAACAATATTTGAATGGGGACTGTCCGTGTTTATGTCGGAGGGGTTTTTAGCATCTGGGTGGTGGTCGTGTAGATTTTTCTTTCAAAATTAATGAATATGATAATACGCAGCAATTTGACAGATTGCTCACTTAAGTATCATTTACATACTGCTTTGGGCATGGCGTTACGCCACGGATAAATTTCCCTTGCTTAAAGACACTCATTTTTGCTCATTTTTCTAGTTTACTATAGAGCAGGCAATCCTTCACAAATATATATGCTTTCCTGTTTTTTCATCATTATCCTGATGTTGCTAAAATCGGTCAGCACCAGAAGCAGGAAATTCATTTTAGGAAATCCATAGCAGAGTCTGTCTTTACTCACTTTTGATAGTTTTTAGCTGTCCCAGCTCTCCTAATATTTTAACAATCCAAGGTAGCGACACATTCTCTTTTTAATTTTTAATATGCTCTTCATGCCACCACATAGACACTGACCTTTCTTTAACAAGCTTGAATGCTTTCCAAGGCCTTTTGAGGACTTGCTTCCACTCGAGGTAGAAGTTCTGAGATTTGGCATGGGCCGTATCCCTTGAGAGAGTAGGAACAGACTGGGGTGTGGTGGGGTGGGGGTGGGGTGCTGAGAGCCTGAGACATTTTGCCAAACATTCAGACACAAAGTCTGGGCCCTCCTTGGAGCCAAAGGCTTCTTGTAAGAAAAGAAGACCACCCTGGAAGGAGGACTTCGGGAGCGGTAGCTGTCACTCTGCTTCCTCAGGGACACTTTTTAGACCTTTCAGGAAAGAGAAAAAGGCTGGGGCAGTCATTCCAGGGAATGTGAAAAATGGATAGGGCAGTGGTCCATCCCTGCAGTTCTCCCGTGCAATTACTCTCCCTCCTGCAAACAGCTTGAAAATATAGCTCCTGCATGACAGCTGGAGATAAGCTGCTTTTGTCTAATTTGTTCCTAATGCTTTTGCATTTAGTGCAGTTCTGCAGTGTGTATACAGCCTAACCCTGTCATGTTTGAGATCCTCTTGAAATCTCTTTTTGTCTCCAGTACAAAGGTCAGATTTTGGTGCTGTGTGCCTTTGAGTAAGTTATTTAACTCCTCTGTGCTTTCATTTCCTTAATTTGAGCACAGGAATAATGTTATAATAGGATCTATCTTATGGGGTGTCGTAAGGAGCAAGTGATTTAAAATGTATAAAATACTCAGCACAGTGTCTGGCAGAGAGCAAGTGCTGTATTGGGATTTGCTGTTTACCAGAGAGCAGTAGGATTTTCATGAATCTCAGTCCATTTTAAGCCAACTCCCAAATTTAAGTTAGAATTGGTCCACTTACTTGGAAAACAATGTAGTATTTGGAAATTGCAAAAGTTCCAAAGTTAAAGATGATATGTCTGCCAGACAGCTAGAATCCTCCAATAGTGGTCAGAGCCCAGAAACAGGAGATGGGAAGATGAGCCCTTCTCTCCTGCCCTTTTCCCCAGGACCAGTTTTGTTTCATCCCAGGCTTGTGGCATTTTGGATGAAGGGGGCCTGCCTTCAGACACAAGCTCTTCTGGCCCTTCCTCTGAGCAGACATCCTCATGTAGGGCTCAGGCCTAAGGCTGGAGACCAAGAGCTTCCTGTGGCCACAGACCAAGTGCCCTTGTGGCCGTTCCTGTCAAGGTCATCCATCTGCAACTGCACTGTGCCCTGGTGCAGATTTTCATTTTCAATTTTATTTTCTTAGAGGCCAGGGTCTCACTCTGTTGCCCACGCTGGAGTGCAGTGGTGCAATCCTAGCACACCGCAGCCTCAAACTCCTGGGCTCAGGTGATCCTCTTGCCTCAGCTTCCTGAGTAGCTGAGACTACAGGCACATGCCACCACACCTGGCTAATAATTTAAAAATTTTTATTGTAGAGATGGGGGTCTCACTATGTTGCCCAAACTGGTCTCAAAGTCTGGGGCTTAAGCAGTCTTCCTGCCTTTCTTCCCAAGGTGCTAGGATTACAGGCATGAGCCACCGTGCCCAGCCTGGTGCAGATCTTAATGCACATTTTTCTACACAAATGTTCCCCGAAGGCCAAATTTGGTGCCAGGTTTTATATGCAGGTCGCCATAATTTGTATTATGATCACAATTCTATGAAGGTTTTCTTTGGACTTGTTAATTTAAAAAACAATGTAAAAACACCAGGTGCCATAGCTCACGCCTGTAATCCCAGCACTTTGGGAGGCTGAGGTGGGTGGATCACCTGAGGTCAGGAGTTTGAGACCAGCCTGGCCAACATGGTGAAACCCCATTTCTACTAAAAATACAAAAACTGGCCAGGCATGGTGGCAGGTGCATGTAATCCCAGCTACATGGGAGGTTGGGGCAGGAGAATCGCTTGAACCTGGGAGGCGGAGGTTGCAGTGAGCCGAGATCGCACCATTGCACTCTAGCCTTGAAGACAAGAGTAAAACTCTGTCTCAAAAAAAAAAAAAAAAAAAAAAAAAAAGTTCAGATGTTAGCTAGAGGCCTTAGGGACCTTATGTTGCATCGTGTCCTTTCTGAGGACTCATGGATGCATGGATCATCCATTGCCTTCTCTTGCTTGTTTGTTCATTTGCTGGTTTTCTCTCCTTCTCTGTAGGCACCAATCTCCTCTAAGGTTCTTTCTCTCTCCACCTTTGCCTTTTCAGTCTAGTCCCTGCTGCCTTATTTGTCTCTAAGAGATGAACTGAGACTGCAGCCAGAAGCACACAGGAACACGTGACTGTGGCCAGCATGAGGAGGGGTCCTAAGTGTGTGCCAGGGCCTGGAGACAGATGGTTCCTGACTTGGCGATCCTTCAACTTAGGATCGTCTGACTTTACAATGACGTGAAAGCAATACACACCCAAGCATGCTCCTCAGCTTATGATGCGGGTACATCTGGATAAATCCATCCTAAATTGAAAATATCAAGTGGAAAATGCACTTTGGACTTAGAATGTTTTCAGGTTATGATGGGTTTATTGGGATGTAACCCCATTGTTAAGGGGCACCTGTAGAAGTCACCTCATGAACCCTCCTACCAACCCAGGGAAATTTCATTGATTCATTTTATTTAGTTTATTTATCTATTTAAATTTTATTTATTACTTATATATTTACTTGCTTATTTATTTGCTTATTTACTTGTTTATGTACTCATTATTTACTTATTTGTTTACTTTTTTTTTGAGACAGAATCTCACTCTGTCGCCCAGGCGGGAGTGCAATGATGCAATCTCAACTCACTGCAACCTCCACCTTCTGGGTTCAAGCGATTCTCCTGCCTCAGCCTCCTGAGTAGCTGGGATTATAGGCACACACTACCACGCCCAGCTAATTTTTGTATTTTTTAAGTAGAGATGGGGTTTCACCGTATTGGCCAGGCTGCTCTCAAACTCCTGACCTCAGGTGATCTCCCTGCCCCAGTCTCCCAAAGTGATTGGGATTACAGGCATGAGCCACTGCGCCCAGCCCTACTTATTTGTTTACTTATTTACATGTTTATTGTTGATTGGTTGATTGACAGGGGTCTTGCTATGTTGCTCAGGCTGGTCTTGAACTCCTGGCCTCACGCAGTCCTCCTGCCTCAGCCTCTCAAATAGCTGGGATTACAAGTGTGAGGCACCATGCCCAGCAAGGAAATAGATATTATTATCCACATTGTTGTAGATGAGAAAATAAGGCTCAAAAAGGTTAAGCATCTAGGAAAGCCAGGACCAGATCCATTGAAATTGCCTGCTAAAGCTATTACACTTCTCACCAGCTCAAGTTTCCTTCTCCTTTTTAGCAGGGTATTTTTCTTGGCTATATATCTCAAAGCCTTTGTTTTACTTACAGATATTTTCCCTCTTCTTATATTTAGCATTCCTATTAGTTTTGTGATCAATTTTTCTTCTGGCTTGTTATTTGTGTTGCTTTTAAAATAAAAGCTTTATTGAGAGGGAATTCACATACCATAAAACTTGCCCTTTTAAAATGTACAATAGGTTGTAAAAGGGTAGTAGGTTTTAGTATATTTACAAAGTTATGAACTGTCACCACTATTTGAGAACATTTCTCTTCCTCTGAAAAGAAACACTGTACCCATTAGCAGTCTCTCCCTTTTCCCCTCAGTCCCTGGCAACCAGTAAGCTATTCTGTCTCTACAGATTTTTGTTTCCATGGATTTGTTTATTCTGGAAATTTCATATAAGTGGCTTCCTTAGCATAATATCTTTAAGGTTCATCTGTGTTGTAACATGTAGCAATACTTTGCTCCTTTTCGTGGCTGTATAATAGTCCATTATAATAATATATCACATTTTATTTATCTGTTTGTCAGTTGATGAAAATCTGAGTGGTTTCTGATTTGGGGCTATTATGAATAATGCTACTGTGAATATTGATGTTTCTGGGGAGGCCTCAGGGAACTTACAATCATGGCAGAAGGCAAAGGGGAAACTAGAACTTCACATGGCCAGAGCAGGAAGCAGGTGTGGGGGGGGTGCCATATACTTTGAAACAACTAGAGCTCATGAGAACTATCGTGATGACAGCGCCAAGGGGGATTTGTTAAACTATAAGAAATTGCTCCCATGATTCAACCATCTCCCACCAGGCCCCACCTCCAGCATTGGGGATTACATTTCAACATGAAATTTGGGTGGGGACACCAGTTCAAACCCTATCCCCCCTCAATCATACTCTTTATTTTTAGCTATTACAATCTGTTTATTCTTTTGTAAAATAAAAATACATATATATACATATATATATTTTGCCAGTTTTCAAAAATGCATTGACCCGTGAATTGGAATTGCATCAAATCTATGTAAAATTAGTTGGGGGATGATTGACATTTTTTATAATATTCAGTCTCTTCACTAGGAATGCTGAAGCCATCTTTTGTCTCTCTTAGTAAAGTTTTATAGTTTTCTTTATAAGGCTCCTATGCATTTCTTTCCAATATTGGTGCCAGATATTTTATTGGCTATGTAGATGACATTTTCTTCCCAGTTGCTGTTAATAAATCAATAGGCAATTTAAAAAATGTGTTTGTCTTATATTCAGCCACTTTGCTGAGTTTTCTCATTAATTCTAGGGACTTTTGCATGGTTTCCGTTAGATTTTCTAAGCACATCATGCTTTCATCTTCAATCCTCTCCTTTTTCTTTCTTTTTCTCTTCTTTTTTTTTGAGACAGAGTCTTGCTCTGCTGTCCAGGCTGAAGTGCAGTGGCACAATCATGGCTCACTGCATCCTCAAACACCTGGGCTCAGGCAATCCCAATCCTCTTGATTTTTAAAACCTTCAAGTGACACAGCAGTCAACGTTCCCTGACTCTTATATGAATCCGTTTTGCTGTCCCTTGATGTTGCCTCTCAGGTCTCTTGTTTCTACTTCTCCTTGTTCTTCCCAAGCCCTAAGACTCTCCTCCAATCATAGACCTTTCCCTATTTAGCCCATTCCTTCTTCCTCACTTTTCAATCCACCTTGACAACTTCATTGCCTTCTAACCCCTGTTACCACCGCACCTTCTGCAATCATATCTGTATTCATTTAGAATGTTAGAGGAGAGAGAGAAGAAAAAGAAAAAAATGCAACTCAAACTGGCTTGAGTATTAGACTGCACTTCTGAAAACACTTGGCTGGATCACGGGGTTCAATACTGACATCAACACTTGGTCTTGTGCCCTCTCTCAGCTCTGTTTTTCCCCTGGTGGTTATTCTCAGGCAAATTCTCTCCTTAAGGTGGTCTCCACGTACTATAGGCTAAGTACCAACAGGTTAGCAATTTTGATAGAAAAAAATAAGGACTTTTCTCTCTCAGACGTTAAAAGAAAAAATCCAGAATGAACTGTTGTCAGAGTGCCTTGAGGCTCTAGTTAGTTAATTCCTGAACAATCCACTCTGGTTAAGAGGTGATACAGAACTCTGATTGGCCAGGCCTGGGTCACATGCCCAGTCCCCCACCAATTACTATGGTCAGAGATGGTGCAGAATTCTGGCCAAGCCTGGGTCACATGTCCATTCCTGAACCAACTGCCGTTGTCATAGGTGATAGAGTGCTCTGGGTCATGGTGCTTCTTTGAAGCATGGAGTTGACTAACATGGGCCAAACATGGAGTTGGAGGCCTGGAGTCAAGGCAAAGGAAAATACACTTACTAGAAGGAGGGAGGCTGATGGGCAGAAAAAAACAGGAACCCACTACCCCATCCCAAAACTAAGACACTTCTAGAACCTCTCTTCTACCTTCCAGCTGGAACATAGTCATTGGAGGGAAGGAAGGAAGCACAGAGATTAAATGACAGTGACTATGATACATTGTAACTTTTCATGTCCATTTTTGCTTCCAGGGGTTAAGAAACCTGAAAGCATTTTCTCCTGTGATTTCCAGAGAGGTTTTTTTTCCCTCTTTTTACTCTCAAAGAATTGAAACAATTGAAAGAATTAGCTATATATATTCTTATAATTCAAATATGAGGAAGACCATAACTGTAGTAATAGCATGCCCACTCCCGGGGAACCATGCAGAGAACTATCGTGATAAATGTAAATCCCACCTTGATAGGGTGTGTTAATCTGTTGTCATGCTGATAATAAAGACATAATGCAAGGCTAGGTAATTTATAAAGAAAAGAGGTTTAATTGACTCACAGTTCCACATGGCTGGGGAGGCCTCATAATAGTGGTGGAAACTGAAGGGGAACCAAGACACGTCATACATGGCAGCAGGCAAGAGATCATGTGCAGGGGAACTCCCCTTTACAAAACCATCAGATCTAGTGAGACTTATTCACTATCACGAGAAGAGCATGAGAAAGACCGGCCGCCACGATTCAATTACCTCCCACAGGGTCCCTCCCATGACATGTGGGGATTATGGGAGCTACAATTCAAGATGAGATTTGGGTGGGGACATAGCCAAACCATATCATAAGGGTTTGACTTCTGGAACCCTGCTTTTGGGAGGAGTGAAACCTGTTATGTACTCATTTGTGATCACAGAAGCTTTAATCTGAGGGTAGTACAATATGCACAGACCTAGCTGATCGAACCATGAATTTTCCAACTCAGTAGACAGTTGGGATATTTGGCAATGATTTTCTGAGATCTTTGTGAATGTATATGTGGATCTCCACATAGGAACAAAAAGCTCCCCAGACTTCAGCAAGGGTTTAATTTAGGGGTTGTCTGTTATCAGAAACTGGAAAGCTAAGAAAAAAAGGGGAAATGTCTCCCAAATGCTTAAAATCATTTACTTGATGGATTTTTTGTTTTTGAGACAGGGTCTTGTTCTGTTGCCCAGGCTGGAGTGCAGTGGTGCCATTACGGCTCACTGCAGCCTTGAACTCCTGAGCTCAAGCGATCCTCCTGCTTTGGCCTCCCAAAGTGTTGGGAATATAAGTGTGAGCCACTGCACTCAGCCTTTAAAACCATTTAGAATACCAACCCCTCATCAGACGAGACACTTTCAAGCATTGTACTTTACCAACCTAGAAAAAAGAAGCCATAGGCCCAGTATTTCTCTTTCAACTACAACTGTATCACTTGAATGGATGGCAACTCAGAGGGCAAAAACAGATGTCTGAGGGCTGGCTTATGACCACCCCTGTCTCTCCAAGGTCACATTTCCAGTCTGACCTCTCTTGGGTGTCTTGATCACATCTAAAGTTAATTTTCTGGCCAGGCATGGTGGCTCACACCTGTAATCCCAGCACTTTGGAAGGCCAAGATGGGCAGATCACTTGAGGTCAGGAGTTAGAGAGCAGCCTGGCCAACATGGTGAAACCTGGTCTCCACTAAAAATACAAAAATCAGCTGGGTGTGATGGCATGCGCCTGTAATCCCAGCTACTCGGGAGGCTGAGGCAGGAGAATCGCTTGAGTCGGAGGCGGAGGTTGCAGTGAGCTGAGATTGTGCCACTGCACTCCAGCCTGGGTGACAGAGCAAGACTCCAACTCAAAAAAAAAAAATTTTTTTTTCCTTGCTTTCTGCTTTTCTGCTTCAAGTCCATCCCTTCCTTCCCTCTCTCCTTTCTTCATCTCCCCTCCCTTCAATCTTCCTCTTCCTTCCTTCCTTCCCTTTTTCTTACTTCAAACATTTGGATTATAAGTGGCTAGTGGGGCTTAGTGCCCTGGAGGCAGTGCACTTTATGGTATATCAAGGGGCTTGGAGGGCAGTTCTGTCTGAGCTTCATGGTTGCCAAGAGCCACATTGATTAGATTTTGGATATCATCTCCCAGTAAGGATATATATATATAATCACAAAGAAACACCAATGAGACTGAAAGAAGGTAACCATGGTTCAGCTTACAACATTTCAACCTGTAGTGCAGTGGTCTCCAAGCTTTTTGGCACCAAGGACTGGTTTTGTGGAAGGACCATTTTTCAACAGACCAGGGCAGGGAGGGGCGGGAGTGGTTTTGGGATGAAACTGTTTCACCTCAGATCATCAGGCATTAGATTCTCATAAGGAGTGTGCAACCTAGATCCCTTGCATGCGCAGTTCACAATAGGGTTCACCCTCCTGTGAGAATCTGCTGCCGCTGATCTGACAGGAGGCGGAGCTCGACAGTAATGCTTGCTCACTCACTACTCACCTCCTGCTGGGTAGCCCCATTCTTAACAGGCCACGGAACAATACTGGAGGTTGGGGACCTCTCCTGTAGTGTACCAAGGATTTATTATTAGATTATGAATTCTGGAATTATCTTGAAGAACACATTTACATTACTTTGTGTTTGATTTTGTGTTTAAAGTTATAACTTACTAAACATAAACAATTATTCTATCAAAACCCTACTAATCGTTCGCAATGATTTTCTGAGATTTTTGTGACTGTAAACATGGCTCTCTACATAGATACAGAAAGCTCCCCAGACCTCAGCAAGGGTTCAGTCTAGGGCCTATCTGTATCAGAAACTGGAAAGCTAAGAAAAAAAAGGGGAACTCTCCCCCAAGTGATTGGAGGACATTAATAAAACACTACTAATTAATAGGGGTTTGTTAGAATAATTGTTTAGTCTTAGTAAGTTATAACTAAGTAGGGTATCATTATTCCATTTGACAGATGGGGATATTGAGACACAGAGAGGCAAGGTGACTTGTCCAAGGTCACAGAGCTTGTGGGGCTGGGATTTGAACCCCAGGCAGTCTGGCTTTAGAAGTCTCCAACCACCATGTTATGTGGACTGTGACAAAAGAGAAATGACTGTGCTTCTGTTTTTGGCATTGCCTTGTGGTTTGTACTGCCTGAAATGTCAGAAAACTTGAGTGACCCAGGCCCCCCACAACTTCTGGAAGGTCTTGAGTGGAAGGTAGACATGTAATGATATTCCTGCTCAGAAGAAGCCTACAGTTCAAGTGGAGACACAATGAAATTCAAATTAAGTAAACTACAGTAATTCATAGAATATAAAATGTTGCAGCACAGCATATCTAATTTGGATACCTTTGGGGACTCTGACCTGCCAGATGAGTTTTGGGTGCAGACACAGCCAAACCATATCAGATACTAAAACAGAAACTCCAAAAGGCAGAGTCTCAAAGAAGGTAAAACCTATTTCCCTCTCCCGTCGGAGGCAGGTAAGTGGTCCAGCGCTGGTAGGTGTCTGTTCTGTCACACTATCCAGGATCACAGATACCTTCCATCTTGTTACTCTATCTCCTAGGAGTTGTGCTTGTCTACATGGTCAAAACCAGTTTACCACAAGAGATATTAATATAATCCAGCCAATAGGAAAAGGGGAACAGTGAGGGGTAGAAGCCAAACAATTTCCTTTTAAAGAAAGAGATATGGGGCTAGGCATGGTGGCTGATGCCTGTAATCCCAGCACTTTGGGAGGCTGAGGTAGGCGGATCACCTGAGGTCAGGAGTTTAAGATCAGCCTGGCCAACATGGTGAAACCCTGTCTCTACTAAAAACACAAACATTAGCCGGGCATGGTGGCGGCACCTGTAATCCCAGCTGCTCAGGAGGCTGAGGCACAAGAATAGCTTGAACCCGGGAGGCGGAGGTTGCAGTAAACCGAGACTGCGCCACTGCACTCCAGCCTGGGCAACAGAGATACAGAATGTGCAGGCTTCACTCTGCTCACATCCCACTGGTGAGAACCAAGTCACATGGCCATACCTGACTGCAAAGGAGCTTGGGAAATGTAGTTTCTAGCTGGACAGCCAGGTGCCTGGCCAAAGGTTGTGGAAGGGGGTATATTCCTAAAAAGAAAAGGGGAACATGCCACATGAGGGTCCCTGCTGTTTGCAACATGAAGTTAAGTGACAAGAGAGATGTATTTTCTACTGGTGAAAGACCTTACAAAGGACCACAGCTGACTGCCTACAGCTTACATGTCTAGCCACCGCTTACTTCTAGGTACCCTGTACTCCACTGAAATCTAAACGTTGGCTGATTTTTCTACCAATTTTCTTTTCTTTTCCTTTCTTTCTTTCTTTCTTTCTTTCTTTCTTTCTTTCTTTCTTTCTTTCTTTTTCTTTTTCTTTCTTTCTTTCTTTTTCTCTCTTTCTTTCTCTTTCTCTTTCTTTCTTTTTCTCTCTTTCTCTTTCTCTTTCTTTCTTTCTTTCTGATGGAGTCTTGCTCTGTCGCCCATGCTGGAGTGCAGTGGCGTGATCTCGGCTCACTGCAAGCTCCGCCTCCCGGCTTCACGCCATTCACCTGCCTCAGCCTCCGGAGTAGCTGGAACTACAGGCGCCTGCCACCACGCCCGGCTAACTTTTTGTATTTTTAGTGGAGACGGGGTTTCACCATGTTAGCCAGGATGGTCTCGATCTCCTGACCTCGTGATCTGCCTGCCTTGGCCTCCCAAAGTGCTGAGATTACAGGCGTGAGCCACCGCGCCCGGCCTTCTGCCAATTTTCTAGTTCCCTTTGCCTCAAATCATTTCCTACCCCCGTCCTTCAGGGACCATCTCATATATCCCCTCCTGCATGAAAGCTTCAGATTGTTCTTGACCCTGACAGCCATTTTGCTCATCTCTTTCCCTTGCCCTGGTATGTTGGTGACTTGTATTCTTGCCTCACCCAATCATATTGCATTTTTATGCTCTTCTGTCGTGTTTCTGTATTTCCTGCCTCCTGTAGGGTAGTTGTTTAGTAAATGGGAGTAGCTGACATTGTCCCCACTTCCATTTAAATCAGTAGCAGTGTGTTTGTGATGAGCCAGGAATCATGCTACACTCATGGGTTAATTACCTCATTTAATCCAAAGACAACCCTGCACAGTAGGAAATATCATTTGCTCCCATTTCACAGACATAGAAACTGAGGCTTAGCATGATTCAAACACTTTCCAAAAGCCACTCAGGGAGGAAGTGGTGGAGAGAGACCTCACACCCACCCTGTTGGATTCCAGAATTCTTAGGCCTCTGACCCTAGAGCCTGCCCTTATTTCTTGAAGTGAATTGATAAAGTCTTGTCCTTTTGTGGGGAAGCAATAGGGTTCCTGTTACGATGCTCAAGCTTAGAGGAGGCTTTCAAAATCTTTATATTTTTCCATAAGAGAATAGTTTGTTCATAACACTATTGCTTCATATGTAAATTTTCAGGAGGAAAGAAGTGCTTCTCATTAATAAATAAACATTTCCGGCCAGGTGTGGTGGCTCATGCCTGTAATCCCAGCACTTTGGGAGGCCAAAGTGGGTGAATCACTTGAGATCAGGAGTTGGAGACCAGCCTGGCCAGCATGGTGAAACCCTGTCTCTACTAAAATTACAAAAATTAGCCAGAAGTGGTGGCAGGCACCTGTAATCCCAGCTATGCAGGAGACTGAGGCAGGAGAATTGCTTGAATGTGGAAGGTGGAGGTTGCAGTGAGCCAAGATAGTGCCATTGCACTGCACTCCAGCATGGGCGACAGAGTGAGCCTACTCCTCAAAAAAATAAAAATAAGTTAACATTTCCACTTTTAAGCTATTGTTATGCTTAAAAGACTACAGAGAATATTTGGAGTGGCAAAGTCCTTGACGAACAAAATTCTAACCTAGAAACCATTAAGAAAATACCTCTGACAAAATTTATGTACAAATTGAAAACAAATTTTGAAAAATCCTAAATAATGTTGAAGGGAAGAAACAAACTGGGATGATTATTTGCAGCACATGACAAATGACTAATTGCCTTAAGATATAAAGAGCTCTTGCAAATAAATGAGAAAAAGACCAACAATCCAAAAAAGTTGGGAAGAAGAGAGAAGACAAAAGCAGGGAGAGGAAGGCTTAAAGATAAATTCAGATGGCTTTGAAGCATAAGAAAAGAGGATCAGGCTTCCTTACAATTATGAAAATCCTGAAATAGGCAACAGTCAAGACTTGGTAATACAAAGTGATAGCCAGAGTATAGAAGACAAGTATCTTTGTGCACTGCTGGAAATGTCAATTCGTTCATCTTTGATGTAAGGCATTATGACAGTGTTTAGCAAAATAATAAATGTCATGTAAACTTTGACTCAGTAATTCAACTTATAGGAACTCCATATCCTACAGTTTTCCATATATGTATGTCTTAGAGTCAGATTACAGCATTGTTTATAGTATTAATAGCAAAACTTGAAACAATTTAAACACTAACCTCTGGGACCTAGTTCAATCTTCTGTGGAGAATCCACACAATATCCATTTAAAAGTACATTAGGCAATACAGTGGCATACCTACAGTATCACACACCTGTAAGAGTTCATTTTTTAAATTTATTTATTTTAGATGGAATCTTGCTCTGTCGCCCAGGCTGGAGTGCAGTGAGTGGCACGATTCTTGGCTCACTGCAACCTCCGCAACCCTGGTTCAAGCAATTCTCCTGCCTCAGCCTCCCAAGTAGCTGGGATTACAGGCGCCCGCCACCACTAATTACAGGCGCCCGGCTAATTTTTGTATTTTTAGTAGAGATGGGGTTTCACCATGTTGGCCAGGCTGGTCTCAAACTCCTGACCTTAGGTGATCCACCTGCCTCGGCCTCCCGAAGTGCTGAGATTATAGGCATGA
Organism: Nomascus leucogenys; assembly: GCF_006542625.1. NCBI lineage: Eukaryota > Metazoa > Chordata > Mammalia > Primates > Hylobatidae > Nomascus > Nomascus leucogenys. The sequence continues at coordinate 76,447,612 of NC_044390.1, forward strand.
GCCACCGTTCCTGGCAAGAGATCATTTTTAACACCCCCCTGTTCTCTACAACAAAATTGTTTTCAGCAATGGTCATGAAATGAAATAAGTAACACTAATACCCAGAAAAGAAGTAGAGACAGTGAGATGTTTCATTGAACTTTGGATATATAAAATCATGCAGTAAAAGAAACAAATTCAAAATTAAATATTGCAGTACAAAATGGGAGAAGTAGTAATGGATTAGTCTTTTTAAATTACATTCATGTATTTTTTTGACAAAAGATTAAAAAGTTGTATCTACGTATTCGTCATTAGTTTCTGTTTTCAATTCTGGCAAATCTGTCAATGATTTTTATCAATATTGATCCTTTTTGCATATGCATGTTCAGTAAATAGAAAGCAACAGATATATAAATGGTTGGGGGAAGTCTTAAGGATAGGTTGGTAGAGATTCATAAAAATTCCTGTTCATGGCCAGGCTCGGTGGCTCATGCCTGTAATCCCAGCACTTTTGGGAGGCAGAGGTGGGCGGATCACTTGAGGTCAGGAGTTCAAGACCATCGTGGTCAACATGGCGAAACCCCATCTCTATCAAAAATACAAAAAATTAGCCACGCGTGGTGGCAGGCACCTGTAATCCCAGCTACTCAGGAGGCTGAGGCAGGAGAATTGCTTGAATCCAGGAGGCGGAGGTTGCAGTGAGCTGAGATTGTGCCACTTGCACTCTAGCCTAGGTGACAAAGCAAGACTTCGTCTCAAAAAAAAAAAAAAATTTTTCACAGCACATTCCAGAAATGGTAATATCGTCTATGTCTTTGTTTCTTCAGATTAATTCTTGCAGTTTTCACATGCCTCCATTGTTGAAAATTTTCCACTAAGACATCTTCACTACAGAATTCATCATACATTTCTATTATATTTGCTAAGAATTTCTGCAAAAAATCAGATAAAATGGCTGAATGACAGCAATTGTGGAAATAAATGAAGACCAACAAAATGAGAATAAGCAAATATTCAGAGTTTGCTATAGCAAGGGAGTCAGCCATCATCGCATGCATTTGTGGCAGAGACTCAATGGCAGGCAGAAGAGTAGGAAAGTTTCATACTGGGAAAGAGGAAGGCTTCAGGTGTGCCCTAATTGGAGGCTGTTTGCAGGGAGGAAGCTGCAGGTGGACTAGCCAGAAGCAGGGCATCCTCTGTGATGGGTTAGGGGTGCATATTTGGGCTACTCCAGTTGATCCTAAGTAGAAAGCAGGGAAAAAAACTAGGGAAGTTGTCAGTGATGAATCAAGTACTGGCTACCTTGGGTTGATTGTTCTAAGGTTATTGTTTGACTCCCTGGGTTGTTACTAGAGTTAGTGGTCTGATTTCTTACAAGTGTAACGTGTAGTTTGCTGGCTTCCTGGATTGGTTGCTGTAGACAACAGGCTGGCTTTCTGGGTAGGTTGCTGCAGGCTGTGGGTCAGATTTCGGGTTTTATATATGGCCTGGTCATTGATAATCTGTATATTCAGTCCTTCATGGCATTAATATTATTTTGTCCTTTGTTTCAGAACATGTTTCAGAAATGATCAAAGCATTTAAATACTTCATTTCTTTCAGTAAAATCAGTATGTTTTGTTGTTTTTCTGCCATGCTGCTTTGAAATTTGATTTTTTTTTTTTTTTGAGATAGAGGCTCAAATCTCCATCTGGATGACTCTGTCACCCAGGCTGGAGTGCAGTGGCACTCTCTTGGCTCACTGCAACCTCCACCTCCTGGGTTCAAGCAGTTCTCCTTCCTCAGCCTCCCAAGCAGCTGGGACTACAGGCATGTGCCACCGTGCTCAGCTAATTTTTGTATTTTTAATACAGATGGGGTTTCACCATGTTGTCCAGGCTGGTCTTGAACTCCTGACCTCAAGTGATCTGCCCACCTTGGCCTCCTGAAGTGTTGGGATTGCAAGCGTGAGCCACTGCATCCAGCCCTGATTTTTTTTTTAATGTATATATTCATTTCCTTTTATTTTTCTGTTGGGTGGTTTATGGTTTTCTCTACAATTTCTGTGTGAGGATCTTCAGGAGACTTTTTTTATTTTTTCAGACAGGGTCATGCTCTGTCGCACAAGCTGGAGTGCAGTGGTGTGAACATGGCTCACTGCAGCCTTGATCTCCTGTGTTCAAGCGATCCTCCCACCTCAGCCTCCCAAGTATCTGGGATCACAGGTGCACACCACCATGTCTGGCTAATTTTAAAATTTTTTGTAGAGACAGGGCCTCTCTATGTTGCCCAGGCTGGTCTCGAACTCCTGGCTTCAAGTGATCCTTCCACCTTGGCCTCTGAAAGTGCTGAGGTTATAGGTGTGAGCCACTGTACCTGGCCCAGAGATAATTGCAAAGGTTGGTGGTCAGGCTAATTCTGCCTCTTCCCAAATATTTTTATGACTGATTAACCTCATTTAAAACATCACATAAGGACCAGGCATGATGTGCCTGGTTATCCCAGCACTTTGGGAGGCCAAGATGGGGAGGATCACTTGAAGCCAGGAGTTCAAGACCAGTCTGAGCCACAAACCAAGATCCCATCTCTTTAAAAAAAAAAAAAAAAATCACATAAGCAAAAATTAACTCAGAAAAAAAATTGCATCTAGCTATCATGATTTATTTCTAGTTTAGTGTATAAAGTCAAAAATATGTAGTATCACAGGGACTAGAAACACAAATCGTGCCTGAAGTAAGCTCAAACAATGCGAATTTGATAAGATCTTGCTCAGAAAATGAACACACATAGGTAAGTTTGTATGTGCCAGGGGATGTTAGCATAACTAGAAATTCTCCAGAAAAACTTCCGTGTAGAATGCAATGCTTTTTAAGGGATAATCAACAAAGTGAAATCATGTGAAGTTTATATGTCCATTATTATAACTCAACAGAAACCACAGCAATCATTCAATTCAAAACCACAGCAATGATTAATTCAATGATTAATCATTGAATTAATCATTCAATTAACAAAAAAATTCTTTTTAGGGAGGAATATTTTTATCACTGACATTGCTTAGAATTGCTAGTGCCTGGTGATAATAAAAAGCAGGCTGACTTAATTGTTTTATTATTATTTGTAAATTTTCTACAGACACCTAAGTACTCCTGCTATCCCCAACCCCCAACCCATATGCCACTGGAGATACTTTAACAGAATCGAATATCACAATGAGAGAGTAAGGAAAAAATTCAAAAGAAAGGACTAGAGTATGTGTATATTATATGCTCCCACTTGCATATGTTTTAAGCAATAAATGTACTTACATACATACATATTGATGAATGGAATGACTGAAAGAACATAGAAGACATTATTGAAGTGGTCACTTTTCAAGAGGAAGTGTGGGAAACAGAAGTGGGATGGGAGCTAGTCTGTGTCCTAGCTGACTCTCTGGGGACTTCTGTTCATTGAGCAATGTACAAGGCATTGCACTAGGTGTATTACATAAGCTATTTCTTTAGTTTGTACCTAATGTCCTTTTTCTGTTCCATGATCCCCTACAAGGTACATTCCATTTAGTCATCATGTCTCCTTTGGCTTCTCTTGGCTGTGACAGTTTCTCAGACTTTCCTTGTTATGGATGACCTTGACAATTTTGAGGAGTGCAAAGCAGGCGTTTTGTAGGTTGCCCCAATATTTAAATTTGTCTGATATTCTTCTCATCATTATATTGGTGTTATGGGTTATTGGGAAGACCACAGAGGCAGGGTGTTATTTTCATCACATCACATTAAGGGCACATACTGTCAACATTATATGTAACAGTTTATGTTGACCTGACCTCTTTTTAAACTCAAAAATATATTATGACACCAAGAAAACTGTTACAGCTAATAAATGATTTCAGCAAGGTTGCAGGATACAAGATCAATACACAAAAGTCAATTATATTTTTGTATGCTGGCAATGAACAATCTGAAAATGCAATAAATCTACTTACAAAAACATCAAGAAGAATAAAATACTTAGGAATAAAGTTAGCAAAAGACGTGTAAGACTTAACACTGAAAACTATAAAGTGTCATTGAAAGAAATTGAAGAAGACCTAAATAAATGGAAAGATATCCTATGCTCACAGATTGGAAGACTTAATATCATTAAGATGTCAGTACTCCCCAAATTGACCTACACATTCAACGCCATCCTTATCAAAATACTATCTGGCTTATTTGCAGAAATTGATAGACTGACCCTAAAATTTATGGAAATGCAAGGGACACAGAATGGCCAAAACTATCTTTAAAAAAGGAAATGAAATTGGATGTTTTACATTTCCTGATTTTGAAACTGACTACAAAGCTACAGTGATCAAGACTGTGTGGTACGGCTATAAGGACAGACATGTAGATCAATGGAATAGAATTAAAAGTTCAGGTGTAAACTACTATGTTTATGGTCAGTTGATTTTCAACAAGGGAGCCAAGATGATTCAATGGGGGAAAGAATAATTTTTCAACATGCCACATGCAATGTTATAAAGTTAGATGTCTCCTTCACATAATGTACAAAAATTTACTCCAAATGAATTAACTATAAAACTATTAGAAGAAAACACAGGTGTCCATCTTTGTGACCTTGAATTATGCAATGGTTTCTTAGATATTATACTTAAAACACAAGAAACCAAAGGGCAAAAATAGATAAATTAGGCTTCATCAAAGTTTAAGTCTTTTGTGTTTCAAAGGATACTATCAAGAAAGTGAAAAGACAACCTGCAGAATGAGAAAATATTTGCAAATCATATACAGTGTCAGATAAAGGTCTAGTATCCAGAATATATAAGGAGCTTCTGCAACTCAACAACAAAAAGACAACCCATCTTGAAAATGGGCAAAGGATTTGCATAGACAGTTCTCCAAAGAAGGTATAGAAATTGTAAATACACATGAAAAGATGCTTAGCATCATTATCATCAGTGAAATGTAAATAAAAACCACAAGGAGATACCACTGCACATCAACTAGCTTGGCCAGAATAAAAAAGGTGAACAACAATAACAGGTGTTGGCAAGAATTCGGAGAAACTGGAAACCTCATACATTGTTGGTGGGAATGTAAAATGACGTGACCAGTTTGGAAAACAGTTTGGCAGGTCCTTAAAAAGTTAAACATAGAATTAACACGTAACCCAGCAATTCTACTCCTAGGCATATACCCAAGATAAATGAAAGCAAGTCCACACAAAAATTTGCATGTGAATGTTCATAGCATTATTTGCAATAGTCAAAAAGTGGAAAAAACCCAAATGTCCATCAACTGATGGATAAACAAAATGTGGTATATCCATACCAGAGACATTATGTGGCGATAAAAATGAAGTGTACTGGTTCATGCTACAACATGGATGAAACTTGAAGACACAATGCTAAGTGAAAGAAGCCAGTCATGAAAGGTCACGTATTGTATGATTGTGTTCATATGAAACGTCCATGATAGGCAAATCTATAGAGACAGCAGATTAGTGGTTTCCAGGTGCTAGGGTGGGGAAAAGGGAGATCATAGATAATGGATATAGGATTTCTTTTGGGGGTCATGAAAATGTTCTTGAATTAGATAGTGATGATGATTGCACAACACTGTGAATCTATAATAGTCCCTCCATATTTATGGGTTCCAATTCCATGAATTCAATCAACCTTGGATCAAAAGTATTCGGGGAAAAATTTTCATCTGTATGAAGATGTACAGATATATTTTGTCATTATTGCCTAGACAATATAGTATAACAACTATTTACATAGCATTTACATTCTATTAGGTATCATAAGTTATCTGACAATGATTTAAAGTGTACAGGAGGATGTGTATAGGTTATATGCAAATACTATGCCATTTTATGTCAGGCAATTGAGCATCCATGGATTTCGAAGGTCCTAGAACCAATCCCCCACAGACACTGAGGTACAACTGTACTTCAAAAACAATGAATTGTATACTTTAAATAAGTGAATGTTATATGTGATTTATATTTCAATTAAAAATATATTTCAGACATGCAAAAATGTATAAAGAATCAAATAGGCCAGGCGCGATGACCCACACCTGTAACTCCAGCACTTTGGGAGGCTGAGGCGGGTGGATCACTTGAAGTCAGGAGTTCAAGACCAGCCTGGTCAACTTGATGAAACCTTATCTTTACTAAAAATACAAAAGTTAGCTGGGCATTGTGGCGGATGCCTTGTAATCCCAGCTACTCAGGAGGCTGAGGCAGGAGAATCACTTGAACCTGGGAGGCAGAGGTTGCACTGAGCTGAGATCCTGCCACTGTGCTCCAGCCTGGGCAACAGAGCAAGACTCCATCTCAAGAAAAAAAAATTAAAAAATTAAAAATATATATATATATAATTATATATTTTTAAAAAAACATTTTTAGTATACTATTTCTGGTTGTCCCTTTGTAACCAAATCAAGGATATGCTATATTACCTATTCAATTACAAAAATGGAATCATTTCTTTAAAAAAGTCGATTGATCAAAAATTAGAGTGTCCAAAGAATTATTAGCATGTTTCTGCTCTTGTCAGGGCTTGTGTTAGGGGTTCTCCAATAGGATATATATACAGAGAGAGAGATACATGAAATGGGATCAATAAATCAAATCCTGAGGTCAGTCGCTGGCCCACAGTCCTCCATCCAACAGGGGGTGCTATTTAGGTTTGAGTGAACCCAGCACTGAATCCACTGTCCATACTCTTAGCCATGATCCTGTTGCAGTAGCAGGCTCAAGTTTGGGGGCCCGAGGCATACAATGTGGTGAGTAATGGGTGGGGTTGTCTGAAAGAACAAGAATAGAACTTTATAAACATACGATGAGGTCCAGACCAGGAAGGGGTGAACTCTGAGCTTCATGGTAAACCCATCTGTAACTGAACAGCCTCCAGTATAAGCAACCTTGTGATTTTTTACAAGATGATAGTACCCCTGTATCACTTTAGCATCTGAAAATAATAATAAAATGAAAGTAAAGTCCAGGGTCTCCGTATTATGAAACCTTGAAGTTACCCAGTCAACTTGATTCCCTGAAGTTTAAGGATGTAAAGTTTTTCAAACAGAGCTAACAGGTACTTCCAGCAGGGGTTCCCTGGAGCTGGATCCTAGGCTAAGAGATTGGGAGAATTTTCTTTTCTTTCTTTTTTCTTTTTTTTTTAAGCATAGCTCACCGAGGGTCCTGCCATTATTTCAATAGTCAGCAACTGGTCAGGAACATAAGCAACTAATCAAAGATCAGCAGTGTCTGTAACGTAAACTCAAGGGAGGTCGGGTTTCCAGTTCTTATCTCCCTGGAGCAGCCCTGTGTGCCTACAGGCAGATGGCCATAAGATGCATTCTCTTCCTCCCACTGTAAATTATTAACTTAGCTCCACCCCGCAAGCTAGAATAGCCTCATACCTTGTTGCTGGGTGTCCAGCATCACAGAATCATAAGTCAGTGGGAAGCAAGTTTTGAGTGGCTCAAGAGGAATAGTTGTTAACAACCTGTTCTCCCTCTGTGCGTGATGGAATCCAAGGTAATGTGACTTGAACACTTGAAGGTGGTCACACCTGGTGACCTCTTTTCTACCAAGAACTTTCCAAATGACTATAATGCTGGGCCTCTGCCAGGCCTGGAGAGAACTGGGCTTGTGAATAAGATTCTCAATTTATTTGATGAAAAATTGTATGTAAGATGATCATGTAGGTATCTCCCTTCTGTTGGTGGGGGCAAGTATGATGATTTAGAACCAAAGCATGGGAGAGTTAGTGATTCATTTCACATTGGTCTAGAACAGCGTGCTGTGAAATAAAGACAGAAATGGTCTCTGTTAGCACTGCCTAATGCAAGAGCCATTGGCTATGTGTGACTACTGAGTGGTTGAACTGTGGCTGGTGCCTGGGGAACTGAATTGTAAATTTGACTGAATTTTCATTAATTTAAATAGCCACATGTGGCTAGTGGCTACTGCATTAGCATGGTTGGGTCTTAAATAATAGATGGTGACCTCATGTTGAAGGAAATTGTAGATGATAATTGGCCTTACATGTAAGACTATTGGTACATTTTCTTCATTACCCTAGATACTTTGTGTTTCCTTTTAAATGCGATAAGCCCAAATTGTCCCAGGTAATGATCATGTTAAGAAGCTAAAACAGCTGTTTTTATTATCAGATAGACAATGGTAAAGCTCTCCTGGGAAGATGGAAGACAGAACTTGAGTGTCAAACCTATTGCCTCTTCCCAGGAGTTAATTATAAGCATAAAGACTTCCAAGGACAGGTTTTCTGGGTTTCGATAGCATAATCATCTCATGTGTTCTCTGTTTAGAAAACATTATCTGCTGAAGGATTGTTTCTCCTCTTGCCTAGACAGCCAAAAAGCTTACAGAAACATTTATGGATGTAGTTAGAATAATTTAGTAGCTGTTCACAGAAGCCTCAGGCACCATGAAGAAACCCTAGCTACAGCTTGTCATTGATCCATTCAGTCGATTACCCATTTCTATAGCACTGAATACTGTCACCTTGGCAACTGGTAACTCAAAATGGCACTGTCCTTGACCGAAAATGTATCTGAATGCCCAGAACAAAGTCCTGGTTTTAGTTGCCATTCTTGCATGATATCTCAAAGTGGTAACTCTAGGAAGCGTGATTCATAGGGAGAAAATAATTTAGTTGATGGACAGAGAGGAGTATTTGCTGTAGGTCTTGCAGTGAAACACAACAGATAGGTCTGTCCTCAAGGTCACATGTGCCTTTTTTTTAATTGTCATGGCTTTACAAAATGCATGTAGAAGTAACCATGCAGATTGACTTATACACAGTTACACTTTTTTGAAAAATGGAGGAAGCTCTTCCTTCTTTTGAATTAATTCCCAGATTCCTTTGGTGAAACATTGTTTGGATGGAGTTTACTCCAGATTAAAAAAGAGCAAACTGGGCTGGGCATGGTGGCTTGTGCCTATAATCCCAGCACTTTGGAAGGCCAAGGTGGGAGGATCCCTTGAGACTAGGAGTTCGAGAGCAGCCTGAGCAACGTGGTGTGACCCGCCCCCCTACAAAAAAATTAAAAAGTAGCTGGATGTGGTAGCACATGCCTGTGGTCCCAGCTACTCCAGAGGCTAAGGTGGGAGGATCACTTGAGCTAGGGAGGTCAAGGTTGCAGTGAGCTGTGATCATGCCATATGCACTCAGCCTGGGTGACGGTGTGAAACCCTGTCTCAAAAAAAAAAAAAAAAAAAAAAAAGGCTGGGTGCGGTGGCTCATGCCTGTAATCCCAGCACTTTGGGAGGTCGAGGCAGGCAGATCACGAGGTCAGGAGATCGAGACCATCCTGGCTAACACGGTGAAACCCCATCTCTACTAAAAATACAAAAAAATTAGCCAGGAGTGGTAGGGGGCGCCTGTAGTCCCAGCTACTTGGGAGGCTGAGGCAGGAGAATGGCGTGAACCCGGGAGGCAGAGCTTGCAGTGAGCGGAGATTGCGCCACTGCACTCCAGCCTGGGCAACAGAGCAAGACTCTGTCTCAAAAAAAAAAAAAAAAACCCATGTTAATATTATTATATTATTATATAATATTATATTAAATATTAGAGATGGAGACATTTAGAAATGACCTCGGAAGGAGCTGAGTTTGATGAACAAAGCGAAATGAAGAACTGAAGCACCATGAATAACAATGCTGATTTTAGCCAGCATTTGCTTCATGCTGTTGATTGCTATTGATTGCCATTGCCCACGTGGTAGCATATTTAGTTCACAGGTGATTCATTCAAAAGTTCACTTTATGCAAATCATCTGGGCAGTTGCCTCTTCTCTCCAAGTTAGTTGGGGTGTAGGGAATCCATAAACTCCTGATATGGTTTGACTTTGTCCCCACCCAAATCTCATCTTGAATTGTAGCTCCCATAATTCCCTTGTGTTGTGGGAGGGACCCGTGGGAGATTATTCAATCATGGGGGCAATTTCCCCCATACTGTTCTCGTGGTAGAGAATAAGTCTCATGAGATCTGATGGTCTTATAAGGGGAAATCTCTTTCGCTTGGCTCTCATTCTCTTCTCTGCCGCCATGTGAGACATGGCTTTCACCTTCCACTGTGGTTGTAAGGCCTCCCCAGCCACATGGAACTGTGAGTCCATGAAACCTCTTTCCTTTGTAAATTGCCCAGTCTCAAGTATGTCTTTATTAGCTGTGTGAAAACGAACTAATACAGCTCCCTGTCAGATAATGAGGAAGAGACTCATGGCTTATATCCATGTTCATTCAATGTTTATAGAAGGTGGCTTCTACTGTTTCAGATGAGCACTTTTCCATGGTTCAAATATATTTTCATGACTTTATAACACATCAAAGAATCAAAGTGATATAATTTTTTTAAAATTTTTATTTTAAAATAATGATAGACTCACAAGAAGTAACAAAAATAATACAGAGAGGTCTCAAATATCCCTCAATGGTTACGTCTTACCTAATTAGAGCACAATATCTAAACCAGGACAAATAATGCTGGTCCAATGTGCATATACAGTTACATGCCATTTTGTTACATCTGTAGATTTATGGAGCAACCACAGTCAGTAGTAATTATTTTTACCCTGAGTGTCTTAAGTGCTAATTAATTAAGCTCATTAAGCCTTGAATAGACTCATTCTCATGTTCCATTAGTAGGCAGGTTCACTAGAAGATGGGTGAAGTGGTGTACAAGTAATATGTTGGGTTTAGCACATAACTGGGTTAGATAAATTGCTTCTTGGATCTTATTTCAGAGACCTTTATTTTTAATTTTGCAACTGATCTTACTATCGCTGATTTTCACATCAAAGCTTGAATTTAAACCTGGCCAGGATGTTTTTATATTATTACTGTAAAGACTCTTATGCCAGGTAAAAATATGAACACTTTCCTCCCATCAACCTCTACCATCTTACCTTATCTTTTGACTAACAAAATAAACATTTTATATCAAAACTGTGAGGGGAAAAAGCCAAATCACACATTTTCACCACAGACACTTATGACAATATTTTAAGTAACTTCCTAATTAACCATCTTTTTACTGGTATCTGCTTAAAAGCCATCTAAAAGATTAGACATTGTGTCCAGAACTGGTGCCTTGTTCACTGCTCCTGTAATTGCATTATATTTCTAAAGAGATTGTAAATTCCTGGGGACCAGGTACCTCCTATAATGCCTTGCACACAGTAGATACTCAGAAAATATTTGCTGATTGGTTGTTCAGCTGCTGGGTTCATTTGAAAAATAAGAAGAAAGCCCCCATGGCTAGGATGATTGCAATCACATTCATGTCCCTATTAGAGTCACTCAGATTTCCAGTGTGATCATTTGCTTCTTAAGCTGAAAACACAGATTCTGGGGTAAACGTTTCTAATAGTAGTTTTTGCAGATGCCACAAAATTATTTCATTTAGTCTCTGCTTGGTAAAAGCACCATCTAATGTGGAAGATTCCATGGTGGTTGGAGATGCTGCTTCAAATTACTGCATGCTTTTACTCATCACTGTCATATGTAGAAAAGGAAACTATTTTCCCTTCCATGTTATTTTCTAGACATTCAGGATTCCATAAGATATGCTTTGCTCTCTTTGCTTCAGAATGTAACTTTTACTAGTGAGTGGGACAAGAAGTTTCTCTCAATACAGTCCGGAAGATGAGGCCTTTTTTCTCTTTTGGGGAATAGATTCCTTGTCGTCATATAAGCCTGGCTCTGTTCATAATACCACTTTTATTTTTTTCCATAAAGATTGCTTTTTAATTACATAAATGATAAATGACCATTGTAGAGAGGATCTTTTAAACGGTATAGGAAATTGTAAGAAAATGACAATGATTTGAAATTCTGCCAGCCCTGGCTAACAACGGCATGTTGAGGCCCATGCATCTTGCATTTCTTCATGTGCATGAGCATATTCAGTCCTCACCTCTCACCTCCCACTCTCCACCTCCTTCCCCCAGAGACTTTATGTAATTGTCTTCATGGTATAGAAACATATGGGGCTATTTGGGTAGCTACCCACATACATATATGAATGTATTTTCATCATTGTTTATTCTACAAAACTAGAATCCTTATTACACACACTTTTGCTACCTCTTGCATGTCTCATTATAGACATCCCTTGAGCCTTTTAGCATAGATCTAACAGATTATTTTTCTCCCTGACACTGTATGATGAAGCGTGTTAAACATACAGAAAAGAAGAAATTGTACAGAAAACACCCACTACCTAGATTCTACCATTAACCTATTATGCTTACTTTTCATCTATCTATCCCTGTAACCACTATTCTATCTTATTTTGGGGGGATAGATTTCAAAGAAAGTTGTAGACATCAGCATACTTCCCCCTAAATGCTTTGCACACCTGCCATTAGCTAGTGTTCAACGTTTTTTCTTTCGAGGTAAATGGTATATACAATCTAAAGCATTAACCTTGGATATATCATTTGCTAAGTTTTGATGAAGGTATATACCTGTGTGACCCAAATCCCTGTTGAGCCACAGAGCACCACTATTACCTCAAAAGGTGTTCTCATGCCCCAACCCAATATAATATGACTTTTAATAGAGCCTTTAAGTGGTAACATTTGTTGATGAAAATAATTTTAGTCCTTAACATTAATACTATAATCAAGGGTACTTGCCCCAAATACTCATAAACAATATTATTGTGAGGCTGGGCACAGTGGCTCATCATGCCTGTAATCCTGGCACTTTGGGAGGCCGAGGTGGGTGGATCACCTGAGGTCAGGAGTTTGAGACTAGCCTGGCCAACACGGTGAAACTTCATCACTACTAAAGACAAAAATTAGCCGGGTATGGTGGTACACACCTGTAATCCCAGCTACTCAGGAGGCTGAGGCAGGAGAATCACTTGAACCCGGGAGGCGGAGGTTGCGGTGAGCCAATATTGCGCCATTGCATTCCAGCCTGGGTGTAAATAAATAAAGTAATTAATTAATTTAAAAAATTATTGTGGTTATAGAACTTATCGGGAAATAAACTGTTGCTTGAATTTTGATTCCTAAACTTGTAATTCTAGATGTTTCAAATCTAAATGATGTGATATTTGAAATATATTTAGGTGTGTCGTTCTTAATTTATGAAGATGAATCACGTTATTTTTAAAATGATCTAAAACCATATATAAAATGTTATCCCAGTATTATTTATACACACACACACATGCATAGGGGTGGGGAGAACTAGAAGGAATATTCCACAATAAGCAGTCTTGGTCTGTCACCCAGGCTGGAGTGCAGTGGCGCCATCTCAGCTCACTGCAACCTCCGCCTCCCAGGTTCAAGTGATTCTCCTGCCTCAGCCTCTTGAGTAGCTGGTATTACAGGCACCCACCACCACACTTGGCTAATTTTTTTTTATTTTTAGTAGAGACGGGGTTTCGCCATGTTGGCCAGGCTGGTCTCTCAAACTCCTGACCTCAGGTGATCTGCCTGCCTTAGCCTTCAAAGTGCTGGGATTCAGGCATGAGCCACTGTGCCTGGCCAGCAGTGGTAATTTCCGAGCAGTGGGATTATGAATGATTTTTATTCTCTTTGTTGCATTTTTTCCAGAATGTCTAAAATAAAGGTGTAGTTCTTTTGTAATCAAACAAAAAGATCCCATTTTAAAGAGCTTTAGGGGCTTTTAATAGCTGTTTATTTAATAAGTATATTTTTCATCCCCATCTGTCTTATCACAAATCATTCAGTGCAATAGCAAAATTCAGAAAAGTAAAATTGTAAGAATTGTACACATTTATCTTTATTTCTTGCATATTTGTCACACAAGGGGTGACTATGTATGCTCTTTCCTCTTCTTTTATTCTCTGTCTCCTCCCTTGCCATAATAAACTATAAAAATCCCAGCCTGAAGCCAGGCACGGTGGCTCAAGCCTGTAATCCCAGCACTTTGGGAGGCTGAGGCGGGCGGATCACGAAGTCAGGAGATCGAGACCATCCTGGTTAACACAGTGAAATCTCTTGTCTCTACAAAAAAAAAAAAGAAAGAAAGAAAGAAAAAAATACAAAAAATTAGCTGGGCGTGGTGGCACGCACCTGTAGTACCAGCTACTAAGGAGGCTGAGGCAGGAGAATCACTTTAACCCAGGAGGTGGAGGTTGCAGTGAGCCGAGATCGCGCCATTACACTCCAGCCTGGGTGACAGAGCGAGACTCTGTCTAAAAAAAAAAAAGAAAGAAAAAAGAAAAGAAAGAAATCCCAGCCCGCAATTCCCAGATTACCACATGCCCAGGATAAGTGCCCAAGATGTCTACCCTTTAGGGAATGAATGTTTCCAGTAAACATAGCCAGTTTCTGGCTAAAGAGCTTGTATATTTTGCTTTTTATTTAAAAATTGGGACAGAAAAAAATATGTTTCTTCAAGAAGAGGAATCTTAGGGACTAGCAGTATCTTTTTGGTTTTGGTGTCTGCCTAGCCTTAACTTTTACAGATTTGAGATTAGACCTTTTTGGCCCAACTCTCCAGAAGGAAGAGAAGAGAATAGGGGGCCTGTCCTCCCTGGCAAGTTTAGTATTACAAAAGAGAAATAGCCTGACTTGCATTTGATGTGGAGGAAAAGGGGATGGACAAATTCTAATAAGGTCTAGTTGTGGGAAAAGAAGGAAAAGCTGGCCTTGCCATCCGCAGTCAACAGGCCCTGAGTTCCTGGTAGCCAGAGCTAGCAGAAGTCTGTCCTGGTGGTTTGGTTCCTTCGTCCCTCCTCTGTGAGCCCCATTTTCCACCCCACAGTGTTTGGTGGAGTTTTCTGTCTCTGGTGGTCTTCAACTTCAATATGAATGTTTCTGTATTCACACGACTTCAAGGGAATAACAATTCTCCTTACATTCAATCTTCCTTAACTTAATCTTTAAATTTTCCCTAGATCACTGGGGAAATGTATGACTGGGTCGTATTCACACCCATGTAATTTAAACAGCAAAGTGCACCCGAATCACCTTGGGGAACTTGTTAAAATGCAGATTCTGACTCAAGCAGGACCTGAGGTTTTGTTCTATGGATGCTCGAACTGCATCCATGGACCACAATTTAAGGGCTTATGGCTATGGGCCTGGGATACCCTTATAGAAATGATCTACGATACCTGTCAAGCATGCAGCTTCCTGGCCCCTCTCTTGTGGGTTTCCTAGATCCACCAGGATGCTAAAGTTTGCATCCTGCATGTAAAATTCCTGCATGCTGAGGTTTGAGAACCACAGCCTTAGGTTTTTGGTTTTTTTGGTTTGTTTTTGTTTTTGTTTTGCTGTTTGGTTTTTGTTTGTTTGGTTTTTGGTTTTTCTTTTTTTTTTTTTTTTTTTTTTTTGAGATGAAGTCTCAACCTGTCACCCAGGCTGGAGTGCAGTGGCCTGATTTGGCTCACTGCAACCTCTGCCTCCCCAGTTCAAGTGATTCTCCTGCCTCAGCCTCCCAAGTAGCTGGGATTACAGGTGTGTGCTGCCACGCCCAGCTATTTTTTTTTTTTTTTTTTTTTTGTATTTTTAGTAGAGATAGGGTTTCATCATTTGGCCAGGCTGATCTTAAACTCCTGACCTCAAGTGATCTGCCCATCTCGGCCTCCCAAAGTGCTTGGATTACAGGCGTGAGCCACCACTCCTGGCCACAGCCTTAGCTTTAAGTGGTTTCCAAATGTGCCTCAAGTCACAACCACTTTTAACCAAGTATTATTTAAACTCCCCTTTTTGGGTGATGAATAATTTAAAAGCCATGTTGAAAGCTGTCTACTGTGTGAAGTCTACTAATTTTCTTACTAACCCAAGGGACTCAGACTGAGATGAAAAAACAAAACCCTGAAAAAAATTTGCATTTGATGGTCCAAACAGGTTTTAACATAATCCATTGTCGATATCCAATTTCTACTGAGTGTTTGCAAGGCTCCCAGACCATGAAATGTCTTTTGTTCCAGGGAAAGATAGCTGTGGATACCAGGAGGATTCTCCTTAAGGCAAGAAAAGCCCTTTTTGTTTTTTTGTTTTTTACAAGATCAGCCACAAACTGTTTTAGGTAAGCAACTTCAAAGAACTTCATGGGCTCTGGGAAAGCTTAAATGTGATCAGAACATATATCCTCTATTTAAAACTGCTATAAACTTCCAACAATCTTTTTTTTCTAATATTTATCAGTAGGAAGTAGTACAAGAAGACTAGGCTTTGCATTTAATGTTTTTTAACCCTCTATTTATGCTGAAAATGATGGTCATGTAATGGCATGTTTTTTTTCCCCTCCACCTCTAACTGCCATGGACCAATTAAGACTATGAACTGCTCTCATTTTTACTAGGAGACTATTTAATCCCTAAGGTAATTTAGAAGCACTATTCTGTTTGCTGATATTCATAATTATACGCATTCAGTGGTGATTAAGAGACTGCAACTGGATAATAAAACACCAACAGTCTCCTTGTTGTTAGATAAAAAGATAATCCTTCATTTCAACTGTAGAGCTGTCAGTGTTGGGTAAGTCAAACACATAAAAACTTGCAATATTATCATTCTCAGATTTGATTCTTGTAAATTCCATAGCTAAGACCTCTTGAATCAAAGCATCAGACCGTGCTTCTTTCTTGATGTGTGTTTGGTTTACATTTTATTGGGGACAGCACCTTTTGAGAGGCTTCCTAGAGAGCAGCCCTCTCCGTCTGATCATTGAACAAAAATGCATTCAGTTATATGAGGAAACTACTGCCTGCTCTTTGCAGCATTAATTTCTGGTTCGTGTTTAGTGAGCCAGGAAGCAGTCATGGGTCTGGAAAGATGATGTCTCAACTCGGGTTTTAAATAACATTCTTTTTCAGCACTGTTAGGTGCTGTGAACACAGAGCTGCTGGAAATAAAAAAAGGTCCTAATTTAGAAGTATCCCAACTTGAGGGATGTATTACAAACCATTAAACATTGATTGGAAAAGGGTTATATTTGAAATTCCACTTTGCTTCTCTTGGTGTGTGCAGTTTTTTGTTTTTTTTTTTTTTTTTTTTTTTTTTTTGAGACGGAGTCTCTCTCTGTCGCCCAGGCTGGAGTGCAGTGGTGCAATCTCGGCTCACTGCAAGCTCCGCCTCCCGGGTTCACGCCATTCTCCTGCCTCAGCCTCTCCGAGTAGCTGGGACTACAGGCGCCCGCCACCACGCCCGGCTAATTTTTTTTTTATATTTTTAGTAGAGACGGGGTTTCACCGTGGTCTCGATCTCCTGACCTCGTGATCTGCCCGCCTCGGCCTCCCAAAGTGCTGGGATTACAAGCGTGAGCCACCGCGCCCGGCCGGTGTGTGCAGTTTTAAAATACCATTGATTCAGAAACATGGTTCCTAAAGAAGGATGTGTGCTAAACAGGACATTGAACAGGGTTGGCAAACTTTTTCTGTAAAGGGCCAGATAGTAAGTATCTTAGGCTCACCTCTTTTTAGCATAAAAGCAGCCACAGGCAAACATAAATGTGTCTGAGTTCCAATAAAACTTTATGGATACTGAAATTTGAATTTCATATAATTTTGTCATGCCATGAAATACTATTCTCTTGATTTTTTTTCTCCCAACCATTTCTCATGCCATGAAATACTATTCTCTTGATTTTTTTCTCCCAACCATTTAAAAATGTAAAAGCCATTCCTAGCTCAAGGGTCATTCTAAAACAGGCAGTGGGCTGGATTGGGGCCATGAGCCATCATTTGCTGATTTTTCATGCAGAGCAGCAAAACTGTGTTTGCTTTTTGAATTTCCTTGACCACTCACTGAGTTTCTACAATTGGCATCATTATGAATATTGCTTTCTACTTAAGCATCCACTGATACCTAGTATGTTCTTAGGTTTGGCTCAATGATCAGAGGCAGTTTTCAATAACACATCATGACAATTACCAGAAGCAAATGTAATGTGCAAATATCAGGATTGCTGTCATAAAAATAACAACACAGTGATACAAGTCATTTTTTTAGAAATGTGAAAAGGTATACAAGACTGTAAACCTGAAGTCCTGGTTGGTTTTTAAGCTTTAGACATGAGGCAACCACAGGATTCTGTGTTAGGGGAGAAATAGAAACAATAATCTACCCTTTTTGACGGTATAATCAAGTTGATCTCTTTTGGTTTTGCTATTTCCCTGCTATCTCCACAAGGCTAACTAATTTTCCAGATAAAACAAGGCTTCTCACCTACTTAGCTTCCCCAACTGTAATTTTATAAAGAGTAAATTGAAAATGAAAGTGTGGACTTCGTCTCCGGGGCTGTTGTCCTAATTCTTTTCTTTGAGGGAAAATACAACCGAATTTTACCATGCAGTGTTTTTGAAAGGCTTTTTATGAAAGCCAGTTCCTATTCTGACTCACTGGTTTCCTCTCAGTGCATTCTGCAAGCATCACGAGATAGTGTGTTCTCTGCAGTATGCAGAGTGAAAGCGATACCATGAGCGTTTTAGGTCTGTACATATTCCTGTATGGTTAGTTACATCAGATAATCTGGCGAGGCTTTAAGATTTTTTTTTTTTTCCTCCACCACTTCTGGGGGAAGTATCCTGTGGTGTTTTTTTTTTTTTTTTAAATGGCTCTAAGATAAATATTTCCCAACCTTTCCAACAGGGTTTTGGGCCTTTGAGTATGAGTTTTTAGTAAAATTTTTAAACACAGGCATTCAAGGAATATACACCCAGCCCATCAGGAGCTGGCATGTGGTCCCTCGCTGATGTATAGCAAGTGTTTCAAACTGTTGTTAGCAAAGATGGTTTTCGGTGTCTGTGCCCGGGAGATGGCCTTCCGCTACGGGAGGGCAGGAGGTGGCCGGGGAGCTGTCCCCGCTCACTAACCTAACCGTGGTTCGGATTTCTGGCCTAAACCCAGACATTTGAGCGCCTCATAGCTCATGGGGAACCTGACAGGCAATTGTATTATGAAAGCTGACATGCTGAATGGACCCTTCTTAACGATATTCTTTACCTGTCTCTTTGTGTTAAAGTGGGGACAAGCAAAGTAGCAGAGGAGAGAGTCGACCGAGGCGGGAGGGAGGTGGCAGGTGGAATGAAATATCGGGCAGTTTCATGTGTGGAGCTGATGTCGCCGGCATAACAAGAAAGGGTTGCACAGAACAAATCTCTATTGTTCCCTGTCATCTTTAAATGAGTGTCAAAGTAGGCAGGGGGGCTTTGACCGTTAACCGCACAATTTAGCCTGCCTGTTGTGTCCCGCGGGCCCCACCTCCTTGGAGTTTCTCAGATTAGAAAAGAAGGCCCCAGCCCCTTATAAATGGGCCATCTCTTGTTCTTTGTGTCCGGACTGCCTAGTGTGAAATCCACAGTGACGTTAAATGTTTTCTAATGAATAATTACTGAAAGGAAATGGAGGGCTATATGTGTAATGGATTGTAGCGCATTAAAATGTTTTATTTTGCGCACAAAAATGTTGTCCTTCACAAGCACCATGATTGTTGCGAAAAGGCCTTTGTGCGGACCTGTTTCAATGGATTATCTGCAAGCGTTTCCATCCCAAATGGGAATCAAAGGGCGTCTTTGGCAAACTAATGTTTTTCAAGATGGCAGCCATGAAACGCAGTTAGTATTTAAAGTTGCGGGGTTTAAAGGAATGTTTGAACTCGGGAGATTTTCTCACTTACTTTCCCCCCTTTTGATTCGGGAAAGTGAAGCGACTCCCCCCCGCCCTCTGTCCTGTTCCGGCGGCCGGACGGTCAGCCCTTTACAAGATTCTTGGAGCCTATTTCTTAGGAACAAGCAAGAGGTCCCAGGAATGGGTAGCTGGCACTTTCTCTTGGCTACTCTTCTTTTTTCTTTTTCTTCTTTCTTTTTTTTAATTTCCTGCATGTATGTGGATAAATATGAGACTGCAGGGAATTTCAAATGTCACCTCGTTGTAAACTTATTCAGAGTTTCCCAGTGGGTTTTACTGGGGAAAGTATTGGGATTTGGGTGGCTATTCATTGCCTCTCTAAATACTGAGACTCTTGAGTTTGTGTACCAGCTCTAATCGGTTTATGACAAAATTAATGGGAGTTTCTGGTGCCTCATGAATCAACGCAAAGATGTGAACTTCAGAGTTTCAATGGTGTTTTGTTGCCAATTAGGCGACCACCATAGCCAGGGTCTAGCCTGCCCCTATCTCTCTTCTCTGTCTCTGTCTCTCTCTCTTCACTAATAACATTGAGGACTGAAGACAAGAATAGCTGTTGTTTTCTGATGACTGGAGGCTAAATGTTTTGTGGAACACAGTTTTCTAACTTCTCAAGCTTCTGCCTTCGTGAGGGTAGAGAGTAGGTGTGTTTGTTCCGTGAAAAATATTTCCTTAGTCCTTATGGAAGATGTGTGAACTGGAGTCAAAAAAATCTATAGTCTTGCTCTTTCTCCATGAGAATAATCATACTGAACTCCATAAAGAAAAAAACAAATGAGCATTTCTCAATTGTGAATTAGAGAGGTTAACAGAAATAGGTCTTGTTTACAAGACTGCCTAAAATCTTGGTTGGTTTTTACGTTTTAGACATGAGACAACCACAGAATTCTATGTTAGGGGAGAAATAGAAACAATAATCAACACTTTTTGAAGGTATAACGGAGTACTGATAGAGTCTCCTTCCCAACCTATGAACACAACTCACGCCTGTCAAGTTGTTCTCCTTCCCTTTTGCTATTTCCCTGCTATCTCCACAAGTCTAATTTTCTAGATAAAATAAGGCTTCTCACCTACTTGGCTTCCCCACCTGTAATTTTATAAAGAATAAGTAAAAAATCAAAGTGTGGCCTTTCTCTGACCATTGGAACTGTTGTCCCAATTCTTTTCTTTGAAGGAAAATACAACAGAATTTTGCCATGTAATGTTTTTAAAAGGCTTATTATTGTAGGACATAATCCACACACTGAAAAGTGCATAAAATAAATGTGCAACTTAATTATTATAAAGCGTACACCCATGTAGTAACCATCCAGGTAAAGAAATAGAAGGTTCTAGCACCCCAGAAGCCCCTCATATACCTCCTCCATTTAACTCCCTTCATACCCACTAAAGATAACCACTATTCGGATTTTCATGACTCGTTTTTGAGTCATTTGCTGAGGATTTACCCCCCAAAAAGCTTAAAAAAATCAAACTAGTTTCACAAAGTGAAAGTATCTAGATGATTCTAACTGGCATAGAGATGAGCACAATTATGTCTTAATATGTGTCATGAAAACTAGCAGGCCAGGTGCAGTGGCTCATGCCTGTAATCCCAGCACTTTGGGAGGCCAAGGCAGGCAGATCACTTGAGCTCAGGAGTTCATGACCAGCTTGGCCAACATGGCAAAACTCTGTCTCTATGAAAATTTTTTAAAAATTAGCCAGGTGAGGTGGGACGTGCCTGCATGGTCCCAGCTACTTGGAGGCTGAGGCAGGAGGATCACTTGAGGTCAGGAGGTCGAGGCTGCAGTGAGCTGTGATTGTGCCACTGCACTCCAGTAGCCTGGGTGACAGAGCAAGACCTTGTCTCACAAAAAAAAAAAAAAAAAAAAAAAAAAAAAAAGAAGAAAGAAGAACTACTAACCAGCAAACCCAATGCTTTGCTGTGCAGACACTATTACATAGAACAAGATGAAGGGAGGCCCTGTTGTTGTTAATCTTGCATCAATGCAAAGAAAACAATTGAGTCAGTAACAGAAAAGATGAGATTTGGACAGGGCAAAAATCGGAAGTGAATCACGCAGCCATGGGAGTCATTAATAATTGTCTTTGGATTGGGGCAGATTGCCTTCTGTTTAAGTTTGGAAAAAGAAAGCAGACAGCCAATATCATTTATTGCTCAGCCACCCAAAGGTTTAGTAATTATGTCAGCAAAAATGAGAGCTCTTCCCTATAAACCACAAGTCACCAAACGATTGTTGGGTGACATAAACGTGAGCTGTGTGTCCTTGATTATTTTGTTGAGAGAAGGCAGGACTCCGTTGACTGTGAGATGTATTGAAAGGACATCTTTCTGTATTCAGCCTTCTAGTTTTGATTTGATTTGAAGTCTGGTTTGAGCCAAAACATAATCTGTTTTTCTTCTGCATTTAAATTTTATTATTGAAAATTATGTCATACACTATGTTTTGTTTTGTAGGGGAGAAAAGATACTATCTTTTTTAACTTTGCAGGTTAATGACTGAGAAACCAATTACAAAAGACAGATTAACAAGAGAAAAGTATATAAATTTATTGAATTTGTTTAACACATCACAGGTGCCTTCAGAAATGAAGACCCACAGAAAACTGTATATTTATGCTTAGGTTTGATGAAGAGGGGACAGTCATGTAGAAGTAGGATTGGACAAAAGAGGATGGGTTTGATCTAATGGTAATAAACCAGGAGAAACTCAGCAAGGCCTGTTTGTCTACATTCTTCTTGGTATTTCCGTGTCTTCACAGATGAGGACATTCCTTTCCTCTATGTATAGTAAAGACCTCTCTGGAATGAGGGTCTTAATCACCGACTTTTTAAGGCAAGGTCACCCAGTTTCTATGGCCTGCTTTGGCTCCTCTTTCAAGTGCCAACGTGCCATATTTTGCCATAGCATATCTTGAAGTCCATCAGTTCCATTGGTTGCTAGCGATAGAAACAACCTAACTTATGCCAAGAAGGAATAAGTTGTTTTCTTTTGGCCTTAGATGCAGGGAGTGACGTTGGAGAGTCCCTCGTTCATAGCACACAGCCGTTTTGCTTTTTGCAAAGCCTCTCTCCCAATTTCTTTTCCTTCTTTCATCTCCCTCATAGTTATCTCCGCAATTAGGGACTCTCTTCCTCACCAGCACATTTGATATGCATCCTTTAATATGCCCATATTGGCATGCAGCATGTTGCTTTGTTTGACACACAAAAAATTACGTGCTAGTTAAATGGTAAATTGTTTCTTTTTTCTTCATAATGCATTTATTATCTTTCCTAGATGTTGTGAGTACATTTCGTTTGTTGCCCCTGACCACGGGAGAGTATTCCCTAGGGTGCTTCTCCCACTTACCTAGTCCCAGTGGCAGGTGTCTTCTTTCTCCATGCCCCTGAAATGCAGATCTAGGTTCCTGAAGAGAGGAATCCAGAAGTCTAGCTGTGTTTTCCACCTTCCTCGTGGCTACAAAAGAGGGAGCGTTGGCTGGGTGCAGTGGCTCACGCCTGTAATCCAGCACTTTGGGAGGCTGAGGCGGGTGGATCAGTTGAGGTCAGGAGTTTGAGACCAGCCTGACCAACATGGTGAAACCCCGACTCTACTAAAAATACAAAATTAGCCAGGTACGGTGGTGCATGCCTGTAATCCCAGCTACTCGGTAGGCTGAGGCAGGAGAATCGCTTGAACCCGGGAGGCAGAGCTTGCAGTGAGCTAAGATCACGCCATTGCACTCCAGCCAGGGCAACAAGAGAGAAACTCCGTCTCAAAAAAAAAGAAGAAGAAGAGGGCGCGTCTTGCTGGCCAGTCCCACCTGCGAGAAGACGCACCTCTGGGAGAAGTCAGAGGAGGAGGTGTAGATGCTGGTGGAGGAAAAACAGATAGGTAACATAGCAAGACAAAAAAGAAATAAAATACTCTTGGACCCAGTGTCTGACAAGTCAGTGGGGAAAACAGACAGACATCAGAAGTGGGTCAGGCTGGGTGCAGTGGCTCAAGCCTGTAATCCCAGCACTTTGGGAGGCTGAGGTGGGTGGATCACTTGAGGTCTGGAGTTTGAGACCAGCTTTGCCAACATGGTGAAACCCCATCTCTATCAAAAAATACAAAAAAAAAAAAAAAAAATTAGCCGGGAAGTCTGAGGCAGGAGAATTGTTTGAACCTGGGAGGCAGAGGTTGCAGTGAGCCAAGGTCACGCCACTGCACTCCAGACTGGGCAACAGAGAGAGACCATGTCTTAAAAAAAAAAAAAAAAAAAAAAAAAAGAAGAAGAAGTGGGAACAGCATGGGCAATCCAGTACCTGTACCTCCTGCCTCATGTAACTGTCTGTCCAGTCCAATCTGTGTGGATAAGCATACACATACATACATATTTAATAATCATAGTGTCCATATACATTGTATTCTGCTGTTCTTTTTGAGCAGGGTCTCACTTTTTTGCCCAGGCCTGGAGTGTGGTGGCGTGAACACTGCTCACTGCAGCCTCGACCTCCTTGGCTCAATCCTCCCACCTCAGGTCCCCAAGTACCTGGGACTACTGGGCATGCACCACTATGCCAGGCCAATTTTTGTATTTTTTGTAGAGATGGGGTTTCTCCATATTGCCCAGGCTGGGCTTGAACTCCTGAGCTCAAGCAATCCACCTGCCTCGGCTTCCCAAGTTCTTTTTTAAAAGGCAGAAAATATTGGTTACGTAATGTTCGTAGGTATTACTATTATGTCTTATTGTTGTAAATTTAATGTAAATCACCATTTTAGATAACACCAAAGAAACACAGATAATTTTTGTAATTGCCTAAAATATTTCCCTAGTCGAAGTCCTAAGGAATAGCAATACATTTTTTTTCCATATGATAATGTTACCTTTCAAAGGGATAATCAAAATTTACAATGCTATTTCCAGTGTGTTTGGGTTATAATTTCACTTCAACCTTGTCAGGATTAATTAATGGGCAAGTATTATTCTTTCCCTTACTTGTCACCTTATGGTAATAACTTGGTACCGCTGATTTAATTTGCATACCTTTAATTATTACTGATGTTGAGCGTCAAAAGGCAATCTTCAGGCAGGGTGTGGTGGTTCACAACTATAATCCCAGTGCTTTGGGAGGCCGAGGCGGGAGGATCACTTGAGGCTAGGAGATCAAGTCCAGCCTGGGCAACATAGTAAGACATTGTCTCTACAAAAAATTAAAAGCAAGACAGCTTGATGTGGTAGTGTGTACTTGTAGTCCCAGCTACTCGAGAGGCTGAGGCAGGAGGATCACTTAAATCCCAGAGTTCAAGGCTGCAGTGAGCTATGATTGTGCCACTACACTCCAGCCTGGGCAACAGAGCAAGATCCCGTCTTTTAAAATAAATAAATAAACAAGGTAATCTTTGAACAGGAACCAGCAACTGAGCTAACAGTAACATAGCTCAGCATGGGCCAATTCCATCCCTGTCATGAAACTGAAAATACTTCCCAGGCAGATGGCTGTATCTAGGTAAAACTGAAGTAGATCAAGCATCTATTTAGAATTATGGCTTTGGGGCTTTCTTCTCAGTCTCTTTCTTCTGGTACTTTTCCCCTCCCTCGGACACTTGGAGCCTCAGTAGAGGTGGTGAGCTTGGTTGGAGGCTGGTTGGGAGCACAGGCTCTGGAGTTCAGCTGTTAATTTTGAATCCTGCCTTCCTTGCTTACCATCTGTGGGTCTTAGATAGTTAAGCCTTAGTTTGCTCTTTTGAAAAATCGAGATGATAATACCTATTTCACAGGGGGTTTGTGAGGATTAAATAAGATGATGAGATGATCAACGTAAGACCATGGCCCAGAGCCAACATGCAGGCTGCATGATGGAACGGGAGGCCTAGATGCTTCTATGAGCTCCTACCATTTACACCAGGGGTACCCAACCCCTGGGCAGTGGACTGGTACCAGTGGTGGGTGAGCTAGCATTACTGCCGACGCTCCAGCTCCTGTTAGATCCGTGGCAGCATTAGACTCTCATAGGAGTGTGAAGCCTGTGGTGAACTGCACATTTGAAGGATCTAGATTGAACACTCATGAGGATCTAATGCCTGGTGATCTCAGGTGGAACAGGAGTTTCAACCTGAAACCATTCCCTCCCTCTTCTCCCGTCCATGAAAAAATTGTCTTCCATGAAACCAGTCCCTGGTGACAAAAAGGTTGGGGACAACTGACCACTGACCTAGACCACCCAGATGTGCCTTCTTCAGAACTTCTTATGCCTTTTCTTTCCAATCATTTCTTTTTGCAAAATATCCCAAACCCGTGTTCCATCAACTTTAATCTGTGTACCAATGTCCCATTAACTTCAATCTAAGTCCTGTCAACTTCAGTCTGTGTACCAATGGCCCATCAACTTTTAAATGCCTGAAGTAAAGGGATCCAGGGGTGAATTGTTAGCCAATGCTATAGTTTATTCAAGGTGGGGGCAGGCTTGGAGAAGTCAGGGGCCTCTCAGTAACCCTCAAGGCTAACCATGTAAGAATCCTTGAAACAAATGTGGAACTGGCTTGAGACCACATAGCTGTGGGGTTTGTTTCACGGTTTATGAGGACAAGAAACCATACTCAGGTGCCTCCTTCTGAACTTCCAGAACAATCTCCTTGCCAAAGAACGGGAAGCTCCCTGTGCCAGACTAATCAGTGACTCTCCTTCAGATGCAGAAAAACTTAATTATAGATGCAAAGCAACAAAGTGCAAAATTGAGCAGTGAACAGATGTAGACAAAATATTTGCATTTGATATATAAAAGGCCAAACTGAGTAGAGGCAAGAAGGATGAGCAAGAAGCGTGATGGATGTGGGTTGAATCTCAGCTCTGCCACTTACCAGCTGTAGAAACATTGTCACTTATTATTACAGATTGAACTTCCCAGATCCAAAAATCCAAAATGCCCGCAAATCCGAAACTTTATGAGTGCCCACTTGATGCTCAAAGGAAACGGTCATTGGAGAATTTTGGATTTCAGATTTTCAGATGTGAGATGCTCAACCAGCAACTATAATGCAAATATTCCAAAATCAGAAAAAAGTTCAAAATCTCATGTATTTCTGGTCCCAAGCACTTCAGATAAGGGATACTCAACCTGTACATCAATTTTTATTTTATTATCTGCTACTTCCAGGGGAGGAAAAACTTACTTTTACGTAGTTACCTTCATCACATATTTCTCTGCAGGCAAAGTTTCATAAGCAAAGTCAAAAGACAAACGGGAAAATGGGGAAAAAATATTCACAGTGCACAGGAAAAGGCTAATTTCCTAACTTTACAAAGAGACTGTACAAATGAAAGACAAAAATAAGTTCTCATTAGACCCTTAGGAAGGATATGAGTAGGTGGATCATAGAAAAAGAGATACAAAAGCCCATTATCTATACAAAAATATGTTCTCTCCCGCTTGCAATTCAGGGAATGCTTCCATCTCCAGCTACGTTGCTGGAGAAAATTTTTTAAAAGACCCATAACACGAGTACTAAAGAGATTTGGGGGAAAATTGCATTTTCATACCCAGTTTGTGGAAGGGGAAGTTGCGGCAATCTTATTTATTTATTTATTCATTTATTTATTTATTTCGAGACAGAGTCTTGCTCTGTCGTCCAGGCTGGAGTACAATGACACAATCTTGGCTCACTGCAAGCTCCACCTCCCAGGTTCACCCCATTCTCCTTCCTCAGCCTCCTGAGTAGCTGGGGCTACAGGCGCTCGCCACCACGCCCAGCTAATTTTTTTGTATTTTTAGTAGAGACGGGGTTTCACCGTGTTAGCCAGGATGGTCTCGATCTCCTGACCTCATGATCCGCCCGCCTCAGCCTCCCAAAGTGCTGGGATTACAGGCGTGAGCTACCGTGCCTGGCCTATTTTTAAATTATTTTTTAAAGACAAGGTCTTGCTCTGTCACCCAGGCTGGAGTGCAGTGGCACAATCATGGCCCACTGCAACCTCAAACTCCTGGGCTCATGTGATGCTCCCGCTTCAGCCTCCTGGGTTGCTGGGACTACAGGTGTTGCACCACCATTCATGGCCAGCAGCAATCTTTTTGATGAATATTTGCTAAGTAAGTTCTCCATTGTCTTGACCTAGCAATTCCTCCTCTGCAAGTATCTCCTACTGGTTCTCTCAAAGAAGAGGCCAAATAATAAGCAGTAAGATACCCATTACAAGACGGTTTGTGACACGCAAAACTAAAAACACATTAAAGTTTGTTTATAGGACTGTCCGCTCCTCAAGGACAGGAATATCTTTCTGGCTTGTTCACTGAAATATCCCAAGCAAGTGCCTAAAGCAGGGCTTGAGATATAAAAAGAGCTCAATAGATGTTTGGCAGATGATTGAAGATAATAAACAATGGGACAATGTACAGTCATTAAAAAGAATAAGATAGGCTGGGTGTGGTGGCTCATGCCTGTAATCCCAGCACTTTGGGAGGCCAAGGCAGGCGGATCACCTGAGGTCAGGAGTTTGAGACCATCCTGGGCAACGTGGCGAAACCCAACCTCTACTAAAAATATAAAAATTAGCCAGGTGCAGTGGCACACACCTGTAATCCCAGCTACTTGGGAGGCTGAGGCAGGAGAATGCTTGAACCCGAGAGGTGGAGGTTACAGTGAGCTGAGATCAGCCTGGGCAACACAGCAAGACTCCATCTAAAAAAAAAAAAAAAAAAGAATAAGAGAGTTCTTGCTGATAGGAAAAGATGTTAAGGATATATTGGGGTTTTTCCAGCTTTTATTTTAGATTCAGGGGGTACACGTGCAGGTTTGTTACCTGGGCTTATTTTGTGATGCACAGTACCCAATAGTTAGTTTTTCAACCCTTTCCCCCTCTCTCCCTTCCCCCCCCAGTAGTCCCCAGTTTCTGTTATTGCCATCTTTATGTCCATGAGTACCCAGTGTTTAGCTCCCACTTGTAAGTGAGAACATGCCATATTTGGTTTTCTGTTCCTGCATTAATTCACTTAGGGTAATGGCCAGTAGCTGCATCCATGTTGCTGCAAAGGACATGATTTCTCTTTTTTTTTTTTTTTTTGAGATTGAGTTTCACTGTTGTCACCCAGGCTGGAATATAGTGGTGTGATCTCAGCTCACTGCAAACTCTGCCTCCTGGGTTCAAGCAATTCTCCTGCCTCAGCCTCCCAAGTAGCTGGGATTACAGGCATGTGCCACCACACCCGGCTAATTTTTGTATTTTTACTAGAGACAGGGTTTCACCATGTTGGCCAGGTTAGTCTCAAACTCCTGACCTCAGGTGATCCACCCGCCTCAGCCTCCCAAAGTGCTGGGATTACAGGCATAAGCCACCATGCCTGGCTCATTCTTTTTTATGGCTGCACAGTATTCCATGGTGTATATGTACCAAATTTTCTCTATCCAAGAGAATACATTGTTAAGGAAGAAAAAAGCAAAATGCAGTATGCTGCATCTTATGTGATTTTGTCTGGGTAAATACAAAAACCAAATGATATCGAGGCATAAATTTTCAGGAAGGATGCACAAGGAAGGGTAGTAAACCTCTGGGGAGAGACTGAGGTTCAAAGAGATGAGAGTGGCTTTTGCTGTTCAGACTGTTTAATGCTTAAAAATTGGATGGGTATTAATGATAATATTTAAAAATCTCTCTCTCACGCACATACACCCATACACATGCATGTACATGTGTGCCATGTTACAGGACATATGGCCAGATCTCATGGGAACCAAGAAGTTACGAGGTTGTAAGAGTCTGTGTCTGTCTTTCTATCTCTGGGATTGCAAATTGATGTCTTTGCCTATGCATTGGCCAGTATGGTCAGCAGCATAGGTCGTCATAACCCTGTAATTCACTTCTCCATGACAAAATGAATTAAGCCTCACAGGATCCCCTGTATTAGTCCATTTTCTTGCTGCTGATAAAGACATACCTCAGATGGGGTAATTTATAATTATAAAGAAAAAGAGGTTTAATGGACTCACAGTTCCATGTGGCTGGGGAGGCCTCACAATTACGGCAGAAGGCGAAAGGCACGTCTTACATGGCAGCAGAAAATAGAGAACTTGTACAGGGAAACTCCCCTTTATAAAACTATCAGATCTTGTGAGATTTGTTCACTGTCATGAGAACAGCACAGGAAAGACCCGCCCCCATGATTCAATTACCTCCCACCGTGTCCCTCCCATGACACATGGGAATTGTGGGAGCTACAACTCAAGATGAGATTTGGGTGGGGCACAGCCAAACCATATCACTCCCTGACCCAGATTCCCAGGCCCATTTCTGTCTTGCCAATGTAGGTCTATTCCCCTCCCTGGCTGAAGCCAGGGTAGTGCCATGCCCTTGTCTACATGTGACCAGCTCAGCTCACCCCTTCAACAGGACTGAGCAGGGGAAGGATTCTCTTGGAAGAGGATGTAGGTGGGAAGGTAGTTCCTGGCATCTCTATCATGCCAAGGTCCAAAGGAGGCAGTGACATTGGTCAAAGTCACATGTCTACCCAGCAGTGGGATGAGGCTGAAATTCTGATCCCTTCCACAGCCTCCCCCATCACTTAGCTTCCCTGTTTCTACTTTCATAAAGAGGAAAATACCATCTGGCTATGGAGTTGTTGTGGGTAATACATGAGACAGAGATTTGTAAACTGCCCAGTTACTGGGCTCTGTGCACAGTAGAAACTCAATAAATAGGGCTACTACCCATTTTAATATTACATTTGATTGGCAGGGAGGTACATTTGGGTAAATCAATGTTGATTTTCCTTCTTTAACCTGTGCTCACTCTCAGACCAGTGGCTTTAGTTAGAATGCTTCCTCTTCGAATTCTCTAGATTATTTCAAATCTATACATGGCACGGAACTTATTCACTCATTTGACAAATCTGCTGAGCACCAATTATGTGGCAAGACTTGAGCTAGAAGCTGGGGACACACAATGAACAAGACTTACCCCTGAGAGGCTTCTAGAAGGGCTCAGCCTAAGATCAAGGAATCAAGTAATTAGAATCGCTGTCAGCAGCAGTTATTAGGATAATGGCAGTTTCATAACTGTAAGTTGTACAAAATGCTATAAAGAAATAGGGTGAAGAGATATTTAATAATGGAGGAATTTGCTTATTTTATAAATGTTTCAAAAACAAGTTACAAAATTTAGAAAGAGCTGGCAGGTATATATAACAAAGCTTAAGCCTTCTTTTCCAGAAGCAACTACTGTTTTCAATTCCTTGGGCATGCTTTTAGGGAGATGTTGTGACTTTATAAGCATCTATGTATGCACACGTACGTTGGTTTTCTTTTTTGTCTTTCTTTCTTTTTCTTTTTCTTTTCTTTTCTTTTTTTTTTTTGAAATAGGGTCTCACTCTGCTACCCAGGCTGGAGTACAGTGGTGCAGTTATGACTCACTGCAGCCTCTACCTCCCCAGGCTCAGATGATCTTCCTACCTTGGTCTCCTAAGTAGCTGGGACTTCAGGTGTGTGCCATCGCACCTGGCTAATTTTTGTATTTTTTTGTAGAGATGGGGTTTGGCCATGTTGCCCAGGCTGATCTCAGACTCCTGAGCTAAAGCGATCTGCCTGCCTCCGCCTTCCAAAGCTCTGGGATTACAGGTGTGAGCTACCATGCCCAGCCTTGTTTTTCTTACAAATGGTAGCATTCTATTTAGGAGGTTCTATAGCTCTATGGTCTTTCATTGGATGTATGAACCATAATTTAATTTACCTATTTGTTTCCTATTGATGGCTATTGAGGTTACTTATTATTTTGTTCACATGAGAGCATATCTAGAGGATAAATATCTACAAATGAAATTATTGTGTCAAAGAATATATGTCTAATTTTTGAAATATACTTTCAAATTACATTTCATAAAGATTCTATAATATACATACCTTCTCACCTGTAGTAGATGCTAGTAATTCCTTTCCACACTCACTGAGAGTGTATTCTCAAACTTAGCTATCATAGTGCCAAAAATGAAAATGGTATCTCAGTATATTTGAATAGCATTCTTCTTTTGAGTGAAATGGAGTATCTTCTACATATATTTAAAACACAAAGTTGTATTTTCTATGAATTATTGTTTACATCCTTCATTTTTGGTGTATTTGTATGGGGTGTTTGGCTTTTATTGATTTATGGAAGCTTTTTATATATTAAGAAAACTAATGATTTATCTGAGCTATAAATTGTAAATATTTTTCCCAAAATTGATTTGTCTTTTAACTCTGCTTATAATGTTTTTTTCTAGGGAGAAATATTTTCTTTTTTTTTTTTTTTTTTTTTTTTTTTGAGACGGAGTCTCGCTGTCGCCCGGGCTGGAGTGCAGTGGCGCGATCTCAGCTGACTGCAAGCTCCGCCTCCCGGGTTCACGCCATTCTCCTGCCTCAGCCTCCTGAGTAGCTGGGACTACAGGCGCCCGCCACCGCGCCCAGCTAATTTTTTGTATTTTTAGTAGAGACAGGGTTTCACCGTGGTCTCGATCTCCTGACCTCATGATCCACTTGCCTCGGCCTCCCAAAGTGCTGGGATTACAGGCGTGAGCCACCGCGCCCGGCCTAGGGAGAAATATTTTCTACGTAGTTGAATGAACAGTCTGTTCTTCTGTGGCTTCTGGTTGTTTTTAGTCATACTTAGGCCTGTCTTGCTTCATTCATATTTTCTTCTAGTACTTTCCTTTCATTATTTTTTAGTGTTTAAATCTTTGATCCTTCTGAAATTGTTTTGGTGTAAAATATGACATAGATGTCCAGCCTTCCTTTTATAGAACTATCCATTGTTTCCAACATTAATTTTGAAAATTAGGTTGATAAATGTATAATTTACATTCAGTAAAATTCACACTTTTAGATGACATTTCTCTGAGTTTTTACAATTGCATAATGCCATTTATTGAATAACTCATTTTCTTACCATGAATTTGAAATGCTACCTTAACCATTTAATAAATCCCCCTGTATGTTTGGGATAAATTCTATTCTTTCCATTTAGCAACATTGAATTGCTTGTCGATTCATGTGCAAGGATATGTTATTGAATTTATGTCTTAATTAAAGACATATGTCATTATGTCTTAATTTATGTCTTAACATTGAATTTATGTCGTAATATCTCCTAAGGCTGGTACCTTCTCATTAATCTTTTTGTTTCTTTCAGAAATTTCCTGGATATTCTTACTTATTTTTCTATATGAGCTTTAGACTCAATTTGTTTAGCATGCAATAAATCATGGCAGTATTTTAAATGGGACTTTATGGTTGAACTTAGGTAAATTAATAACTATATGATATTGAATCTCCCTATCCAAGAACATAGTGTATCTTTCCATTTGTTTGAATTTTTTGTGTGTTCCTCAAGAGTGTGTTAAAATTATTTTTATAGAAATCTGGCACATTTGGTGATAAGCTTATTCTATACTTTATCTCTTTAGTCAATATCTTAAGGGGAGTTATTTCTACCATTGCATATTTGAACTAATAATTATTTGGTTACATTAGAGCTATTGATTTTTGTTTATTAACTTTGTATATGGCCTGAATTTACATATCATATATAATGTTTGGATTTTCCTTGTAAATAGTAATCGGCAGATGCTTTTCTTCTCCAATGTTTCTATTTTTATTTCCTTCTCTTATCTAATTGCATTGGCCAGTACTTCCAATTAGGATGATAAAGAAAACTTACGTCCTTTTCTTGACTTTAAGAGGCGTGCTTTTATGTTTATTAAGTATAGTGCTAGCTTTTGAGACATAGCTGTATTTTTATAATGTTAAATAAGTGTCTACTGTTTTTGTAATTATCGAGAATGTAATATAATTATAATTATCAAGAATGAAAATTGAGTTGATCAAATGCTTTTTTAAAATTTATAGAGATGTATAATTTTTCACATCATCTATTGATTTGGTAAATCTATTATTAATAGGTTTTCTAATATTGTATCCCTAGAATAATCTATTTTATTACTAGATTTTCTGATATAACATTCCTGGAATAAATCCCATTTGGTCATATTTTATTATTTCTTTATGTTTTGTTGAATTCAACTTGCTAATCACTTATTGAGGAATTTGGTTTTGACATTCCTAAGATGAGGTTGGTCTAGTTTCTTTTATATTTTTATTACAAAATATCACACACAGAAAAGTATATATGAGTATGTATAACTTAAAGAATAACAAACACTCATATGCCTCCACCCAGTGAAAGATACAAAACCCACCCTTGGTTTTCTTTGTTGTTTTACCACCTGTAAAAGTATTCTCTAGCCAGAATGGTGGCACATACCTGTAATCCCAGCTACTTGGGAGGCTGAGGCAGGAGAATCACTTGAATCTGGGAGGTGGAGGCTGCAGTGAGCTGAGATCACACCACTGCACTCCAGCCTGGGCGACAGAGTGAGACTGTGTCTCAAAGAAAGCAATAGATTGCTTAATTTTGCTTATTTGGGGCCCTTGTTATAATAGAATTAAACTACATATACTCTTACATAACTAGCTTTCTTTGAACAATGCTATTCTTTGAGACTGAACCATGTTTATCAGCACATGATGCATTCACTTCCACAATTGTACACAGCATGATTGAATTAAACATTTTTGTTGAATCCCAAATTGGCCCGTTTTTCCATTTCTATAAGTCATCTTTTGTGTCCTTCTGGAGTGTGTTAAAAAGAATATGGATTCTGGAGTCAGGCTGTTTAGTGTCCATCTCAGTTGACATGTACTAGCTATGTGGCAAGTTATTTAACCTCTCTGGGTCTCAGTTTCCCCATCTGTAAAATGGGAGCTAAAATACCTACTACCTCATTAGGGTTATTGAAAGGTTTCAAATGAATTCATATATAAGAAGCACTTGGGGCAGTGCCTGGCAGGCTGTAAGTTCTATATAATTGTGATATGACTATACCACTGTGCAGTCGTAATAGTAACATATTCTTTTATTGGTGGAAGTTGAGTGTGTTTCTTGTTTTGGAGTTGTTATAAATAATGCTGCCATGTAACTTCCTATGCTTGTCTGCCACAGCACATAAACAAGAGGAATTAAGTGGCTTGGTCAGAGGATATGTGTCTTCAACTTTTCTAGGCTATACTAAATTGTTTTCCAAAGTAATTGTACCAATTTACATTCCCATCCATATAGTATAAGAGTTTCTCTTGCTCCACATCCTTCCCAGCTTGTCTTGTTAGGCTTTAAAATTTTTGTCACTTTGGTAAGTATAAAATTGTATTCCGGTGCATATTAATTTGCACATTTCATATTTGTATTGGCCATTTGATTTTTTTTCTTTTGAGACAAAGTCTGGCTCTGTTGCCCAGGCTGGAGTGTAGTGGCATGATCTTGGCTCACTGCAACCTCCACCTCCTGGGTTCAAGCGATTCTCCTGCCTCAGCCTCCTGAGTAGCTGGATTACACGTGCCTGCCACTGTGCCCAGCGAATTTTTGTATTTTTAGTAGAGACGGGGTTTCGCCATGTTGGCCAGGCTGGTCTCAAACTCCTGACCTAAGGTGATCCACCCGCCTTGGCCTCCCAAAGTGCTGATATTACAGGTCTGAGCCACCGTGCTCGGCGGATTTTTTTGTTTTTTTTTGACAAGGTCTGGCTCTATTGCCCAGGCTGGAGTGCAGTGGCACAGTCTTGGCTCACTGCAGCCTCCACCTCCCAGGCTGAAGCCACCCTCCCACCTCAGCCTCCTGAGTTGCTGGGGTTGCAAGCGTGTACCACCACACCCAGCTAATTTTCATATCTTTTATAGAGATGGGGTTTTGCCGTGTTGCCCACGCTGGTCTCAAACTCATGGCCTCAAGCGATCTGCCCACCTCGGCCTCCCAAAATGTTAAGATTACAAGTGGGAGCCACCACACCTGGCCAGCCATTCAATTTTTATATAAAATGCCTGTTTGCCACCATTCTATTTTTAGATTGGACTGTTTGATTTTTCTTATTCATTTCTAGATCCTTTTTATGTATTGGAAATAGCTTCCCCAACTCCATAGCTTTGTGCTTCACTCTTTCTATATCTTTTAATAAACAAAATATATTGATTTTAATGTAATCAAGAGTGTACATCATTCCCTTTATGGCTAATGCTTTTTCATGTGAATTATGAAGAAATCCTGGCTGGGCATAGTGGCTTATGCCTGTAATCTCAGCACTTTGGAAGGCCGAGGCAGATGGATCACTTGAGCCTAGGAGTTTGAGACCAGCCTGGGCAATATGGCAAAACCCTTTCTCTACAAAAAAATACAAAAATTAGCAGGGTGTGATGGTGAGTGCCTGTGGTCTCACCTACTTGGGAAGCTGAGGCAAGAGGATCATTTGAGCCCAGAAGTTTGAGGCTACAGTAATCTATAATAGCACCACTACACTCCAGCCTGGGCGACAGAGCAAGACCCTGTCTCAATCAATCAATCAATGGAAAGAAACAAATTATTTCCTACCCCAGGGCCATGAAGATATCTTCTATATTCTCTTCTAAAGCTTTATAGTTTTGCCTTTCACATTTAGATTTTTTTTGGTAAC
Organism: Nomascus leucogenys; assembly: GCF_006542625.1. Lineage (NCBI taxonomy): Eukaryota > Metazoa > Chordata > Mammalia > Primates > Hylobatidae > Nomascus > Nomascus leucogenys. The sequence goes on from NC_044390.1 coordinate 76,483,720, forward strand.
CATCTTACTGAAATACAATTCATACACCATACAATTTAGAGTAGATAACCTCAAGGTTTTTAGTTTATTCACAGAGTTACACAACCATCAACACAATCAATTTTAGAACATTTCAGCACCTTGAAAAGAAATCTCATGCCCTTTAGCAGTCACCTCCAACTGCCTAGCACTTGGTAACGACTGATCCACTTTCCATGTCTATAGATTTCACTGTTCTGGATATTTCATATAAATGAAGTCATATAGTAGTTGTCCTTTTGTAACTGCTTCTTTCACTTAGCATAATGTTTTCAAGGTTCATCCATGTTGTAACATGCATTAGTACTCCTTTTTATTGCCACATTTAGGTCTTTAATCCACTGAAAATTACTTTTCTGTATGGTATGAGGTAGGCATACAGTTTTTTTTTTTTTTTGCGCACACCTCCTAGTGTCCCAGGATGATATCTGGAAAAGGCTGCCCTTTTCTCACTGCTTTTGCTCTGCTACCTTTGTCAACATAAAGTGTTCATTGATTTGTAGGTCTGATCCTGGGCGCTCTATTCTGTTACACTGGTGTCTTTATATCCCCATACCAATATCATACTATTTGGATTAATGTAGTTTTACAGTATGGCTTGGTAACTTAGTAGAGCAAGTCATCAGACAACAATAAGCTGTTCTGCATACAGATTATCTTGGCTATTCTTGGTCCTTTGCAATTTCACAAAAGTTTCAGAAACAGCTTGTCGAGTTTTACTTAAACTTGTTGGGATTTCGATTGCGATAGTATTGAATCTAAGGACCAGTGTGGCAGAACATAACATCTTTAGAATACTGAGTCTTTCCATTCATGAATATGGTATACCCTTTTATTGTTCTTTAATTTCTTCTAATTGTTTTCCTTTAAAATGTATTGAGGTGAAATTCACATAATGTAAAATTAACTATTTTAAAGTAATCAGATTCAGTGGCATTTTGTAAACTCACAATATCGTGCAGTTTCAATATGTTTGAAATAGTTTCAAAACATTTCCATCACTCCAAAGTAAAATATCTTCCCATTAAGCAGTTTCCACTCATGTTCCCTCCCACTATCTCTTGCTGTCTTAGTCCATTTTGTGCTGCTATAAAGGAATACTTGAGGCTGAATAGTTTATAAAGAAAGAAAGGTTTATTTGGCTTACAATTCTGATGGCTGGAAAGTTCAAGATTGGGCATCTGCATGTGGTGAGGGCCTCATAGTGGAAGATAAAGGGAAACTAGCATGTGCAGAGATCACACGGTGAGTGAGGAAGCAAGAGAGAGGAGGTGGAGTTATCACCTCATGGGCTCTCTCTTTTTAAATAACCAGCTCTTGCAGGAACAAATAGAGTGAAAACTCACTCACCCTGAGGGAGGGCATTAATTTATTCATGAGGGATCCATGGGATGGAGCCTATGACCCAAGCACCTCCTAGAAGGCCCCACCTCCAACACTGGGGATCAAATTTCAACATGAGACTTGGTGGGAACAAACCATATCTAAACCAAAGCATTTGGCAACAACCAATCTGCATTCTGCCTCTATGGCTTTATCAATTCTGTTTATCCAATAATGTCTTATCATTTTCTCCTATAGCAGTCTTATGTATCTTCTGTTAGATTTATTCCTAAAGAATCTTTAACTTTATTGTGAAACATTTTAAATACGTATTATGAAAAATAAACATTCTATATGTCGTGCAACCAATAAGCTTTGTATAAAAGTAGAAAGAATAGTATAATGAATCTCCTAGTAACTGTCACCACCAGAATAATAATCAGCTCATGGCCAATGATGTCTTACCTCCTTCCCCACTTATTTCCCATAGCCAGGTTACTCTGATACAATTCCAGACACAATGTCATTTCCTCCCTATTTCAGTATTTATTTCTAAGTGATACAGAATCTTTTAAAAACATAACCACTATGCCATACATTGTGATTATTGATAACCCTTTGTCATCTCTTTTTTAAAATAACAGCTTTATTGAGATCTAATTCATAGGCTATACAATTCATCTATTTAAAGTGTACAATTCACTTGTTTTTAGTATATTTGCAGGGTTGTGCAATCATCACCACATCATGGACATGTTTCCATTTATCTTGGGTAGATACCTAAGAGTGGAACTGCTGGGTCATATGGTAGCTCTGTTTAATCTTTGGAGGAACTACCAGAATGTTTTCGAAAGTGGCTGCACCATTTTCTTTTGTTTTTCTTTTTCTTTTTTTTTTGAGATAAGGTCTCACTCTTTTGCCTAGGCTGGAGTCCAGTGGTGTGATCACGGCTTACTGCGGCCTTGACCTCCCAGACTTAAGCAATTCTCCCACCTCAGCCTCCAAAACAGATGGTACCACAGGTGTGCACCACCATACCCAGCTAATTTTTTTTTTCATTTTTTTGTAGAGATGGGGTCTCGCTATGCTACCCAGGCTAGTCTCAAACTCCTGAGCTCAGGCCCCCGCCTGGGCCTCCCAAAAGGCTGGGATTGCAGGCATGCGCCACTGTGCCCAACCTGCACCATTTTATATTCCCACCAACAATGGATGAGGGTTCTAATTTTTTTACTTCCTTGCCGACACTTCTTATCTGATATTTTCCCTGGTGACGGCCTCAGGCTGCTTCTACTCGTAGTGGAAGGTAAAGGGAAGCTAGCATGTAGAGAGATTACATGGTGTGAGATGAAGCAAGAGAGGGAGGGAGGGAGGGAGGGATGGGGATGAGTGTGAAGTGGTATCTCATTGTGGTTTTGAGTTGCATTTTCTACTTTTATCTCTTTTAAAATATAGGTTTCCTTGTAGTTTTCTTCAACAAGTATTGAAGAAACTAACTAGATTTTCCTGCAGCATCTCCCAGTCTGGATTTAGGTGATGGTATACTACAGCATTGTTTAATGTCGTTTCCATTCCTTACTGTCCTTTGAATTGGAAGTTAGATCTGAACCTGTGCTCCCTGAGTACTAGGCACTGGTCACCGATGGCTATGTAAATTTAAATAAATTAAAATTAAATACAAATTTCAGTTCCTCAGCCTCACCACATTTCAAGTGCTAAAAGGCCACGCATGTGGCTAGTGGCTGCTGTACTGAACAGTGAAGCTATCAAACATTTTCATCATGTCAGAAGATTCTATTTGACAGCGCTGACTTAGGGGCTAGATCAGATTCAGCTCTATAGGATTTCAATCTTTTGAAACTTGAGATTTACTTTATGGCTGGGAATAATGTCCATTTTTAAAAAGTTCTATGTGCTTTTGAACTAAAATGTATACGCTCCAGTTGTTGGGTGCAGTGGTCTACATGTGTTAGTCGATTGTGGTGTTTGATTTTCTATGTGCTATTGAGGGCTTTTTGCCATTGGTTTCTGTCAGTTTCTATCAGAGAGAGGCTAGTTACGATCCCTCACTATGGGATTGTTTTGGTAAACTGCAATATAGTAAGCACAAACAGTGAAATACTTTGCAGTTCTAAAAAAAAAATGAGGAATATCTCTCTAAACAACTCCCAAGGGAGCTCCAAAAAAGACAAGATTGAAAAATAGCATATATAGTTTGCAAACATTTGCCTAAGAAAGGAGGAAAACAAATCTACATGTAAATTGCTTATATTTAAAAAAGAAACTTTTAGCAATTTTAATCTTTTTTTTTTTTTTTTTTTTTTTTTTGAGATGGAGTCTCACTCTGTTGCCAGGCTGGAGTGCAGTGGCGCAATCTCGGCTCACTGCAACCTCCGCTTCCCAGGTTCAGGTGATTCTTTTGCCTCAGCTTCCCAAGTAGCTGAGACTACAGGCACTCACCACCACACCCAGCTAATTTTTGTATTTTCAGTACAGATGGAGTTTCACCATGTTGGCCAGCATGGTGTCAATGTCTTGACCTCGTGATCCACCCACCTCAGCCTCCCAAAGTGCTGGGATTACAGGCATAAGCCACCACGCCCGGCCAGCAATTTTAACTTTTTAAAATTTTTATTTCATTTTTTACTTTTTGTAGAGATAGGGTTTCGCTTTGTTGCCCACGCTGGTTTCAAACTCCTGGCCTCAAGTGATCCTCCTGCCTCAGCCTCCCAAAGTGCTGGGATTACACATGAGAGCCACCACACCCGGACCAATTTTAACATTTAAAAAATAGTTGTTTACAGGAGGAGGAAGAGAATGGAGAGGAAAGGGTAAGAACAGGAGCTAGTTCTCTGAATATGCCCTATTTTATTCCTTGGCATCATTAAATATTCTACATACTTATAAAACAAAATTAAATTTAAAAATCAATCCCCTGACATAAACAGTAAAATGAAAAAAAAAATGTATATCTGGTTGCTAGCATAGAAAGAGAGATTGACTATTTCAAGGGAACCTAAAAAACACAGTAATGTGTCTCTACAATTCCGGTGAGGTTTACCCTGAGGACAAAGAATTCAAAAAGTTTTAGATGGTTTTCAGTAATCCCATTGGTGACAGTGTTGGTATTATTATTTTGAGACTGTTGTGTGTATATTGTTAATAAAGCCAATGAAACATTGCTCATGTCATTGAACTAGAATTTTTGGATGGGAGAAAAGAGAAGAGATAGAAAACTAAGGTTAAGGCTGGGTGTGATGGTTCACACTGGTAATTCCAGAATTTGGAAGGCCAAGGTGGGCAGATCACTTCAGGTCAGGAGTTCGAGACCAGCCTGGCCAACATGGTGAAACCCCATCTTTGCTAAAAATACAAAAATTAGCCAGGCATGGTGGCCCACACCAGTAGTCCCAACTACTTGGGAGGCTGAGGCAGGAGAATCACTTGAACCCAGGAGGCAGAGGTTGCAGAGAGGTGAGATCATGTCACTGCACTCCAGCCTGGGCAACAGAGCGAGACTCTGTCTCAGAAAACTGAGGTTAAGTTCAAACCTCTTCATTCTATATTAAATTGATAGAATCAGAATAAACTCATAATATATTTTATTTTAAAAATACTTTCTTGTGCTATTGAAAAGGTCTAGAAACAATGATCAACCCTGCAACAATGGCCACTCGTAGGGTATGAATGTGGTATCTACCATCTACCCACGCAAAGAAACTAGAGCTCATTGGAGAAATGAAAGATTCAAGCTCTAGGTTGAAAATAAATAAGCTTTGAAACAACTCGGCATCCTGATAAGCAAGAAAGCTCATAAAAACAAGGCCATGTCAGAAGGACTCAAATCACTCAGGTGTGACAGCATGCACCTGTAATCCCAGCTACTTGGGAAGCTGAGGAGAGAAGATGGCTTGAGCTCAGGAGTTCAAGATTACAGTGAGCTATGACTGCACTTCCGCAGTCCAGGCTGGATGACAGAGTAAAAATCCTATCTCCAAAATAACAATAATAAATTAAACTAAAAATTATTCAAGAGCCTACTTGATAGGTTCCCACTGGCCAAATTTGGGATAAATAGAGCATCAATAAGGTTAACTGTGGGCTGGGCGCAGTGGCTCATACCTGTAATCCCAGCACTTTGGGAGGCCAAGGGAGGCAGATCACTTGAGGTAAGGAGTTCGAGACCAGCCTGGCCAACATGGTGAAACCCCATCTCTACTAAAAATACAAAAACTTAGCTGGGTGTGGTACTGTGTGCCTATAATCCCACCTACTTGGGAGGCTGAGGGACAAGAATTGCTTTAACCTGGAAGGCGGAGGTTGCAGTGAGCCAATATCATGCCACTGAACTCCAGCCTGGGCAACAGAGCAAGACTCTGTCTCAAAAAAAAAAAATCTTGGCATGAAACATAACCAATACATATAAACCTTTAATTTGTAATGATATTAAAAACTGATTGTCACCTTGGGAGGTTGCAGGGGAACCAACTCATTATTCTGAAAACTAGCAAATCAAACATTTATCCTGCCTTTCCCTTACAAACTGTACCACAGGGCAACCAAATAGTTAATAAGGGAAATTTCTGTTTATATAACAGTCTTATCTAATAAATGAAGAAGGTTTGATAGAACTGGAATATCAAACTCCTAAGAAAATGTGGATTTGGGCAGTGTGTATCAGAGAACACTGACATCCTGAAAAGACAGCCAGCCCTCATGTGTCTCCTTCTGGAAGTATAATATGCTGCCTATGAAGTCTTTTTTTGCCAAAACCAATCAATCTTGTATCTGATTGGACCTCTAATTCAAACGACCAGTTTGCAGGAAATGCAGGAGAAAGTCATGTTAAATGACTCCTTAAGAATGCAATTAACAAAACCCAGAATGTGGGAAATTCTACAGGACAAATTGTCCAATTTTCTCTATGAATAGATTGCAAGAAACAAATGGAGGGAACCTATGGAACAAAAGAGACTTGAGAGACACGTTGGCCAGATGCAGTGTGTGGACCTTGTTTGGATCCTGATTTGAGTAAACCAATTGTAAAAGATACATAATTAGAGAAATTTGAACACTGGGTATTATAATTTGTATTAAGGAATTATCATGGTGCTTTATGATAATGGTGTTGTGATTACATAAAGGTATGTAAGTGCATGTATATTTTTAGAGTTCCTATGTTTTAGAGATACCTACTAAAATATTTACACATAAAGCGATATAATGTTTTGTGATTTACCTCGAAATAATCGAGTGCTGGGAGAGCAGTGAAACACAGCTGGAATAGGGGAACGCATACGTTCATTGTTGAAGCTGTGTATATTAAGTTTGTTGTACTTTTGTTAGTTTTGTGTATGAGAACTTTTCAAAATATCTTTATATATATATTTACAGGAAAAATATATTTTAAAAATATGAATTAAAATAATGATATATATAAGTAAATATATAAATACATAAAAAATAAATATAAAGAAAAGATGAAGTAAAAAATAGTACTGGCAGTACACAGACAATGACAGTACATGTGAAGGAAGTGCCCAAATGATGGTGCTTGGGCAATAAAGGCTCAGGGGCTATGCAGTGGTTTGCAAACTCTCCTCTGCCCTAGGCTTTCCCGAGAACCTCTCCCATGTTTCTGTGGGGCAACCCAGTGAAACTCTCACCCCCTACTTCAATCAGAAAGGTCTGCTTTCCTCAATTTTACATATTAAGGTTTCTTATAACATTTCCCTTGAACAAACGATTTTGACATTTCAAATAAAATTCAAAAATGACAGCTTCAGGGCTTATCGTCCACCCTCTTCTCCCCTTAAAAAATAGCCCTTACTCTTCCTCCAGAACTTTAGGGTAGTAGCCAAAACAGCTGGCCAAGTTTAACTTGCAAGAACTGTGGCTCACATTCAAACTGCTGTCCTCCCAGTGGAAAAGTTCTGTTCTGCATGTGTATTAGTCAAGATAAGCAGTCTTCAACTACAATAACAAACAGCCCCAAAACTCAGAAGTTTCCCATAACAGGAGTTTATTTCTTGCGTACACAAACTCTACTGTGGGTCTGGATGACTCTTCAGGACATCTCTCCTCCATGTGGTGGCTCAGGAATCCAGGCTGTTTTGATCTTGTGGCTTGTCCATTCAGCAAAAGAAATTGTCAGTCATTGCAGTATCAAAGAAGTTCTAATAACACTGGAAGGGTCTTGCACAAATGTCACTTCTATTTACAGCCAGTTGGCCAGAAGTAGTCAAGCAACTCCACCTAACTGCAAGGGAGTTTGTAAATGTGGGGAAGTCCACGGAATGGCTGGCAGGCATTTCTGCCTCTACCATGGCATCTCACCACCTTTCCACATATTGTGGCCTCCCTGTCATCTCCCCACCACAACTCCACATACTGGGTCAAGCATTAGATTATGTAGAAGTGATCAGATCATCACTGAGTACATGATACTTCCAAAATAATGATGCTGGTTTGAGTTTTTCCTTGAATCCCTTGCTTTTAGATGAGTGACAGGTCTAAATCATCCAAGACAAAGAGTGGCTTGCTGCAGAGGCTACAAAATAGTGTCCTGCAAGGGTAAATTGTACGACAGGACTGGGTATGTAATTCCAAACTTCTGACTTAAATAATCGGAAGTTCTGGCAACACACGCTCTATATTTCTGCCTGATGTCGACCAGCTGGAGCCAGACCGTAGCTACACACCAGAGATGGCCATTGATTCCCAGGTCTAACCCAGTCCCCATCACCTGGCAGCTTGACTTAGTCATGGTACCTGCTTGGAACCCTGTAACAGGCAGAATCTGTGATCCCTGCACCATGGGTATGCACAGTTAGGATCCTCCACAGTTTTATCACCCCAAAGATAGAGTTCTTTCTTAGATGTAACTTAACTTGATTTGATTTAATTTAATTTTCTTAGGTGTAATTGAAGATCTCTTTAATTTCTTCCCTCTTATTTAATCTGGATTTAATGCTCTCTTTATAAATCTCTTAGTCATCTTTTTGGTCAAGGCTGAATCACTAACTTCTTGATTACCCTTCTCCCTTATGTCCCAATATTCATCCCTTTGACGGTCTATGCCAATCTTATTGGGACACTCTCATTTTCCCACGCCCTTTAAAAGGTAACTGGAAATCAACAAACAAAGGAATCGAGGTGTTAGAACTGAAATACTGCAATAAGCAAAACTCTAGTCTGAAGTGAATGGAGTGTGCTTTGACCCTTTCAAGTTAAAAATCATTGTCATGTTCCTTAATCTACAAGCTTTTGTCAAATTTCTTTGGGCTTCAAGTCACATCAGTTCCTAGGCTGACTGCAGGAGTACACCACCCTCCTATCCTTAGGACCAGGCTAAGAGAGAAACTTGGTTAATCTCCGCATCCTCTGCCTGCAGCAACCTGACTGCAGTAATATTTCTGGGTGCAGCTCCAGACATTATTTCAGACACCAACCCACCTCCAATTTAACAGAGGCTCATTGACTCCTAATCAGCAGACTTGCTTTACTATGTTTCTATTTCTAATAATCGTGATTATTGATACTAATGATGACAAAAGCAAGCACTCACTGAATTTAAATTGTACCTGGCATGGTTCCATGTGCTTTCCATGGTTCTGGTGAAACTGACAACCCTATGAGGTAAGTACAATTATAATTCCATTTTATAGCGATGAAACAGAGACTTGGGACTCTCCCAAGATTATACTGCCAGGAAGCAACAGAGATAGGATTTGAACTTGGAAATGCTCGTGTACCAAAGTCTTAATCATTATGCTCTGCTATATGTGGTAGAGCATGGGAATATTTGGGATTACTAAAATATTTCTTTTTTTTTTTTTTTTTTTTTTTTTTTTTTTTAGACAATGTCTCACTCTGTTGCCTAGGCTGGAATGTAGCAGTGCAGTCATGGCTCATTGCAGCCTCAGCCTCCTGAGGTTCATGCGATCCTCCCACTTCAGCCTCACAAGCAGCTGGGACTACAGGCATGCACCACCACACCCAGCTAGTTTTTGTATTTTTAGTAGAGACAGTTTCAACATGTTGCTCAGGCTGGTTTCAAACCCCTGGGCTCAAGTGATCCGCCTGCCTTGGCCTCCCAAAGTGCCGGGATTACAAACATGAGCTACCACACCCAGCCTGAAATCATTTAAATATTGTTTGATCTAAATGCATTGTTTTGAACGTTAGGTTGCTAGTGATTAGGCCTCTTCTAGCTCCATTTGGCTAGTGTAGGGAGACATCTGGTGGCCATTCTAGTTCTTAAAACTTTTTTTAATGGAAAACTTCAAATTTATACAAAGTAAACAGACTTCATAGTATCATAAACCCCCCTCTACCCACCACCTAGCTTTAACAATTAACATTCTGCCATTTGGTTTACATTCATACCTCCAGCCAATCCCTACCTCTTCCCCACTTATTTTTTACGATTCTTTTCCAAAAATAAAATTTACATATAGTGAAATGCACACAATTTTAACAATTTATCTTGACCAATAGATACACCCATGTAACCCACAGCCCTATCATGATATAGAACGTTTCCATCACTCCAAAAATGTCCTTTGCCTCACAGCTCCTCAACTAGGCAACAATTGTTCTGATTTTTCACTGTGGATTAGTTTTGCTTGTCCCAGATTGCCATATCAATGGAATCCTACAGTATGACTCTTTTGTGTCTGGGCTCTTTCACTCAGCATAATGTCTGTGAGAGTCATCCATGCTCTTGCGTGTACCCGTTTTTTCTCTTTTATTGCTGTCCTCCTTCTATTGTACAGATGGGCCACAGCCATTCTCCAGTTGATGGGGATTTGGATTGTTTCCAGTTAGGGGCCATTCTGAATAAAGTTGAGCAGGAGTTGAACTTCATGTTCAAGTCTTTTTGTAGACATATGTTTACATTTCTCTTGTGTAAATACTTAGGAGTGGAATCGTGGATCAAAGAATAGAGGCATGGTTAACTTCATTAGAAACTGCCAGATCTTTTTCCCAAAGTGATTCTCTTTGCATTCCTACCAGCAGTGTGAGAGAATTCTGTCTGCTCCGCATCCTCACCAGTATTTGGTGTTGTCAGTGTTTCTAATTTTAACTATTCTGGTGGTATCTCATTGTGGTTTTAATTTGTTTCCCTGATGACTAACAATGTTGACCATTTTTCTATGTGTGTATTGCCAATTTGTCTATCTTCCTTTGTGAAGTGTCTGTTCAAGTCTTTTGCCAAGTTTTCATTGGGTTTCTCTTTTTGTTATTGGACTATAGGTGTCTTTTATTCTAGATACAAATTCTTGTGGCTATATATTTTGTGAATATTTTCTGCTGTTCTGTGACTTGCCTATTTTCTAAACAGTGTCTTCTAATGAGAAGCTTTATATTTGGTGAAGTCTGATTTCTTATTTTGTGTCTTTTATTATTATTTCTTCCTGGCTCTCATCTAAGAAAACTTTGCCTTCCCCTAGTTACAAAGATGGTCCCCTTGTTTACTTCCAGTAGTTTTATATAGATTTTAAATTTGCATTTAGGTGTAAGACACATCTCAAGTTCATATGTGTGTGTGTGTGTGTGTAGTGTTGTGTAATGTAATACAGGGACTGAAATGCATTTTTACTTTCTTTTTCTATTTGTATATTTTTAAGCAGAGATGGGAGTCTCCCTGTGTTGCCCAGGCTGGTCTCCAACTCCTGGCTTTAGGCAGTCCTCCTGCCTCAGCATCCCAGTGGGCTGGGATCACAGCTGTGAGCCACCACACACAACTGAAATTTTTTTTTTTATAAATATCTAGTTCTGCACCATTGGATGGAAATGTTTTCCATTTCTGTGCTAAATTGTTTCAGGACCTCTACTAAAAATCAATCAACATGCAGTCTTATTAAACACAGTCTTATTCTAGCTTTGTTTTTCTTTTGCAAGGTTACTTTGGCTGTGCTAGGACCTTTGCATGTCTATATGTACCAGTTGTCAATTTATTGCCTCTCAGATCCAAATTCACCCTTCATTACCTGCTGAGCAATAACAAACTGCACGCTTTAGGCATTTCTCCTTAAAGTGAACACGATGTCACTTTTGTCACTAGAGGGCACTGGAGGGACATTGCAAAGGCAGGTGGCTTCTCTTCTTGATGTCCTTTGCTATGTTTTGCTTTTTCTTGTTTTCAGGCTGTACATTCTGCTGCACGTGGTATGTGGGTGGGACACACACTAACTATATGTAAAATTTACATATAGTGAAATGCACACAATTTTAACAATCTATCTTGACCAATAGATACACCCATGTAACCCACAGCCCTATCGTGATATAGAACGTTTCCATCACTCCAAAAATGTCCTTTGCCTCACAGCTCCTCAACTAGGCAACAATTGTTCTGATTTTTCACTGTGGATTAGTTTTGCTTGTCCCAGAGTGCCATATCAATGGAATCCTACAGTATGACTCTTTTGTGTCTGGGCTCTTTCACTCAGCATAATGTCTGTGAGAGTCATCCTTGCTCTTGCGTGTACCCGTGTCACAGCCCTCCTGACGCAGACATCACACACTCCAGGCTTCATACCTACTCCTGTTCCCTCTCCCAACGCACACCTGCCCTCTGGCCGCAGCTTGCCTGAGCCCTGGAAGGTTGATTCCCTTGGCCCCCTCCATGGTCTCCCATCCAGCAGCGCCTGTGCTCAGGAAGGTCATGCCTGGTGCCTGCCCAGTGACCGAACCAGCTCTCTGGCCCTGGTATCCTGGTGAGATTCTTTGCCATCCAATGGGCTGTAGCCACACCTTCTCCAGTGACATCCGAAGCCCATCCTTGGAGAGGAACACTCCAAGTTTGTCCTTCCTTAAATACTCCTCTGTAGCAAGAATTTCCCTTTCTGTCCCAAACTCCTCACCACTCATGTGGGAATTACAAAGTGAGTTTACACAATTAACATTTATTGAAATAAAGAAAAATTAATTTTAAAAAAAGAAAAAATTCAAGCTTGACTAATCAACATAAAGGAAACATTAATTTTAAAAAAAATTTATTGAGTGCGTGGTTGTCAGGAAAGCAAGTCTGGGTATGATGTCTAGGTTCATTTTCTGGCTCCGTCTTTTGGCAGATTTTGGGCATGGCTTATGATATTCCTATGCCTCACTTTTCTCATCTGTAGAATGGGCATAATAATAGTATTTCATAGGGTCAGAATGAAGATCAAATGAAACAGTATAAGTCAAGTGTTTAGAATAGTACCTAACAGTAAATACTTGGTTCCTGTCAGCTGCTGCTATTCCTATTTTTTATGATTATGATCTTGTATCCCCAACCCCCTATTGTAAACTCTAAGTGAAGACGGCATAATTTAATGCTGGCTCTCTACTATCCCAAGGTTTAGCATCTTGTTATTTCCATGCATTAGACGTGTAATAGATATTACCAAATAGATGAGCTGCTGAAGAATGTTCTATTTCCCGTAGAAAGAAGACGTGAGGAGGAAACACATCCGTCTGCACATGGAAGGGGCACTGACTGCCCGGGACAAGGTCGGGGTTCAGGATTTTGTGCTATTGGACGCGTACACCAGCGAATCTGCCTTTGTCGACAACCTCCGCAAGCGTTTCAGCGAGAACCTCATATACGTAACGTGACCCACTTCTCAGCTGTGTTTCTAGGGTGGTTGTTCCCTTCTTGCCTTCACGACTTTGATGAGTGTGAATAATAGCACTCTATTAGGTTAGACATTAAAGGGAGATACTGAGGCGCCACTCTTAGATGCACTTCGATCCTTTGTGCTAAGACGTTTATGGCTGCCCGTGACAGAGACCCAACTTACACCAGCCTAAGTCACTAAAGGGAATCTGTCCATGTCTGTAACTGTAGGTCCCAGGACTAGATCTAGGGTTTCAGATGATGTCTGGCGACTCTTTCTCCATCTCTGCTCTGCTTTCTTAGGCATCCATTTCCTTCTCAGGTGCATGGCAGCAAGATGGTTGCCCTCAGATCCAGGCTGTCATTTTATCAGCTTAGGGTTGCCGCAGAGAAGCGAGCCCATCCTCTGGCGATAAGCTCTAGTAAATGGCCCAAGCTGACATTGATCAGCTCTGATTGGCCCACTTTCAGTCATGTGCCTGTCTCTGAACCAATCCCATGGCTAGAAATGAAGACTATTCTGATTGGCCAGGCTTTTACCAGGCCCACCCCTGAAGGTGAGGGGTGGAGTCGGAGCCCCAGATGGTATAGACAGAGAGCTTGTGAAGAGGGTTCCCCCAAGGACTCTGTTGGGAGAAAGGGGCAGAGATACCAAGCAGGCAGAAATAAGCTGTCCACCACACCTCACGAATAGTCAAGGGTCAAGAATGCAGCACTTACCAAACTCTTCTCAGATCTTGTCACATCTAGTTTTTATTCAAAAGCCAGTTTTTGTTAAATTCCCATTTATCACCACACTCTGATTTGAGGATCATTTTTCAGGTAAATTCCTCTAGGGTAAACTTCATAGTGTCCCTGTGTGTGTCGTGGGTGTTATTAAAGTTATTTAATTTTTTGAGATTTTATTAGCTTTTGCCAAGAGTAAATTAGACAGTCAGAAGCGGTTTAAATATAATTGCCTTATAGCTATTTTGTTTGTAATGGTGCCCGTGACTTAATCTATATGTTGAAACCAAGGATACCAGAAGAAATAAACAAGGTGTTTCTTAGAGTACATATCCCAGATCCTAACTTTCAGACTTATCACCCTTAATTGTAGAAATAGAAAAACTAATTTTATGTACAGGAAAAGGAAAAAATAGCATGGTACAGAGAAGTACAAATGACATGACAGGATCATTGTGATTAAGCTAAACATTTCTGATTTGAACTGATAAATTTCAGAAACTGTCTTCCACCCTGAATTTCTACTGATTGAAGTAATGTGGGGTTTTAGTGAAAATTCTCTGCTTTGGTTCTCTGTTTGATTTTTGTCCTGGAGATTGGAGAACGATTTTAGGGTAATTTTTTTTTTTTTTGAGTTGGGTCTTGCTAAGTTGCCCAGGCTAGTCTTGAATTTCTGGGTTCAAGCACTCCTCCTGCCTCAGCCTCCCATGTAGCTGGGATTACAGGCACACACCACCACACCCAGCTATTTTAGCATAATCTTAATATATACTTTAGTGCGTCCTGTATTTGAAACAGCTACACACTGAGAATCTGAGAATACCAGATGTATTTTCCAAGGAGTACATTAATTTTTTTCTATATAAGAGCTTGGAGCTCTTTGTTTATTCATAATTGTATTTCAAAAGCCTTATGTTAGTGGTTATATTATAAATATAAGTAAGTACTTGAAAAACTTGAATATGAGTAGAGTTTAATGTTGAAATCTAGGAATATAAGTGCCAGTAGCAGGAGTGTTTTGCCCAATTTTAGAAGATTTGTAGGTATACCCATCCTATTTTCTTGTTTGTTTGTTTTTTTCTTTTTCATATGGAGTCTCACTCTGTCGCCCAGGCTGGAGTGCAGTGGCCCGATCTTGGCTCACTGCAACCTCCACCACCTGGGTTCAAGCAATTCTCCTGCCTCAGCCTCCCGAGTATCTGGGACTACAGGTGCCCGCCACCACGCCTGGCTAATTTTTTTGTATTTTTAGTAGAGACGGGGTTTCATCATGTTGGCCAGGCTGGTCTCAAACTCCTGACCTTGGGTGATCCACCTGCCTCAGCCTCCCAGAGTCCTGGGATTACAGGTGTGAGCCACTGCGCCCGGCCCACCCATCCTACTTTCACTCAATGCCAGAGAGACCTTTAAGAACCATAAATCAGGTTACGTGCTCCCCTCTTAAAGTTATCCATTCATGTAATAGTTTAAGGAGGTATTTCTCTTTTTTTGTATCTTCAACTTTTATTTTAACTTCAGGGGTACATGTGCAGGATGTGCAGGTTTGTTACATAGGTAAATGTGCTGTGGTGGTTTGCTGCACAGATCAACCCATCACCAAGGTATTAAGACCAGCATGCATTAGCTATTCTTCCTGATGCTCTCTGTCCTCTGCAACAAGCCCCAGCGTGTGTTGTTCCCCCCTCCCCCACAAATGTGTCCATGTGTTCTCATCGTTTAGTTCCCACTTATTAGCAAGAACATGCAGTGTTTGGTTTTCTGTTCCTGCATTAGTTTGCTGAGGATAATGGCTTCTAGCTACTTCCACGTCCCAGCAAAGGACATGATCTCGTTCCTTTTTATGGCTACATAGTATTCCATAGTGTATATGCACTATATTTTCTTTATTCATTTTATCATTGATGGGCATTTGGGTTGATTCCATGTCTTTGATGTTGTGAATAGGGCTGCAGTGAACACATGTGTACATGTATCTTTATAATAGAATGATTTATATTTCTTTGGGATTGCTGGGTCAGATGGTATTTCTGCCTCTAGATCTTTGAGGAATTGCCACGCTGTTTTCCACAATGGTTGAACTAATTTACACTCCCACCAACAGTGTAAAAGCCTTCCTTTTTCTCCACTGCCTTGCCAGCATCTGTTGTTGTTTTACTTTTTAATAATCGCCATTCTGCCTGGTGTGAGATGATATCTCATTGTGGTTTGGATTTGCATTTCTGTAATGATCGGTGGTGTTGAGCTTTTTTTCATATGATTGTTGGCTGCATGTATGTCTTCTTTTTGCAAAGTGTCTGTTTATTTCCTTTGCTCACTTTTTGATGGGATTGTTTTTTCTTGTAAGTTTGTTTAAATTCCTTGTAGACTGGGTATTAGACCTTTGTCAGGTGGATAGGTTGCAGAACTTTTCTCCCATTCTGTAAGGTGCCTATTCACTCTGGTGATAGTTTCTTTTGCTGTGCAGAAGCTCTTTAGTTTTAATTAGATCCCATTTGTCAATTTTTGCTTTTGTTGCAGTTGCTTTTGGCATTTTCATCATGAAATCTTTGTAGGGCAGGTATTTCATTTCAGTAGAGGAGGGTGGTATCTCTGCCATCCACCGCATTTGGAATAAAACCCCAGTTCCTCGTGGGAGCCTACAGAGCCTGTATGATCTGAGCCTGCTCCATCTTCGACATCCTCTCTTGCTAGTCTCCATTCTGCCCTCACTCGGGCTTCAACCACAATGGCCTCTCGTGCCCCTAGCCTGCCTCATGTTTCCCTTCAGCCTGAAATGCCCTTCCTGCCTACTTTGTTCACAGCTGGCTCCTCATCCTTCAAGCTCTGCTCAGGTGTCACCTCCTTAAAGAAGTCTTCCTGGCCAGGCGCGGTGGCTCATGCCTGTAATCCCAGCACTTTGGGAGGCCAAGGCAGGCAGATCACCTGAGGTCAGGAGTTCAAGACCAGCCTGGCCAACATGGTGAAATCGCATCTCTACTAAAAATACAAAATTAGCTGGGTGTGGTGGCGCATGCCTGTAATCCCAGCTATGGGAGGCTGAGGAGAATCACTTGAACCCGGGAGGCAGAGGTTGCAATGAGCCGAGATCGAGCCACTGCACTCCAGCCTGGGCAGCAAAGTGAGACTCTGTCTCAAAAAAAGAAGAAGAAGAAGACTTCCCCATGCCTGCTAATATGGCCTGCCTTTATTGTTTGTACCCTCGTTATGCTATGTATACCTTTCTTTTTATTTATTTATTTAGTTAGTTTTTTGAGACGGAGTCTCGCTCTGTCACCCGGGCTGGAGTGCAGTGGCTGATCTCGGCTCACTGCAACCTCCGCCTCCTGGGTTCAAGAGATTCTCCTGCCTCCGCCCCCCGAGTAACTGGGACTACAGGCGTGCACCATCGCGCCTGGCTTATTTTTTGTATTTTTAGTAGAGATGGGGTTTTACTATGTTAGCCAGGATGGTCTCGATCTCCTGACCTATGATCCACCCGCCTCGGCCTCCCAAAGTGCTGGAATTACAGGCATGAGCCACCGCGCCTGGCCATGTACACCTTTCTTAACACTGATCTCTTCCTGCAGCTGTCTTCATTCCTCAGCTGTTTGTCTGCTGTCTCCCTCATACACCCTCCATGTAAGCTCCCAGCAGAGACCCCGCCTGATTTATCATTTTAAATCCTCCATGTGGAATGAACACATGGGGATCATCATGTGTGACAGTCTTTCGCACCCCAGAATTCCTCACTTGTGCTTTGGTCCATTTCTCTAGACATATATTGGCACCCTCCTTGTGTCCGTGAATCCATACCAGGAGCTCGGAATCTACACTGTGAGCCAGATGGAACTTTATCAAGGGGTCAATTTCTTTGAACTGCCACCACATGTGTAAGTAGCATCCACAGGATCATCACTAGGAGGATTTTTCTTTTTCCACTTTCTCTCTCTCCTTCCTTCTCACCATGCATCTGTCTGTCTATTCATCCATCTATCCATCTACCCACCCGTCCATTCATCCACCTATCCAACAACCTGTCTATCCATCCACCCACATATCCATCCATCCACCTATCCATGCATCCATTTACCTATCCATCCACCTACCTATCCATGGATACATCCATCCATCCATCTAAATCCTTGATGCATGTTTATTAGGTTCTGTACCTCATTTAAGCCCTTGCCTTCTTGTGAAGTAAGTCTTCCAAAGTACTAGAAAACTTTAGAGGGTCTTTATGGAATCTCAGCTTAAATATGAAAAGAGGTGCAACCTTTGTGTAACTGCTGAGAAATTTAAGAGTGTGGCTAGAGAGATGTCTTCTCCGGGAAGAGGGTTGCTATAGTGCCATCTACTGGTGCCTGAGTATCATAGCGGCTAAGAAGACTGCTCATTGGTAGAAACTTCCCAGGGCTGTGGAAGCTTAAGAGGTGCAAATTTCATCATTCCTCTCCCCAGTGTATAACCTATGGTAATAATAATTTGTAGAGGGTGATTATATTTTTAGTACATAACATTTTATTCTGTTTTATGCAAATTTTTGAAAATATATACTCGCCTGCAGTATGACCAGAATTTGTTTTTATGTAACACTATAAGCTGACAGGGTAGAATTATTCACCTGAACTCAGATCTCTTGTCTCCAAACACCATGTTTCCTTCTTAACACGTAACTGACTCTGTAAAAACAATCTGTTTAGATTTCTCATTTAATTCAGAAGTTAATTAAAAGGGATTGAAATAAAAATCTGCATGTAGTTAGAGATTACTGGTTAGTTATACTTTAATTCAGAGTTTCTGGAGCCATTTCACAGAAGCTAGAAAATATAACCACTTTGATATCAGTTTTCACAAACTTGAGGACATTTTTAGGCCTTAAAACCTTGCCATTTTAAATAATTTCCCTTGTATTTGAAAATAATATATAACCCATATTTTCTGCTAAATAATGCTGTTTGTTTGTCACTATGCCTAACTGGCCAAACTTTCTAAAAGTTATTTAACATTCAAAACAACAACTACCAAAAAGAAGGAAAGATGAGCAATTTTTTCTTGCCCAGGCTTTGCTGAATTTTCTAGTTTTTCTCTCTCTTGACTTCTAGGCTAATATTTAGATTCTGCCTCTGTTGTCTTGGTGACTCAGCTGTTCCACTTTCTAAGGCACTTATAAGCCTTTCTGCATCACCGCCATATATATGTTGAGACAGGGTCTCGCTTTGTCACCCAGACTGGAGAGCAGTGACACAATAATGGATCCCTGCAGTCCCCACCTCCCAGAGCTCAGGTGATCCTCCACCCTCAGCCTCCTAAGTAGCCAGGACTACAGGCACACACCACCACCCTGGCTAAGTTTTGTAATTTTTGTAGAGACAGGGTCTCAGTGTGTTGCTCATGCTGGCCTCGAACTCCTGGGCTCAAGCGATCTGCCTGCCTCAGCCTCCCAAAGTGCTGGGATTACAGGTGTGAGCCAGCATGGCCACCACCATGTATTAAAAGCCGAAATGGCTTTGGAACTCTGCCTCCGTATTCAGGTTATATTCCTGGGGTACCTTCATGCTTTGGTGTCTGATCTTGAAGATAAAGTGCTTCTCATAGTTTTACCTCTTGTCCTAAAGATATCACTGAAGTTTGTTAATCTCTTTGGTTTCCTGCCACTCCACTTTTAGTATTTTAGGTTTTGAGGGAAAAAATACATGAGATCTTATTCTATTTATTGAATTGAATTATTTAGTATTTAGACAAGATTGTTATTTTCACCTACAGTTAATAGAACGTCTCTTAGAGATGTAACTTCGTAGCTGGCTTATTCTTATAAAACATGTTGATGGATTAAAAACATAAATTTGGTGAACTTTAAAAAATATTTTCAGGCCAGGCACAGTGGCTCACGCCTGTAATCCCAGCACTTTTTGGGGCTGAGGCAGGTGGATCACGAGGTCAGGAGTTCCAGACCAGCCTGACCAACATGGTGAAACCCGGTCTCTACTAAAAATACAAAAATTAGCCGGGCGTGGTAGTGTGCACCTATAATCCTAGCTACTCGGGAGGCTGAGGCATGAGAATTGCTTGAACTTGGGAGGCAGAGGTTGCAATGAGCCCAGATCATGCCACTGCACTCTGGGCTGGGCGACAGAGCGAGACTCCATCTAAAAAAAAAAAAAAATTATTACTGCTCAAATTCTTCCTTTTAACTCTTCTACTATTTGAGTTTTGATATCTAGTACACTTTATATTTGATTAGTCAGTGGGTCGTGGTAGAGGATTTTTTGTTTTTTTTGTTTTTCTGGTTTGGGTTTTTTGTTTTTGTTTGTTTGTTTTGTTTTGTTGTTGTTTTTGTTTTTTTGAGACAGAGTCTTGCTCTGTCGCCCAGGCTGGAGTGCAATGGCGCAATCTCGGCTCACTGCAACCTCTGCCTCCCGGGTTCAAGCAATTCTCCTGCCTCAGCCTCCCGAGTAGCTGGGATTACAAGCGTGCACCACCATACCTGGCTAATTTTTGTATCTTTTTTTAGTACAGAGGGGGTTTCATCATGTTGGCCAGGCTAGTCTCGAACTCCTGACCTCAGGTGATCCACCCGCCTCAGCTTCCCAGAGTGCTGGGATTACAAGAATGAGCCACTGTGCCCCGCCTATGGAAAGGGTTTGATATGTGTTTGAGCTCATTGTCCTTGTACCACAGTCTGGATGTGGCTTCCCGGAGATGGAGCACCTCATTTTTCTTCTTTGGTGGGTGTCAGAGTCAAGGGAAGTACCATTAAAACCAATTTGTTTCTGTCTCACTCCTCCTCCAGCTACGCTATAGCCGACAATGCTTACCGAATGATGTGCTCTGAACTAAAGAACCATCTCATCCTCATTTCTGGAGAGAGTGGGGCAGGGAAAACAGAGGCCTCCAAGAAAATTCTCCAGTATTTTGCAGTGACCTGCCCAATGACCCAGTCACTACAAATAGCCCGTGACAGACTGCTGCTCTCCAACCCAGTGCTGGAGGTAAGCGATCTCTGGGAACCAATCGAAGGGAGTTCCAGGGAGGTCACTAAGTGAGACAAATCCTGTCTGGACAGGTCAGTCAAAATGGGCAGGTCACTGTTAAGAAAAGGGCTCACACAGATAGTGTCATAGTTAAGGGTGTGACCTGGAACTAAGCCCATTTCCCCATTTGTTGAATGGGTCTGCTTATGGTACCTACCTTTTAAGACATTTGGTTTTTGTTTTGTTTTGAGACGGAGTCTCTCTCTGTCACCCAGGCCTGGAGTACAGTGGCACAATCTCGGCTCACAGAAACCTCCGCCTCCTGAGTTTAAGCGATTCTCCTGCTTCAGCTTCCCAAGTAGCTGGGACTACAGGCGTGTACCATCATTCCCAGCTAATTTTTGCATTTTTAGTAGAGATGGGGTTTTGCCATGTTGGCCAGGCTGGTCTCGAACTCCTGACCTCGTGATCCACCCACCTTGGCCTCCCAAAGTGCTGTAATTACAGGCGTGAGCCACCACACCCAGCCTAAGAAGTTATTATTTATTAAGTGAAACAGATGCACAAAAAGCACACAGCAGAATTAGGAAGCACCAAAAATAATGTATTATTTATTAATAGTTTTCTTATTATTGAGTTAAAATTATTTTGGTTATGATTACTTCCACTATTGCAATTCACTGACTTGCTGAACAAGTCATTTTCTCCTGTGTTTTTGTGGCCCTTTCTATAAATGAAGATGTTTATAGTTGAAGGAATTTTCCCAGTGGACCCTTTGAGCAGAACAATGTGATATAAAAAGAGGTCTGGTGATGGGAGCCGTCCACTGTACCTTCTAGAACAGCATGGGGCTAGGGTTCTATGTACCTCTCCTGAGACCATTTCCAATATATTCCTAGATTGGATTCTAGGAAGAAGATATTGTTCCCCTTTTCTCCCTGGGTCCAGATCTAGTATTTGGCATTAAATTCTCTGTAGTTAGTGATTCCTTCTTAGAAGATAAAGCATGCCTTTCCTCCCTGGCTCCTTCCGCTCTCTCTCCTCCATTTTCGTAATAAGTGTATTATTTGGGGTCAGGAATTTGACATGCATGGTGAGCTTAAATGACAGTGAATGACACTTTGTATTCCAAGGCTTTTGGAAATGCCAGAACGCTCCGGAATGACAACTCCAGCAGATTTGGGAAATACATGGATATACAATTTGATTTTCAGGTACACTGAAGCTCCTGTTACTGGTTCATGGGGACCCCTTATTTTGCCAGTGATGGAACCCAAGACAAGGCCCCTTAAAGGGAGAATGGCATTTTTTGGCTCAAGCCATTTAAAAAAATATCCAGGTTTAGTGCTAGTTTTAGGAAATGCAAATAAAGACCACAATGAGATAACATTTTAGACCATCTGGATGGGCAAAAACTAAAAAGTCTGATCTATACCAGGTGTTGATGAAGATATGGATCATAAGGAATTCTTACACATTGCTGGTGGGGTGTAAAATACTGGAAAATTATTGGAAAATAACGGGTTGTACCAGAGATATGATGCTATCTTAGGAAGCTGAAAAAACATAATCTAAGGTGCAACCATCCCGCTCCCAGGGATATCTCTACAGATGCGTAAGCATGTCCATAAGAGAACTGCTCATCATCATGGGCAAGTAAATGGACTGAATAGCACCAGCACATCTGGAGAGAACTGAAATGTCCATCGACAGGAGAATGACTACATCGTGGTGTGTTCACACCATCAGGCGTTACACTGCAGAGAGCAAATGAACCACAGCTACACCTCATGTGGATGGGTCTTGGGAACATACTGTATGCCAGCATGATATCATTTTTCCCATTAAGCTTAAAAACAAATCACCAGGGCCAGACGCAGTGGCTCATGCCTGTAATCCCAGCAATTTGGGAGGCCAAGGTGGGTGGATTACCTGAGGTCAGGAGTTCAAGACCAGCCTGGCCAACATTGTGAAACCCCATCTCTAAAAAACAAAAAATACAAAAAATTAGCCATGCATGGTGGTGTGCACCTGTAATCCCAGCTACTCGGAAGGCTGAGGCAGGAGAATTGCTTGAACCTGGAAGGTAGAGGTTGCAGTTGGCACCACTGCACTCCAGCCTGGGCAACAAGAGCGAAACTTCGTCTCAAAAAAAAGACACAAGTAAACGATATATTGTTTAGGCATGCCTGCTTACCTGGCAGGGGACAGCACTCTTTTTTGGATACAGCCAGATAGTAAATATTTTAGGCTTTGCGAGCCATTCAGCCACACAGTTGCAATGACCCAAGTCTACTCTTGTAGCATGAAAGCAGCCATGGACAATGCGTAAGTGAATGAGCGTGGCTGTGTTAGACACAGAAGTGGGGCTAAGACAAGCAGGAAAGGAAGGCAGAATTCTCAAGGGCTCATAATTCCAAGTGGTAAAATGACACAGGGGGGAGCAGCAGCTGTATGAGCATGGAGCTCAATGATGAGGACAAACTGGCTCAAGGATTTCCCAGAGGCTGGGATGTGGGCCTCTGGTGGAGTGGATTTGGAAAGAAATTTAATAGCTATGCGTATTTGAAATTTTTTTTTGGAACTTCAACACATATACGGAAAGGGCTGTAAAACATGAGGATAGCCCAGTAAATTTTTACGTATGTGTCCACCTCTGTAACCACCACCCAGATCAAGACATAAAAATTTCTAGCATCCGGGCCAGGCCTGGTGGCTCACACCTGTAATCCTAGCACTTTGGGAGGCCGAGGTGGGCAGATCACCTGAGGTCAGGAGTTCGAGACCAGCCTGGCCAACATGGTGAAACCCTGTCTCTAATAAAAATACAAAAATTAGTGAAGCGTGGTGGCGCACGCCTGTAGTCCCAGCTACCTGGGAGGCTGAGGCATGAGAATCACTTGAACTTGGGAGGCAGAGGTTGCAGTGAGCCCAGATTGCGCCACCGCACTCCAGCCTGAGCAAGAGAGTGAGACTCTGTCTCAAAAAAAAAAAAAAAAAAAAAAAAGGCTAGCATCTGAAGGCCAGGCATGGTGACTCACACCTGTAATCCCAGCACTTTGGGAGGTCGAGGTGGGAGGATTGCTTGAGTCCAGGAGTTCAAGACCAGCCTGGGCAACATAGTGAGACCTCGTCTTTACAAAAAACAAAAACAAAATAGCAAGGCACAGTGGTGCACACCTATAGTCCCAGTTACTTGGGAGGCTGAGGTGGGAGAATTGCTTGAGCTCAGGCATTTGAGGTTATAATGAGCCATGATCAGGCCACAGCACTCTAGCCTGGGCAACAGAGCAAGACCCTATCTCTTAAAAAAAAATTCTAATACCGAAAAGCTTTTCCTGCCCTTCCCCAACACACTCCCCGTTCCCACTGCCCACTGTTCTGACCTCTGTGATCACAGGTTCATTTCACTGGTCATTGGAGTGCATATGAATGAAATTACACAGTATGTTCTATTTTGTGCCTGGCTTCTTTCAATCAATGTATCTGTCAGATTCATCCATGCCCTTGCATGTAGCAGTTGTTCACTTTTTGATTATATGACTATGTCACAACTTATCCGTTCTACTTTTGATGGACATTTGGGCGGTTTGCAATTTGGGACCGTGACATATAGTGCTTTGAACATCCTTGCACATGCCCTTTAGTAGATTTATATTGGATTAAAGAAGTGGAATTGTGGGGTTCTTACCAGCAAAGCAGTGTTAGGATAATTAATGATGGTTCCAGTTGCTCCATACCCTTGCCAACATTTATATTTTTCATCCTTTTGAGAAATTCTGGTGGGATATAGTGGTTTTTCACTGTGATTTAAGTTTGTATCTCCCTAGTGATTAATGACATTTTGCTTCTTGGCCACTTAAAGGCTTTCTTTTTCATTCAAGTCTTTTGCCCATTTTTAATTGGGTTGTCAATTCTTTCCTATTGATTTGCAAGAATCTTTATATATTCTGGAACAAAAATCCTTTATTGGATTTATTATTGAAAATATGAATTAAGGCAGTGTGATATTGACACAAGGATAAAGAAGACAATGGATCAGAATAAAGTCCAGAAAGGATAGAGTTCACACGTACAGTCAGCTGACTTACAACGAAGCCATCACTATGATTCAGTAGAGAAAAGATCATCTTTCCAATAAATGGCACAGATCAACTGGATATCAACATGAATAAAAAGACCTTTGACCACTACCCCTCTCCATATACAAAAATTAAATAGTGAGGGATCATTATCCTAAACAATCATGCTTCTAGAAAAAGACATAGAAACTATCTTCGTGATAGTTTCTTGGGGTAAGCAAAAATTTTTGTAAACAGAACCCAGGAAATACTAATGATAGAAGACTGATAGGTCCAAAAAAAAAAGAAAGAAGATTGATAGATCAGACTTCATTCAAACTTAGAACTTCGGGCCATCAGGAGATGTCAGGAGGAGAGTGGCTTGATTGTTGTTGTCACTGCTGCAATTTTTCTTGTTCTGAAGGGCATCCCCGTAGGTGGGCATATCATCAGTTACTTGATAGAGAAGTCCCGAGTTGTCTACCAAAACGAAGGCGAGCGGAATTTCCACATCTTCTACCAGCTGCTGGCAGGTGGCGAAGAGGAGCGCCTGGCTTACCTGGGACTCGAGCGAGACCCCCAGCTGTATAAATACCTCTCACAGGTGGGACGGACCAGCACCTGGCTTTGGTGACTCTTTGGAGCAGGGGATCAGAGGTGTTTATACGGGCTGCTGTAGGATGTTTGAGACATTCTATTACCATCCTGCTATGTGTCCTATTGGCTGATTTCTCAATATTTATATCACAAGCAATCCATCTCCTCTTACACCTGGCAGCTGTATCACCTTGGTAAAGTAACCAATGTCTAGGCAAGTGGTTCTCATCCCTGGCTGAAACTAGAATCACCTGAAGAGCCCTTTAAAAACACAAATACCTGGGCCATACCCTCCAGAGATTCAGATTTCACTGGTCTGGGGTAGGACCTGTGCATCAGAATTATTTTAAATGTCCTTCTGGTGATTTAGTGTACAGCCAAAGTGAGGAGCGCTGATCTGGATGTGATAGAAACTCACTGTCCAACTATGTCTCAAACCTATGCTATCTCATTCTGCTTTCAAACTACTTTTTTTTTTTCTTTTTTTGGGACAGGTTCTCTCTCTGTCCTCCAGGCTGGAGTGCAGTAGCATAATAATGGCTCATTGCAGCCTTGACCTCTTGGGCTCAAGCGATCCTCCCATCTCAGCCTCCCAAGTAGCTAGGACTACAGGCGCGAGGTACCATGCCTCGCTAATTTTTGTAGTTTTTGTAGAGACGGGGTTTCTCCATGTTGTCCAGGCTGGTCTCAAACTCCTGAGCTCGAGAGATCTGCCTGCCTCAGCCTCCCGAAGTGCTGAGTTTACAGGCGTGAGCCACTGTGAACTACTTTTGAAAAGATCTTTTCCCGCATTCCTGCCTTCCACCTTGACAAATGTTTGCTGCCAAATGAACACACCACCTTACAGAAATAGTTCAAGCTATTCCTATAAGCAAGCCTAGGGTCTAGTGTTATAAAATTGACTGTCAGAATATAACCTTGCAATATTTGTTTTTCTGCAGCCTGCCCTAGCGTTCTACAACGCGCAGATTGTAAGGCACTTCTCAGTATTTGATGTCATTAACACCTTTTTAGTCCCAACATTTTTTTATTTTTCTCTTCTCACTTGGCCTGGCTTTGAATGGAGGCCACCTTGTAGAATGGAGATGAAGGCATCATTTAAGAGCGAAAACGAGGTCTTATAAAATGAATCTCATAAAATGACGATCAACACTTTCTAGAAATCATGGAAGAAAAGAAGCCTTGACAAAATTTCACCTTGAAAAATGAAGGCAGGCTGGGGCATGGTGGCTCACGCCTGTAATCCCAGCACTTTGGGAGGCCAAGGTAGGAGGATCACTTGAGTCCAGGAGTTTAAGACCGGCCTGGGCAATATAGCAAGACCCCATCTCTAAATGTATTTTAAAAACAGAAATAAAAAAGAAAAGTGAAGGTAAATAATGAAAAGAAAGAATCTCATAATCTAATTTTATACTAAGCAAACTCAACTAATTACTAGAACAAAGAATAAATCAAATGTGATGTTTTTTTCTTTTTGGAGGGCTTAATTTTCCCAACAAAGCTGTATGGTCACGTCATGTTTGTATTCCCATAGCATGATCAGAAAGGGTCAATTTGTAAAAATATTTGAGGGCTTAATCCGTTTTCCCAAGGGCTTCTCTAACCCTTTGATAAATCCTTCTCTCTTAGAATATATCATGTCTTTATTCCTGTAGATTTTTTTCTGGCCACATTAATTCAACTAGATCTTTACATCAGGGGCTTTGGAAATGGGTCTAGCAATTTGCCACTATTATTTTATAACCAATTTCATGATCTCTCATAACTTTGGTAAACTTCATGGCTTCACTTTGCAGTATATTTGCGCTGCTTTCAAACCAACAGGTTTTGGAGAGGGACTGATTTGCATAGACCCATCCCTTCGGGGGCAGGAGCAGATGTTGCTGGTTGTGCGGGAAGGTTTGTGAGGTTGCAAATTTTATATCGGCCACTTCACTAGGAAATATTTTCATAGTATGACACATCTGATCTCCCCCATGCAATGAAGAAATCTTTTAAGAAAACAGATCTCCAGATAATTAGGAAACTAGGAACACCCTGTACCACAAAAGCAAAATAATAAAAAACATTTGTCTAGAACATTTTCTCTTTAAATCAGTCTGTTATTTAAAAGACAACCTCTGGAGTTCATGGGGAACATCCCTGCTTGTGATCATTTTCACAAAACCTCTGTTTCTCTAAATGCTAGCCTTTGATTTCCTTGCGGGAAAGGCTTCTTTCATCTAGTCCTGCAGTGAAATTTTTGTTGGCAATCTCTAAGTGAGTCAGGAGTTTCTGATTTTAAGCACTTTAATATCCCTGCATATTTCAGCAGATATTTCTTGAGACAAACACCTTCAATTTATTTAGCAAAAATGATAAGAAAACTGTGTTTAAAAACACGTACAAAAAGATATACCACTTACATGTAACTTGGAATGTTTTCCCAGAACAGAGATTTTTAAACAAAATTCCAAATAAATTTGAAAAAAAGCAACAGTTGTCAAATCATTACATGCTAGACAATTAGAGTAAAATCTATTTTTTATTTGCAATTCAGTACATTATAGGACTAGCTTTTGCATCTTCAGAGAGGAATAGACATGCTTAATTGCCCCTATAAAAATGACATTAAGTGACTCAAACTTTTTATCAACAGGGTCATTGTGCCAAAGAGTCATCCATTAATGACAAGAATGACTGGAAAACTGTTTCCAATGCCTTTTCTGTCATTGATTTTACTGAAGCTGACCTCGAGGTATGTGCTTTTGCAGCAGAACTGATAATTCCCCCTGGGACTGAGGAAACATTCCTGATTTTTTGGTGTTTGCAGAATACAGTGGCCAGATTCAACAAATAAAAATACAGGATGCAGCCGGGTGCGGTGGCTCACACCTGTACTTCCAGCATTTTGAGAGGTCAAGGCGGGCGGATCATGTGAGGTCAGGAGTTTGAGACCAGCCTGGTCAACATGGTGAAACCCTGTCTCTACTAAAAAAGTACAAAAATTAACCAGGTGTGATGGCAGGCACCTGTAATCCCAGCTACTCCGGAGACTGAGGCAGGAGAATCGCTTGAATCCGGGAGGCAGAGGTTGCAGTGAGCTGAGATTGTGCCACTGCACTCCAGCCTGGGTGACAGAGCGAGACTGCGTCTCAAAAAAACAAAAACAAAAGTAAAAATACAGGATGCCCAGTTACATATGAATTTCAGATAAACAGTGAAGAATTTTTTAGTATAATCATGTTCCAATTATTGCATGTGGGCAAACTTATACTAAAAAAATTAATGTAAGTTTGAAATTCAAATATTAACTGTGGGTTCCTTTATCTGGCAACCCTAAGTTTTCCTAATATTGTGTGCAAGGAGGAGGAATCGGGTTTTTTTCTCCTGTTAAGTAAGTCCAGTCTCAACAATTTAGATGCCATAGAATTACAAGATTCTCATTTATTGAGGCTTCTGTTTTGGCACAAACTGGAACAAATTGTAGAATTTATAAACACTTTGTTTTTACATCTTTTAGTCTTTTTTTGTTTTGTTTTGATTGTTAAACTACCAGTCTTTCAAGGCCCAGAATGTAATTTAAAAACATCTATATTTGAGGCCGGGTGCAGTGGCTCACACCTGTAAATCCTGATGCTTTGGGAGGCTGAGGTGGAGAAATCACTTGAGACTAGGAGTTTGAGACTAGCCTGGGGGACATAGTGAGACCCTGCCTCTACGAAAAACTTTTAAAAATTAGCCAGGCATGGTGGTGCATGCCTGTAGTCCCAGCCACTCAGGAGGCTGAGGTGGGAGGATCGCTTGAGCCCAGGAGGTTGAGGCTGTAGTGAGCTATGATGGCACCATAGCATTCTAGCCTGAGTGACAGAGCAAGACCCTGTCTCTTAAAAAAAGGATAGATGGATGGATAGATAGATAATGTTATTTGAAAATTAAATGGGTTCATTAGTGAGGTTTACTTTAGAAAGTATTTTATAAATTTTTTTTTCTTCTTTTGAGACAGCCTTGCTCTGTCACCAGGCAGGAGTGCAATGGCGCTATCTCGGCTCACTGCAACCTCCGCCTCCCGGGTTCAAGCAATGCTCCTGCCTCAGCCTCCTAAGTAGCTGAGACTACAGGCACATGCCACCACGCCCAGCTAATTTTTGTGTTTTTAGTAGAGATGGGGTTTCACCATGTTGGCCAGATGGTCTCGATCTCTTGACCTCAAGTGATTCACCCGCCTCGGCCTCCCAAAGTGCTGGGATTACAGGCATGAGCCACCACGTCCGGCCATAAAATATTTTATAAAAGTGGTTTATTTTATTTTATGAAAATTCCATGTATGTATTTGTTGTTGTTATATGAAAATAAAGTGTTTCGTGCTGGACACTGAGTGAGGCTGTTTCCCTCTTCCCTTAGCACCTGAAGTGAATAA
This sequence comes from Nomascus leucogenys, assembly GCF_006542625.1. NCBI lineage: Eukaryota > Metazoa > Chordata > Mammalia > Primates > Hylobatidae > Nomascus > Nomascus leucogenys. The sequence goes on from NC_044390.1 coordinate 76,513,399, forward strand.
CAGGGCCGATTTCTGGGGAAGGAGGAGGGCTTGGTTCTGTGAGCTCAGGTGTGGAATTGGGGTGGGGGTGTTTTTCCTTCAGGTGTCTCCACTAATGACATGTATCAATTAGGTGGCCACCATTGTCTTTCCCTGTCCTGATCTCCTGTCTCTGAACACTTCCCATGTTCCCAGAATCTCTTTGGAATTATTGCCAGCGTCTTACACCTGGGGAACGTTGGTTTTGAAGAAGACGACCAAGGCCGTGCCACTATCCCAGACACCCACGAGATCAAGTGGATAGCCAAGGTGATGTTCCTCTTTTGGAGAGGACAGAAGGAGGGGGAGGGGTGGGAAAGAAGAGCAAGGCAGCTGGGTGCCCACAGTTAGGCCAGATGTCTGGTGCCATGCTCTTTTGGCTGATATTGGTTAGGAGGTTTTAAGAGTGGGGGTTTGAAGGAGAAGGTGGGAGTAAAAGCCAGTTGGTTGAGGGAGCTATTGCGGCCTGTTTTGTACTAAAGCGCGATGATCAGACTGGGCAGATAACCTTGGGCCTGGATACTCCATGAACTCTTTATAAGTTAGTGAGTAGGCTGGGCGCAATGGCTCATGCCTGTGATCCCAGTGCTTTGGGAGACCAAGGCAGGAGGATCGCTTGAGGCCAGAAATTCAAGGCTGCAGTGAGCCATGATCATGCCACTGCACTCCAGCCTGGGCAATGTAGTGAGACCCCATCTCTAAAAAAAAAATAGTTATGAATGGTGGCACACACCTGTAGTCCTAGCTACTCAGGAGGCTAAGGTGGGAGGATCACTTCAGCCTGGGAGGCAGAGGTTGCAGTGAGCTGAGATTCTGCCACTGCACTCCAGCCTGGGCAACAGAGTGAGACCCTGTCTCAAAAAGTTACAATGAGCTATGATTGTGCCAAAACATTCCCACCTGGGCAACAGAGCCATACGTTGTCTCTTAAAAAATAATAAAAAGCAAGTAAAACTGTGTCGCTAAATAGCACTTTTTTCTTTTATATGCAGCTCCTGGGGGTCCACCCATCAGTTCTCCTGGAAGCTCTCACCCACAGAAAAATTGAAGCCAAAACTGAGGAGGTAAAAATGGCTCTAGGTGGAAATGTGCCAGCCCTCCCTGCTGCTGCCTCCCTCTGATAACAGCAGGGTGGTGGCCTCAGGGGAGCCCAAACCTTTGATCCTAGCTCACCAGGCCCTGTGTGGTCCAGCTCCTGCAGGGTCTCCTGCCTCATCCTCCCCAGTCACCATCACCACCACCACACTAATGCTAGCAATCCACGCCTCATACTGTCTATGTCCTCCCTCCACAGGAGTCTTTGCACATGCTGTTCCTTCTGCTGGAACACTGTTCCCAATGCTTTATCTAGTTAACTGCTCTTCATCCTTCATTTCCTGGGGGTCACTTCCTCAAAGGAGCCTTCTCTGATCCTCCTACCTCTACCTCAAAGCACCATGTGTATCTCCTTGTAGCCCTTTCAACATGACTGTGTGATTCTGTGAATGTTTCTCCATCCCTCCTTACCTCCAAATGAACTGTGAGCCCATGAAGGTCAGGACTGTGTGTCTGGGTTACAGCTGTATCTCGGCAGCCCAGCACAGTGCCTGGCACACATGGGCACTCAAGAAAGAGCCATCATATGAACCAAAGGCAAGAGTAGCATCTTCCCAGCATGTATCTGTTGCCAGTCATTATTAAACACTAGTTCAAGACTGTGTGTGATGGCTTATACCTGTAATCACTTTGGGAGGCTGCAGTGGGAGGATTGCTTGAGTCCAGGAGTTCAAGACCAGCCTGGGCAACATGGCTAGACCACATTTCTACAAAAAATTTTTTTAAAAAAAGTGGGGCATGGTGGTGGGCACCTGTAGTCCCAGCTACTGCATTCCAGGCTGGGCAGCAGAGCAAGACCCTGTCTCAATTTTTTTTTTTTTTTTAAGAAAAAAGACTTCTTTGAACACTCTGGGGGCTTCTTTTTTCCACCTATAGTGATGCACCTTGCTATTCTTTTCAGGTGATCTGCCCACTGACACTAGAACTCTCTGTCTATGCTAGAGATGCAATGGCGAAGGCTGTTTATGGACGAACGTTTACTTGGCTGGTCAACAAAATCAATTCCTCCTTAGTTAACAAGGTTGGTCAACACATTTTGGATACCTTGCTCTCGCTAACGTGGTGATGTTTTATAATCATCATCGTTTCTTTAAAGAATTTGGAAGGGAGAATGAACTGTGGGTGCCTCATGGGCAGAGATGGTGTCTTTCCCTATTCACATTGCCCGTGTCTAGCATACAGTATGAATGCATGCTGAATGGCTTATACGGTGTGTCCCAAAGCTTGCTATGCATAGCGCTTGTGGTATGCCGGATAGCTTCAAGTGTACACAGAAACTTTTTATGTTTTATTTTTATTTTTAGAGACAAGATCTTGCTCTGTCACTCAGGCTGGAGTGCAGTGGTGCAATCATAACTTGCAACTTCCAGCTCCTGAGCTCAAGCAACCCTCCTACCTCAGCCTCCCAAATAGCTGGAACTACAGTTGCATACCACCATGCCCGGCTAATTTTTAAAAAATTTTTTGTAGAGAGGAGGTCTTGCTATGTTGTCCAGGCTGGTCTCGAACTTCCAGGCCCAAGTCATCTTCCCACTGCTGCCTCCCAAAGTGCTGGGATTACAGGCATGAACCACCACAAATCTTTACATTTCAACAGTAATATATTCACCTGACATTTTTAAAATTTCAACAGAAGCATATTTTAACATATTTAAGAAAAAAAATATAGCCCTTCAAACTCACACTTCAGTCATGTTTCCTTTTCAAGTGGAATGATTTAAGTAAAAAAGGGATTTAATCCAAGCTAAAAATTAAGGAAATGATACATGGATGGGGAGGGGATATGTGGATGTGACAAAATTCATGGAGGTAGGACACAAAGATGATTTTGGAGGCAGTGACTTAGGACACTCATACAGAGTATTTAATTGTGTCCCTTTAAATCTAAATAAATACTTTTTTTTTTTTTTGAGACGGAGTCTTACTTTGTCATCCAGGCTGGAGTGCAGTGGCACAATCTTGACTCACTGCAACCTCCACCTCCGGGGTTCAAGCAATTCTTGTGCCTCAACCTCCCAAGTAGTGGGATTACAGGTGTACGCCACCATGCCTGGCTAATTTTTGTAATTTTTTAGTAGAGATGGGGTTTCACCATGTTGGCCAGGCTGGTCTGAAACTCCTGGCCACAAGTGATCTGCCTGCCTCAGCCTCCCAAAGTGCTGGGATTGCAGGCGTGAGCCACCACACCCGGCCTGAAATAAATACATTATCTTTAAATACCCACCCTGGCCTGAGGGTACTTGGTCCTCTTACTTGGATAGGCATCTTCTCCTTCTCCTCCTCATTTTTCTTCTTCTTCTTTTTTTTTTTTCTTTCTTTTGATTGTACATGGGCTTGGGAGGCTGAGGACACCTGAAGCAAAGAAGTGAATCAGAAGGGGAAGGTCTCACCACACAGGTGATGGCTATGGAAGCCGCAATGGGGTCTGAGCAGGCAGGAGCAGGCTGGGGAAATTACTTCCACCCAAAGGTTTTTCTGTTTGTTGGAGACAGAGGAGACATGAGCTTTAGTGCCAAGTCCCAGTTTGGGGGAGCAGCAACAAAGTTTTGAGTAGCACAAAGGAAAAGATCTAACTATGAATGGGATGTGTTATTTTGACCAGGATTTCACCAGGAAAACTGTAATTGGATTACTGGACATCTATGGGTTTGAAGTCTTTGACAAGAATGGGTATGTTTTGTCATTACCTACCTACCTGTCTTTTGCCCTTTTTTAAGGTTTCAGTTGAGATTTAAATCATTTGCTAATGTTGCTAGATTGATTTCCCTGTCCCCAGAAAGTCTCTAGATGTACATAGTTTCTAATTCACAGACCATCCTAGATGTGGACTAACCATAAAAATGCAAATATATTTTCACTTGACTCTTATGATCTATTTAGTAAATTATTTCATTAATAAGGACTTTGCTTTTTCTTTATTAAAAAGCATCCCTAAAAAGAATATAATTTTTTTAAAAAATTGTTCTCTTCATATAACTTTAGTTATTTAAATCTTTTGTATCTCTAGTTTTGAACAGTTCTGTATAAATTACTGCAATGAGAAACTCCAGCAACTGTTAATTGAGAGGACTCTAAAAGCAGAACAGGCAGAATATGAAATGGAAGGCATAGAGGTAAACATTTTGATGTTTTATCCTCATCTGATTTCTTAATCTAGCTAAAGACTTTTTTAAAATTTAATTAATTTTTTTTTTTTTGAGACAAGGGAGTGCAGTGGCACAATCATGGCTGGTTGCAACCTCCACCTCCTGGGCTCAAGTGATCCTCCTGCCTCAGCCTCCTAAGAAGCTGGGACCACAGGCACATGCCATCATGCCTGGCTAATTGTTTTATTTTTTGTAGAGACAGGGTCTGTCTATGTTGCCCAGGCTGGTCTCAAACTCCTGGACTCAAGTGATCTTCCTGCCTCAACCTCCCAAAGTACTGGGTTTACAGGTGTGAGCCACTGTGCCCAACCGCTATAGACATTTAACTGAAGTATTATTTCATTGGAGATTTTCCTGATTAGTACTGAGGATTAATTTTTAGGCCTTCTCTGCTTATTTCCTAAGAAATTATTTTGATATTCAGAAAATATAATTTGTTTAAGGTTGAATATAAAAACTAGATTTTGAAAAAAGATGTTTTAGAAAACCAATTTAAAACCAACTTTTATGCTCATCTAAATACTTCTTGGAGAATTCATTCCTCTTTGTCATTTTAGTGGGAGCCAATTAAATATTTCAACAACAAGATCATCTGTGATTTGGTAGAAGAGAGACATAAAGGAATCATATCCATTCTGGTGAGAAAAATTAATGTTGCATTAGAGCTATTCACCTGGCATTTACAATTCTTGGAAGAACTTTTTCCCAGGCTTAAAAAGGGTTGAGCCAGGCCAGGCGCGGTAGCTCACGCCCGTAATCCCAACACTTTCGGAGGCCAAGGCGGGTGGATCACCTGAGGTCAGGAGTTAGAAAGCAGCCTGAACAATATGGTGTAACCCTGTCTCTACTAAAAATATAAAAATTAGCCAGGCATGGTGGCATGTGCCTGTAGTCCCAGCTACTTGGGAGGCTGAAACAGGAGAATTGCTTGAACCCCGGAGGCAGATGTTGCAGTGAGCCGAGATCACACCACTGCGCTCCAGCCTGGGCAACAGAGGGAGACTCCATCTCAAAAAATAAAAATAAAAATAAAAAAAGGGTTGAGCCAGGGTGGTCTGTTAACTCCTGGGCTCAAGCAATCCTCCCACATCAGCCTCCTGAGTAGCTGGGACTACAAAGGTATACCACCACACCTGGCTAAATTTTAAAATTTTTGTAGAGACAGTGTTTCACCATGTGCCTATGCTGGTCTCCAACTCCTGGGCTCAAGACATCCTCCGACCTTTGCCTGCCAAAATGCCAGGATTATAGGTGTGAACCACTTCACCCAACCACACCTGTAATTTTTAAGACGCCAACTAAATGGTATCATTCTTGAGGGCGAAAAATAGGAAATAGAAAAATGAACTTAAGAAATATAAAAGCTTCGACTTGACTGGTTTTATACCTTTCTTTCATGAGGGCTTTTTTTTTTTGAGACGGAGTCTCACTCTGTTGCCCAGGCTGGAGTGCAGTGGCGCAATCTCGGCTCACTGCAAGCTCTGCCTCCCAGGTTCATGCCATTCTCCTGCCTCAGCCTCTCCGAGTAGCTGGGATTACAGGCGCCCGCCACCACGCCCGGCTAATTTTTTGTATTTTTAGTAGAGACGGGGTTTCACTGTGGTCTCGATCTCCTGACCTCGTGATCCGCCCGCCTCGGCCTCCCAAAGTGCTGGGATTACAAGCATGAGCCACCGCGCCCGGCCCCATGAGGGCTTTTCTTCTACAACAAGAGGCTGTACACATGGTAATCATGGTCAGTGATGACTGGTTTAGAGAAAATGAGGTTGGCATTAAGCTGGTCGTAGTAGCTGTGGAGTGTCCTTGGGAAGACTTTGAGTCAGATGGTCGGAGAGTTGCCTTTTCATGGGATATTCAGGCCCTCTGGTTCCATGGTCTCCTTATCAAATCTTAGAAGCCAAATACATGGATTAAGCCCCTTTCTTCCCCCAGAATGTTCACCTGCACTTAGATGAAATAACAGTCTTTAAGTCCAGTACTTTCTGTTCCAGCTGGTGAAAGCATTTAAACTTGGCATTGATGGAGTGTGGTGCTGTGGATTGAGGCTTCTCTTTTGCTTTTGAAGGATGAAGAATGCATTCGGCCTGGTCCTGCTACAGACTTGAGTTTCCTGGAGAAATTGGAAGAGAAAGTGGGCAAACATGCACACTTCGAAACGTACATACTTTATTTGACCAGATTTTGCAAGGGGGAAGATCATTGTGTCTCCATTTTCTTTAGTATTTGGATAATGTTCTTCAAGAGAACAACTACTTCATACATAAAAATATCTTTATGATATACCACCCATAGATGTGCCAGACCTTTGTTAGTAGAAATTAAACCTAAATGAATTATAATTTTTTTTTGAGACATGGTCTCAGTCTGTCACCTAGGCTGGAGTGCAGTGGTGTGATCACAGCTCACTGCAGACTCAACCTCCCAGGCTCAAGTGATCCTCCAACCTCAGCCTCCCAAGAAGCCAGGACTACAAACATGCACCACAATGCCTTGCTAATTTTTATATTTTTTGTAGAGACAGGGTTTCACCCTATTGCCCAGGCTGGTCTGGAACTCCTGGCTTCAAGTGATCCACCCATCTTGGCCTCCCAAAGTGCTGGGATTATTGCTGTGAGCCATCATGCCCAGACACAAGTATCATTTTTAAAAAAGATTTTGTATCTTCCTTTATTCAGTGATCATTATATTTTGGACATGTCTATGTACATGAAATAATCTTTTCAAAAATTCAGGTATAAAATACAGCGATATGTGTAGATCTGAAATGTACAATCTGATAAATTTTTGTATTTGTACATGCCTGTGTAACCACCATGCGGATCAGATATAGAGTACCACATCCCACAAGATCAACTAGACATTTAACTTATAAGGAGGAGAGAATTTAAGAGCATATGCCGGAGTCATTAAGACCTGGTTTGTTTGCTTGTTTCTTTTTTGTTTTTTTGTTTTGTTTTGTTTTGTTTTGTTTTGTTTTGTTTGAGATGGAGTCTCACTCTGTTGCCCAGGCTAGAGTGCAGTTGTGCAATCTCTGCTCACTACAACCTCCGCCTCCTGGGTTCAAACGATTCTCCTGCCTCAGCCTCCCAAGTAGCTGGGATTACAAGCACTTGCCACCACGCCCAGCTAATTTTTTATTGTTGTTGTTATTATTATTATTATTTGAGACAGAGTCTTGCTCTGTTGCCCAGGCTGAGTGTAGTAGGGCGATCTCGGCTCACTGCAACCTCCACCTCCTGAGTTTAAGTGATTCTACTTCAGCCTCACACGTAGCTGGGACTACAGGCATGCGCCATCATGCCTAGCTATTTTTTTGTATTTTTAGTAGAGATGGGGTTTCACCATGTTAGCCAGGCTGGTCTCGAATTCCTGACCTCAAGTGATCTGCCCACCTCAGTCTCCCAAAGTGCTGGGATTACAGAAATGAGCCACCGTGCCTGGCCCCAAGACCAAATGAATGCTCCTGCATTAGTGTTTCTCCTGCTACAAGATGTGGTTATTAACATACCTACCATCCAGTTTTGTAGATGATGCCATAAATTGCCTAGTGCAGTTTCTGGCCATGGTAAAGACTTAGTAAATGGTGGTGGCTTTCTCAGACCTGTTGTAGAATGCTGAAAGGATAAGTAAATGAAATTGCAAAGGATAAGTACATGAAATTGCATAGTGAATCAAGAATGGAAAAATACATTGGGGTACATTCACAAATGGAATAATATATCACTGTGCAATGAATAATCTATAACTGCATGCAATGATGTAAGTAAATTACACAAATGAGTACATACTGTGTCAGACACCAAAGAGTACATACTGTGGTCGGGCATGCTGGTTCATGCCTATAATCCCAGCACTTTGATAGGCCGAGGCGGGTGGATCACCTGAGGTCAAGAGTTCAGGACCAGCCTGACCAACATGGTGAAACCCTGTCTCTACTAAAAATACAAAAATTAGCCGGGCATGGTGGTACACACCTGTAGTCCCAGCTACTCGGGAGGCTGAGGCAGGAGAATCGCTTGAACCTGGGAGGTGGAGGTTGCAGTGAGCCGAGATTGCGCCACTGCACTCCAGCCTGGGCAACAGAGCAAGACCCCATCTCAAAGAAAAAAAAAAAGACTACATTCTATGTAATTTCATTGCAATGCAATGCATACAGCTAGGTAAAAATTCACTTATGCTGCCACATGTCTGGTTGCAACTGGAAAGGGCTCAAAGTGGGGGTTCTCGGGGACTGGTAATGAATGCTCTGCTTCTTAATCTGGGTGCTGGTTACGCAGGCATATTGTTTTCCAAAATTCATTGAGCTGTATGCTTAGAATATATGTGTGCTGTCAATATATATGACAGATTTAAGTAAAAGTCATTTTAAAAAATTAAGAATCTGGCCAGGCACAGTGGCTCACACCTGTAATCCCAGCTCTTTGGGAGGCCGAGGCGGGTGGATCATCTGAGGTCAGGGGTTCAAGACCAGCCTGGCCAACATGGTGAAACCCCATCTCCACTAAAAATCAAAAAAATTAGCCAGGTGTGGTGGCTCACGCCTGTAATCCAAGCTACTCGGGAGGCTGAGGCAGGAGAATCGTTTGAACTCAAGAGGTGGAGGTTGCAGTGAGCCGAGATCACAGCACTGCACTCCCGCCTGGGAGACAGAGTGAGACTCCATCTCAAAAAAAAAAAAAAAAAAATCAAGAATCTGTAGAAACTGAAAACTGATGTTTTATGAGTATTTTAGTCTCTCAACATCATAAAAATGTAAAATATAAAATTGTTACATCACCTAGAAAAACAGAAGTTAATTTATTATGCAAATACATGTGTTTCTGTGGCTCAGTTCTATACTTTTATTTCTCAAGGTTTATGGGAAGAAAGGATCTAATTTTATTTTTTAATTTTTTGAGACAAGGTCTCTGTTGCACAGGCTGGAGTCTAGTGGTATAATTATAGCTCACTGCAGCCTCAGATTCCTGGGCTCAAGCAATCCTCCCACCTCAGCCTCCTGAGTAGCTGGGACTACAAGGCACATGCTACCACTCCCAGCCAATTTTTTGTATTTTTTTTTAAAGACAGGGTCTTGCTGTGTTGCCCAGACTAATCTCAAACTCCTGGCCTTAAACGATCCTCCTGCCTCAGCCTCCCAAAGTGCTAGGATTATAGGTGTGAGCTACCATGCCTGGCCAAAGGATCTAATTTTAAAGAAATCTTGGTCTATGGCCAGAAAATAAGTAACAAAACTTCTGGGAGCCTCCCTGTGTGGTGGCTTTCAATGTGGACCTAACTGGTTGAAGACCTCTCTCTCTCTCTCTCTCTTTGCTTCAGTTATTGGTGCCATTTTGTCTCAGTGAAGTAGAAAGTTCAACTCATGGGCTGGGCGCAGTGGCTTAGGCCTGTAATCCCAGCACTTTTGTAGGCTGAGGCAGGCAGATCGCGAGGTCAGGAGTTAGAGACCAGCCTGACCAATATGGTGAAACCCCATCTCTACTAAAAATACAAAAATTAGCCGGGTATGGTGGCACTTGCCTGTAATCCCAGCTACTCCAGAGGCTGAGGCAGGAGAATCGCTTAAATCCAGTGGGGCAGAGGTTGCCGTGAGCCAAGACTGTGCCACTGCACTCCAGCTTGGGCAACAGAGCAAGACTCCATCTCAAAAAAGAAAAGAAAGTTCAACTCATGTCTATTTCTGTCTCGTAGCCGTAAGCTGGCTGGTCCAAAGGGCCGAAAGAGGATTGGTTGGATGGAGTTCCGACTCCTCCACTATGCAGGAGAGGTCACATACTGCACCAAGGGTGAGTGGCCGTGGGGTACAGGTGACAGCCATGTATGTGCCCAGCCTGGTGTCTTACAATAAGCTCCGAGTCCATGGAGGAAATGGTGCACAGCCATCCCAAATGTTCCCTAACCTCGCATTCAAGCCATTTGAAAAAGTCTTTCTAATTGTATTGTATTTAATATTTTTGTAAATAACCACTCTGTTGGGATGCAATTCACATATCATCCATTTACCTCATTTTAAAATGTACAATTCAGTAGTTTTTAGTATTAATATATTCAGAGTTGTGAACACATCACCACCATTCATTTTATTTTATTTATTTATTTATTTTTTTATTTTGAGAGAGAGTCTTCTTGCTCTGTTGCCCAGGCTGGAGTGCAGTGGCTCAATCTCAGCTTACTGCAACATCCGCCTCCCAGGTTCAAGCCATTCTCCTGCCTCAGCCTCCCAAGTAACTGGGATTACAGGTGCCCACCACCACGCCCAGCTAATTTTTTTGTTTGTTTGTTTTTTCCATGTTGGCCAGGCTGGTCTGGAACTCCTGAGGCCCACGTCAGCCTCCCAAAGTGCTGGGATTACAGGTGTGAGCCACCGTGCCTGGCTACCACCATTCATTTTAGAACATTTTATCACCCCCAAAAGAAATCCTGTACCCATTAGCAGGCACTCTCTGTTTCCCTCTAACCCCACCCCTTCCATACAGCTCAAGGCAATGAGCTGATCTACCTTCCCTTTCTATAGATTTGACTGTTTGGTTTTTTTTGACATTTTTTATAACTGGAATCATGTAGCATGTGGCCTTTTGTGTCTGGTTTCTTTCACTTAACATAATTTTGTCAGGGTTCATCCATGCTTTCATTTCTTTTTATTGCCAAATAATATCCCATCATGTGGATATGCCACATTTTGTTCATGCATTCATCAATAACTCATGGTAGGCACTTGGGTTGTTTATACCTTCTAACTATTATAAATAAGGCTACCATGAATATGCCGGTATGAGTTTTAGTATGGGCATAAGTTTTCATTTTTCTTATATATATACCTAGGAATGGAATTATTAGATTAGATATGGTAACTCGGCCGGGTGTGGTGGCTCATGCCTGTAATCCAGCACTTTGGGAGGCCAAGGGGAGCAGATCACCTGAGGTCAGGAGTTTGAGACCAGCCTGGCCAAGATAGTGAAGCCTCATCTCTACTAAAAATACAAAAATTATGTTAAAAATACAAAATTAGCCGGGCGCAGTGGCACATGCCTGTAATCCCAGCTACTAGGGAGGGTGAAGCAGGAGAATCGCTTGAACCTGGGAGGCGGAGGTTGCGGTGAGCTGAGATTGAGCCATTGCACTCTAGCCTGGGCAACAAGAGCGAAACTCCGTCTCAAAAAAAAAAAAAAAAAAAATTAGCTGGGCGTGGTGGTCGATGCCTGTAGTTCCAGCTACTTGGGAGGCCAAGGCAGGAGAATTGCTTGAACCCGGGAGGCAGAGGTTGCAGTGAGCTGAGATAGTGCCGCTGCATTCCAGCCTGGGTGACAGAGCAAGGCTTCATCTCAAAATAAAAAATATATATGTTAACTCTATGCTTAACCTTTTGAGGAATTGCCAGGTCATTTTCCAAAGCAGCTGCACCATTTTACATTTCCACCAGCAGTATATGAGGGGTTCCAGTATCTCCACAGCCTCACCCACACTTGTGTTATATCATTCTGTATATCTGTTATGTTCTATATGTGATGTTCTGCTCTGTCTCCCAGTCTGGAGTGCAGTGGCACGATCTCGGCTCACTGCAAGCTCCGCCTCCCAGGTTCACGCCATTCTCCTGCCTCAGCCTCCCAAGTAGCTGGGACTACAGGCACCCGCCACCACTCCTGGCTAATTTTTTGTATTTTTAGCAAAGACGGGGTTTCACCGTGTTAGCCAGGATGGTCTCGATCTCCTGACCTTGTGATCTACTCACCTCGGCCTCCCAAAGTGCTGGGATTACAGGCGTGAGCCACCACGCTCAGCCTATATGTGATGTTCTTCTAACCATTTTAGTGGGTGTGAAGTGGTATCTCATTGTGCTTTTGATTTGCGTTTCTCTAATGACCTATGATATTAAACATCTTTTTATGTGCTTATTGGCTGTTTCTCTTCCTTGGAGAAATGTCTACACAGATGTTTTGCCCACGTTTAAGATTGGGTTGTTTTTCATTATTGAGTTGTAAGAATTCTTTATATATCCTAGATACTAGATCCTGATCAGATATACAATTTGCAAATATTTTCTCCAATTCTATGAGCTGTCTTTTCATTTTTGTGATGGTGTCCTTTAGTTTTGATGAAGTCTAATTGTTCTTCATCTTCTTTAGTCACTTTTACTTTTGATTTGAAATTAGTTTTACTTTTTTTTTTCTTTTTTTTGAGACAAGGTCTTGCTCTGTTACCCAGGCTAATGTGCATTGGCGTGATCTTGGCTCACTGCAACCTCTGCCTCCCGGGGTTCAAGCGATTCTCCTGCTTCAGCCTCCCGAGTAGCTGGGATTATAGATGTCTGCCACCACGCCCAACTAATTTTTGTATTTTTGGTAGAGACGGGGTTTGCCATGTTGGCTACGCTGGTCTCAAACTCCTGATCTCAGGTGATCTACCCGCCTCAGCCTCCCAAAGTGCTGGGATTATAGGCGTGAGCCACCACACCCAGCATTATTTTTACTTTTAAATAAGAGTATATTTCTAAGAATCTTTTAAAAAGTAATAACATGTACAGGTATTAGGGTTTTTTTCTTTGAATGCAAAGTGACAAAAAGAAAAAAATTTTAAATAGGATGAGTCTCTTTGTGTAGATAACCCCTTGATTTTTGTTTAAAGAATAAAGATAATACACATGTAGAGCTATAAACTGCTGACAGCACAGAAAAGAACAAAAGGAAAACAAATGCCTTTTACTCTCAGTCTCTCCTTCAGGAGGGACCACAAGAATAAACAGTTTCTTGTAACTACTTCCAGGAAAATAGAAATGTTTTCTGCATATACCCATGTGAGGATACACACACACACACACACACACACACACTCATTCAGTCTACCTGGATCTCACTTTTTTCCATGTAGAGACTGTGTGTTGGTGGAGAGTTTTCCATGTGCTTCGTGCTAGGCGATGTGGTGGGGTGGGGGCATCGTGGATATGGAAATCTGATTCTCTTCCCATCTGCTCTGAGTTTTTCTACTTCTCTGTAGCACCAGGAATTATATCATCCTCATATTTGAGTTCTGGGATATTTCTGGTAATAATCTCATGCTATATTATTTGATTTTGGTTTTCTGTGGGGGGAGTGAAGCCAGCTTGCTTCTATGCCACCATTTTTTTTCTTAAACACTTTTGATGCATGCCTTTTTTAAATTTTTATTTAATCATTTTTCTGGAAACAGGGTTTCACTTTGTTGCCTAGACTGGAGTACAGTGCGCAATCGTGGCTCACTGCAGTCTTGACTTCCTGGGCTCAAGCAATCCTCCTACCTCAGCTCCCCAAGTAGCTGGGACTACAGGCATGCACCACCACACGCAGCTAAGTTTTTAAAAATATTTGTGTAGAGACAGGCTAGTCTCAAACTCACTATGTTGCCCAGGCTAGTCTCAAACTCCTAGGCTCGAGCAATCCTCCCACCTCAGCCTTCCAAATTGCTGGGATTACAGGCATGAGACACCATGCTTGGCTGCTCCCCCAACTTTAAAAAAAAAAAAATCTGGTTTTGCCTTTATAATGCCATTTACTTTCTAATGTAATTATTAACCGATTAAGTTTTAGGTAGACAGATAAGCCAAGTTTTAAACCTGGAAATGACATGTCTGTCTTTGCCTGAAGATGCTGTTGGGTATCACCAGCCATGGTGCTTGAGTTTGTTTTTTCTCAGTCGTGGGGAATTTTCTCATCTATTTAGAGTCCTAGCTGGCTGTCCTTGAGGTTCAGTGTCCCCTCTGTTTCCTTTTTTTATTTTTTTATTTTTATTTTTTGAGATGGAGTCTTGCTCTGTCACCAGGCTGGAGTGCAGTGGCACAATCTCGGCTCATTGCAACCTCTACCTCCCGGGTTCAAGTGATTCTCTTGCCTCAGCCTCCCGAGTAGCTGGGATTACAGGTGTGCACCACTACGCCCAGCTAATTTTTGTACTTTTAATAGAGACGGGGTTTCACCATGTTGGCCAGGATGGTCTTGATCTCTTGACCTTGTGATCTGCCTGCCTCGGCCTCCCAAAGTGCTGGGATTACAGGCTTGAGCCACCACGCCCGGCCCCCTCTGTATATGCAGTGTATGTGTGTTTCTTTGCTATTGGACTAGGGCAAGTGTGCAATACTTAGTGTAAAGACTATGCATATTTATATGACAGTTCATCAGGGTTGAGTATAGCATTTGTGCCATGAGTTCAGTTCTGAGCACCTGGTTCTCAATGAGGGACATGTTACCCACCCCCCGCAGGGATATGTGGCAATGTCTAGCATATTAGTCCATTCTCACATTGCTATAAAGAACTGCCTGAGATTGGGTAATTTATAAAGAAAAGAGGTTTAATTGACTCAAAGTTCATCAGGCTGTGCAGGAAGCATGGCTGGGGTGGCCTCAGGAAACTTACAATCGTGGTGGAAGGTGAAGGGGAAGCAGGCATGTCTAACATGCCTGGAGGAGGAGGAATAGAGTGAAGGGGAAGGTGCTACAAACTTTTAAACAACCAGATCTCCTGAGAACTATCATGAGAACAGCGAGGGGGACATCTGTCCCCATGATCCAATCACCCCCAACCAGGCCCCTCTTCCAACATTGGGGATTGCAATTTGACTTGAGATTTGGGCAAGGGCGCAGACCCAAACCATATAATTTAGAAATATATTTGGTTGTCACAACTGGGGAGAGTGTTACTGGGATCTAGTGTGAATAGAGGCCAGGGATGCTTCTCAACATCCCACAATGCACAAGACAGCCCCCACCACAAAGAACAACCAAGCCCCAAATACCCATAGTGCTAAGGTTGAGAAACTATGAGCTAATCCTAAGAAATTATTTTTCAGAATTTCCCTTTGCAATGAGTTGGGATGGAATTGTATTTTTAGGCAGAGACATTGATTCAAAAAATTTTTATTCAATGTTTTACAGGATTCTTGGAAAAAAACAATGATCTTCTTTACAGACATCTGAAAGAAGTAAGTCTGACACTTAACTGTACGTGTTTCTGATTATTTTGAAATATTACCCATGATAGTGATTTTGGTAGAATTCGCCTTCTAGATTTTTTTTTTCCATGTGTTGTATTAGAACTCCAGCATGTCATGGCCAGAACAGACATTTAAGATCATCCGTGTGGACACTTCACTCAACAAACCATTCAAATGTGTATGATGCCCCCCGGGTACCAGCTCTGGAGGTCATCAGTGAACAAGATGGAGTTCTTGTTCTCGTGGGGCTCACAGTCAGGAGTTGGGGAAGCAGATAATAAATATATACACAAATAAGTTATCCATTAGTGAGAAGTGCTACAAAGAGAATAAACAAGGAACTGTGATTGAAGGGGACATTTTTAATTTAGGTGATTAGAGAAAACACCCCTTGGAGGTGACTTTGAGCTAAAACCTGAATGAGAATGATTTGGGCCATAGAAGGATCAGAAGTTATTCCAGGTAGAGAGACCAGCATGTGCAAAGTTCCTGTGGCCTGGACAAGGGGAAATGTTAGGAGAGGGGGCTGAGAGCTTAGCAGGGGCAGGTCCACAGGGGAAGTAGAGATTTCATTCTGGTGTTATGAGAATATACTAGGGTGACATGATCTGAGGACGAGGAAGCTGAGACCCAGACAGGTCACAGCTTGCACAAGGTCACATCATGAAGTGGGGGCTGGAGATGGTATTAGCCCCCAGGGCTGCCGGCGGAATTCCCAATCTCTTTGCCTTTCCGTATATCTCATCAATCTGAGAAGTGTTGCTGCTGCTGCTGCTGTTGTTTTTGAGACAGGGTCTCGCTCTGTCACCCAGGCTGGAGTGCAGTGATGTTATCATTGCCCACTGCAGCCTCAACCTCCTGGGCTCGAGTGATCCTCCTGCCTCAGTCTGAGTAGCTAGGACTTCAGACACACACCACTACACCCAACTAATTTTTTTGTCTGTAGAGACAGGATCTTGCTATGACACCTAGGCTGCTCTCGAACTCCTGGCCTCAAGTGATCCTCCCACCTCACTCTCCCAAAGCTGGGACTGCAGGCATGAGCCACTGTGCCATGCCTAAAACCTTGAGTTTTTAAGGCCCTTATTTTGTATTAAAAGTTAACTGTTTTGTACAAAATTAGATTTTATTAGCTTGGTTAATAAAAAGCTTAACCCTAAAGGTAACATTTTCGGAGTGAGCAGGAGAACAGTCACCTCAGGAGTGTTTTTTCTGCCTCCCCAAACTTTCTCTACCACTTCTGGGACTGCTTGTCTCAACCTTTTTGGACTCAGGGTTAGACGAGCAACTCCTAACTTTGGATCCACCAGACAGACAGTCGCTCTCTGGGTCTGAGTCCCAGCCCAGCCCCTTCCCTGCTGGGGACCGTGTGACAGGTTTCCCATTGGCAAAGTGGGGCTGCTGCTGTCTGCCTCATGGAGTAGCTGTGGAGAACACGGGAGTGGACATGTCTGGTTAACAAATGGGCGGCAGCATTTCTCTAACGGCTTCCCCTCTGGGGTCATAGTCATCAACTTCACAAACCAATCCATGGAGAGGACATCACATAGGGAAGAAGTCTCCAAATCTCTCCCTTCACCCACCAGGGCTGAAGCTCCCTGAACTTTTTGACTTCAGGACGGACCACTTCTCATTTGTTTCTGTACTATTTGCAGATTACTCTTCCATATCACTGTAGGTTTAGAACTGCAATGGGTTAAACAACAAAATTCAATTAAAAAAATTGGGGGGCCAGGCACAGTGGCTCATGCCTGTAATCCCAGCACTTTGAAAGTCCGAGGCGGGTCGATCGCTTGAGCCCAGGAGCTTGAACCCAGCCTGGACAACATGGTGAAACCCCATCCTTACCAAAAAAAAAAAAAAAAAATTAGCTGGGTGTGGTGGCACACCCCTGTGGTTCTAGCTACTTGGGAGGCTGAGGTGGGGGGATTGCTTGAGCCCAAGAGGTGGAGGTTGCAGTGAGCTATGACGGTGCCATTCATTGCACTCCAGCCTGGATGACAGAGTGAGACCCTGTCTTGAAAAAAAAAGAAAAAAAATTTTTTTTGAGATGTGGTAAACATACATAACATAAAATTTAGCATTTTAATCATTTTATTTATTTATTATTTTTGAGACAGAGTCTCACTCTGTCACCCAGGCTGGAGTGCAGTGGCATGATCTCAACTCACTGCAACCTCTGCCTCTGGGGTTCAAGCAATTCTCCTGCCTCAGCCTCCCGAGTAGCTGGGATTACAGGCATATGGCACCAAACCAGTCTAATTTTTTTGTATTTTTAGTAGAGACAGTGTTTCGCCTTGTTGGTCAGGCTGGTCTTGAACTCTTGGCCTCAGGTGATCCAACCGCCTTGGCCTCCCAATGTGCTGGGATTACAGGCGTGAGCGACCACGCTCGGCCACATTTTAATCATTTCAAAGTGTACAATCCAATAGTGTTGAGTAGATTTACATTGCTGTGCAGTTAATCTCCTGAACTCTTTTCATCTTGTAAAACTGAAACTCAGTCTCCACTAAACAACTACTCTCTGTGCCCCCTCCCAGCAGCCCCTGGAAATAACATCTACTTTCTACCTCTATGAACTTCACTCCTCTAGGAACCTTATATGAGTGGAATCAGACAGTGTTTTTCTTTTTGCAACTGGCTTATTTCACTTAGCTTATTCCACTTAGCATAGTGAGCATAATACTTATTTCACTTAGCATAGGTTTATTCGTGTTGTGGAATATGTCAGAATCATCCTTTTGAAGATGGAATAATATTCCATGTTATGTATATAGGGAAAATATTTTTCTGGTAAAGAATTAAATATTTAAAAAATTAAGGACTTTTGGTGATATAGATTATTTTAAAAATACATGCACAGGGGCGAAAGTCAGACAGTCCAAAAGCTAGTGCCCTGGGTCCCTTGTCAGCAAGTCTCTCTCCCGAGAGCCAACTGCTCTCACCTTTGTAATGTGTGTCCTTCCAGGGATCACACAGGATGTGTGTATGTGTATCTCTTTTTTTCTTTTTCTTTCTCTTTGCACAATAATAGCACACTGTATGTGTGGTTCTGTGTCTTGCTTTTTTCACTTAACACCACTAACTTGGAGATCATTCTTTTTTTTTCTTTTTGAGACACAGTCTCAGTCTGTCACTCAGGCTGGAGGGCAGTGGCGCAGTCAGAGTTCACTGCAGCCTCGACTTCGTGGGCTCAATGATCCTCCCACCTCAGCCTCCTGAGTAACTGGGACCATAGGTGCACACCACCATGCCTGGCTAACTTTTTTGTAGAGATGAGGTTTTGCCATGTTGCCCAGGCTGTTCTCAAACTCTTGGGCTCAAGCCATCTTCCTGCCTTGGCCTCCCCAAGTACTGGGATTATAAGCCTGAGCCCCACCATTCCTGGCCTGGGATCATTTCTTAAAGAGCCAGTTTATTCTGAAGCAGCTGCACTGAACCAGGGACAATGTCTGAGAAAAAACATCTGGCCCCAGCAAGCAGAGAAAGCAGTGGATGTAGAATGTGAACATGGCCTTCCATATTTGACTGTGTTGTTCCCCTTTCTTTACATTCGGAACGTCTTCAAGCATTCGAGAAGCAGATGGCTCTGTTGCTTCATGCACACTTCTGTGAGCCGTCCTGACGGCCCTGTAGTGATTTCTGAAACAGCGAATGTGGTACTCATTTCTCTTCACTTACAGGTGCTGTGCAAGTCCAAGAACGTCATCCTGAGGGAATGCTTCCTGCTGGCCGAGTTAGAAAACCGGAGGAGGCCCCCAACAGTGAGTGGGAAAAACACCCATGCAAAATTGGATCTCACCAGAGGGTGAGATGACCACCAACTACCTACGCTTTTTAAGCCACCTTCCCCTTTTCTGGAAGTATTACTCTCTAACAGATTCTACTAAATATATGCACCTGTAATCTCACACCTGTAATCCCAGCACTTTGGGAGCCTCACATCTGTAATCCCAGCACTTTGGGAGGCCCAGGTGGGAGAATCGCTTGAGGCCAGGAGTTCAAGACCAGACTGGGTAACATAATGAGACCCTGTCTCTACAAAAAAATGAAAATAAAAACAAATCAGTCAGACAAAACTTCGGTGCATTAAAAACATAAAGAAAGAAAAAATCAGCCAGATGCAGTGGTGTGCATCCATAGTCCCAGCTACTTTGGGAGGCTGAGGCAGGAGGATCCTTGCACCCAGGAGTTTGGTTACAATCAGCCATGATTATGCCACTGCACTCCAGACTAGGTGACAGAGCAAGACCCTGTCTCTTAAAAAATCACTTGGTACGTGGCTTATGATATATACATTAACTTGGAATGTGATATTCATGTTCCAAGTTTAGTCCCAGTTTGTTCATTTGCAGACATTCATTGAGCAGCACCTACTATGTATATGTGGCAGGCACTGTGCCAGGCACAGGGGTTTAGCAATAGCAAGCCAGATGAGGTCCCTGCCCTCAAGGGACTTACAATCTAGTGGGAGAGAGTATAAGAAAATACCATCAAATAAAGAAGTTATAATAATACCAGCATCATGAAGGACACATGTCAACAAAGAAACACAAAGGAAGGTGGCAGAGAGTGACAGGCCTAGGGGCAGAACTGGTTCCTTCTGGGCACTCACTCGTTTTTGCTGAGCAAGTGAGGCATCCTAGACAGAGGCTTGTCCAGCTTCCACGTGACCAGACCAAGCTTGGCCTTCTCAGGTCAGGACATCCAAAGCCACCTCTTAATGGGCCAGATGGCCACTAGGAAGAAAATCTGTCAATAGTTCAGCTCTATAGGGCTGACACCTCGAGCCCTGGCCAGTCTTTTTGTATTCATTGGAAGCAGCAGTATCTCTCTGGCTCGTTCTCTCTCTATCTCTCTGCAGGTGGGGACTCAGTTTAAAAACAGTCTGAGCAGCCTTCTAGAAATCCTCATCTCTAAGGAGCCCTCCTACATCCGTTGCATCAAGCCCAATGACAGGAAAGAACCCAGTGAGTTGTGGATCATTATGAACTGGGCTCAGGGAAAGGAGGCCGGGAGGCAAAGCAAGGTGGCAGTGGGTTGGGATCCTAAACACAACCACAAGCTTGCTCGATGTCCTCTGGATTGAATCATTTTCCTTTCTAAATAATATTAGCTGGCCAGGTGTTACAGGCTTATGCCTGTAATCCCAGCCCTTTGGGAGGTTGAGGCAGGCGGATCACTTGAACCCAGGAATTGGAGACCAGCTTGGGCAACATGGCAAAACCCTGTCTCTACAAAAAATGCAAAAATTAGCCAGGCGTGGTGGCATGTCTCTACTAAAAATGCAAAAACTAGCTGGGTGTGGTGGCACGTGCCTGTAGTCCCATCTACTTGGGAGGCTGAGATGGGAGGATCAATTGATCCCAGGAGTTCAAGGCTGCAGTGAGCTATGACTGTGCCACTGCACTCCAGTATGGGTGACAGAGTGAGAACATATCTCAAAAAATAATAATAATGGGAGGTAAATGAATGCCTTTGGTGGTTCAGAGTGAGCATTGCTCAGAGCTTGGTCAGTTTCAGGAGCAACACAGCTGAGTCAGGCAGGTGTCAGAGGTGAGGGGAGTCAACATCACTCTTTTCCAGCCAAGGAAAAGTCTTTGAAAATGATCTATGACTTGGGTAGTTTCTAAGCTCTTGCCATGGTCTATAATGTAGTCGTTAGGAACCATTATAACGAACTATAATGGACCATCAGAGGCTCACAGAGGCTAGGCAGGAAAAGCAAATGACTGAAGCAGATAGGTTGTAAGGCAATAGGCAGTCGGGGGGGTGTGGCAAACTGGAGAAGGCACATTCTGTCTAAAGGGGCGGCAGCGCCACTCCTCTCCTGCCAGCCGTTGCCATGTGGGACTCTGGCCTCAGGATAGCCAGCTCTCAGGACTTTTCAAAGGAACCAGAAATTTAATTTTTTCCCATAAAATTCCCCCATTTAAAAAAACACAATTGGGCTGGGCACAGTGGCTCATGCCTGTAATCCCAGAATTTTGGGAGGCTGAGGCGGGTGGATCACCTAAGGTCAAGAGTTCGAGACCAGCCTGGCCAACACGGTGAAACCCCTTCTCCACTAAAAATACAAAAATTAGCCAGGCATGGTGCTGTGCACCTGTAATCCCTGCTACTCGGGAGGCTGAGGCAGGAGAATCACTTGAACCCAGGAGGGAGAGGTTGCAGTGAACCGAGATTGTGCCACTGCACTCCAGCCTGGGCAACAAGAGTGAAACCCCATCTCAAAAAAAAATAAGACCTCACAAAATGAGTCTGGGGCCAGACCCAACCCACTGAACTTCAGCTTGCAGCCTGTGATCTGTCTTGGTTGAAATGAAGCCGTGGGATCCTTTCCTGTCATTCTCTGTTCTATTTCTCCAAAGGCAAATTTGATGACTTCCTCGTAAGGCATCAGATCAAATACCTGGGGCTGATGGAGCACCTGCGGGTGAGACGGGCCGGCTTTGCATACCGGAGGAAATATGAGCATTTCTTGCAAAGGTAAAATGTGCTTTATTGATCTGAAGCCAATAGTCATGTGCCTACTACAAGAGAATCTCTGGGGTTTAGTGGTAAATAAAATGGCATCCCTTAGGAAGGCTCAGTTTGGTTCTTAACTGCTGTAGTTATGACAGCTAAAAACACTAACATTTGGGAGAATATAAAAACCCAACCCTGGCTGGGCGCAGTGGCTCATGCCTGTAATCCCAGCATTTTCGGAGGCCGAGGTGGGAAGATTGTTTGAGGCCAGGAGTTCGAGACCATCCTCGGCAACATGGCAAAACCCAATCTCTAACCAAAAAAAAAAATTAGCTGGGTGTGGTGGTGCACACCTGTAGTCCCAGCTACTCGGAAGGCTGAGGTGGGAGGATCACCTGAGCCTGGGAGGTTGGGGCTGCAGTGAACTTGAGATCGCACCACTGCACTCCAGCCTGGGTGACAGAATGAGAACCCAGTCTCAAAAATAAATAAATAAATAAATAAATAAATAAACTCACAAAAATTCAGTTTACCATCTTCTGTTCATTTCACTAATCCCTGACTGTTTACAGTCAAGGACAAGGCCAAGTGCGTAGATCTGCCACCAGGGGGCAGCCGTGGGCAGTGCCCCACAGGCCTCTGAATTAGCAGGGAAAGCTAAGTCCGTTTGTGACCATAGGGCCTGGTTTAGTGCCTTAGCCCAACAGGCTGTCAAGAGCAGCAGGTTAGCGGTGGGGACACGGGTTTTCAAACCACATGAACTTGGATCATAATCCTCATTCTCTTATAGCTGGGACCTATCATTTCCCTTATCTGTAGGATTAAATAAGGCTCAAGGAGTTTGTAAAGATTTAATGAACTATTTCTACGCCTACTTTCACCATCCCCAAAATTGCTTATACACCAACACTTCTTCAATGATGGGCTGTGCGTGAATTTATGCTATGAAAATAGCAACACACTCTCAAGCATAATAAATGGTCACTTTGGTGGGTCAGAATGGTTGAATAGCAGAAATTTCATGTGGTTCAACCTAATATTTTGAGTGTAGTCATTTGAGACTCTTTGCCTTTATTTTTCCTGGATTTACCTCCTTTGCCCACCATTTTTGCCCATCAGCTACTTATTCATTCATCCTCATCCCAAATCTGACTTCGGCGGCAGATGGCAGGGGCAACAGTCACTGCCTACCTCACCCCCCAAACACATACGCACTTGATGTTCCCATCTTACCTGTGTTTTTTTGAACTTCATATATCTCTTGTCTATTTTTGCTGCTGTCTGAGGCTCATTCATTCTTTCCATAAAAACTAGTGAGCAGGCCAGGCATGTTGGCTCACACCTGTAATCCCAGCACTTTGGGAGGCCGAGGTGGGCAGATCACTTGAGGTGAGAAGTTCAAGACCAGCCTGACCAACATGGTGAAATCCTGTGTCTGCTAAAAACACAAAAATTAGCCGGGCATACTGGCGCATGCCTGTAATTCCAGCTACTCAGGAGGCTGAGGCATGAGAATCAGTTGAACCTGGGAGGCAGAGGTTGCAGTGGGCTGAAATCACACCACTGCACTCCAGCCTGGGTGATAGAATGAGACTCTGTATCAAAACAAACAAACAAACTGGTGAGCAGCTATCTGAGCTAGCACTGTCCTAGGTGCTGGGGTGACAGCAGAGAACAGAACAGACCCCATCTCTGTCCTCATGGAATTTACTTTCTATGGGGAAGACCAACAATAAGAAAGATGTAAAGTTGGCCCTCCACATCCATGGTTTCCACATCCACGGGTTCCACATCTGAGGATTCAACCAACTATGGATAGAAAATGCCTTTAAAAATACAATAAAAATAACAGTACAACAATAATAATACAAATTAAAAAGCAATACAGTCTAATAACTATTTACATAGCATTTACATAGTATTAGGTACAATAAGTAATTTAGAGATGATTTAAAGTGTGGAGGATGTACTCAGGTTATATGCAAACACTATGCCATTTTTTATCAGAAACTTGAACATCTGTGGATTTTGTATCCATGGGGGTCCTGGAACCAATTCCCCACAGATGCTGAGGGGTGACTGTATAAGGCCAGGCAGGGGTATGTTATTTGAAGAAAAGTGAATCCAGGTAAGGGGAAAGAGTGGCCAGGCTCCCTCCTTAAGTAAGGGGTCACTCTCTGAGTGAGGGAGTGAGCCATGAGGACATTTGGTGTCTTAGTCTGTTTGGGCTGCTGTAACGAAACACTAGACTGGGTGGCTTCCAACCAACGGAAACTTTTCACAGTTCTGGAGGCTGGGAAGTCCAAGATCAAGGCACTGGCAGACTCAGTGTCTGGTGAGGGCCAGCTTCCTTGTTTGTAGATGGTGCCTTCTCACTGTGTCTTCACATAGTTGAAGGGGCAGATGAGCTCATAAGGGCACTAATCTCATTTATGAGTGCTCCACCCTCATGACCTAATCACCTGTCAGAGGCCCTGCCTCCTAACACCATCACATTGGGAGTTAGATTTCATCATACGAGTTTTGTGGGGACACAGACAATCAGTCCATAGCATTCAGGGAACATCAATCCAGGCAGGAAAGCCTGGAGGAAGGAGCAGGCTCTAGGGCAAGCTGAGAGGCCAGCATGACAGCTGGTCAGTGGCTGGGGACAGAGAGGCAGGGGGAGGTTCATGGGACTGAGCTGGAGCTGGCCGAACCCCGTGCACCTGTCTGGCACCACTTCCCTTGATCAGGGAGCAACCATATCACAGAGTTGAAGAGGACAGAAGGTACTAGTCCCTCCAACCTGCAGGCATTTAGGGCCTCTCCCCAGCCCCTCCATATCTGTCTAGCTTTGGCGGTGCGTGCTGGTATTGGGCAAGGTCTGCATGGATGAAAGCAGGGCCTGAGGCTGTGCTGTGTCCCCTGGGGGTGGTGGAGACCCCGTCTTCTCCAGCTTTCCCTGGAGTTCAGGAAGCACACATCCTGTACCTTTGTGTAGGTGGCTGAACAGAGGAAGAACATGGGACACTTGATACCCTTAAAGAACATGCTCATAAAGTATAATTCCAGGAAAATAAAAATACTTTTCACCGGACATGGTAGCTCATGCCTATAATCCCAGCACTTTGGTAGGCCGAGGCAGCTGGATCACCTGAGGTGAGGAGCTTGAAACCAGCCTGGCCAACGTAGAGAAACCTTATCTCTACTAAAAATACAAAAATTAGCTGGGCATGGTGTCACATGCCTATAATCCCAGCTACTCAGGAGGCTGAAGCAGGAGAATCGCTTGAACCCAGGAGGCAGAGGTTGCAGTGAGCTGATATCACACCACTGCACTCCAGTCCGGGTGACAGAGTGAGCTCTGTATCAAAAATATATATACATGTATTTTTTTAGCAGTTTAAAATCTGATTTTAGAACCTGGGAGGTGGAGCTTGCAGTGAGCCAAGATCACGCCACTGCACTCCAGCCTGGGAGAGAGAGGGAGACTCCATCTCAAAAAAAAAAAAAAAAATCTGACTTTAAAATAAAGTATGAGGCCAGGCGCGGTGGCTCATGCCTGTAATCCTAGCACTTTGGGAGGCTGAAGTGGGCAGATCACGAGGCCAGGAGATCGAGAACATCCTGGCTAACACAGTGAAACTCTGCCTCTACTGAAAAATACAAAAAATTAGCCGGGCGTGGTGGTGGGCGCCTGTAGTCCCAGCTACTTGGGAGGCTGAGGCGGGAGAATGGCATGAACCTGGGAGGCGGAGCTTGCAGTGAGTGGAGATTGTGCCACTGCACTCCAGCCTGGGTGCAGACAGCAGTGGGTGCAGGTGCAGCCTGGGTGCAGACAGAGCAAGACTCTGTCTCAAAAATAAATAAATAAACATAATATGAAAGGAAGGAGCATATTGGGAACACCACTGCTAGCACTCATTGAGTCTTGGACTGGGACCAAATACCTAGTGTGTATTATCTCGTTTAAACCTCATGAGAACCCCATGAGGAAGGTCCTGTTACTGTTGACGTCACACAGGTGAGGCGGTGACTCCTCCTGCTCCGGAGCTGGGCTGGAACCCAGGCATTCTGTTTCTACGCCAGTGGCTCCGGTCGTGTTGCTTCCAGCCTTGATCCATCTGCACCTCTGAATTCTGTGTTCACTTGTTTCATTATACTACAGACATCGCTGTTCTTTCCAGGGACTGCAGGGTAGAAGGGAACTGCATGCTGGAATCAGGTTCTTAACACTGGAGCCAAAATTACCCCTGGGGGCGGGGGAAGCCCTCATCACTTCCCAAGCATGGAACCCTTTCTTTCTCTTCTCTCCTCTTTCTTGAGACAGGGTCTCTGTTACCCAGGCTGGAGTGCTCACTGAAGCCTCAACCTCCTGGACTCAAGTGATCCTCCTGCCTCAGCCTCCTGAGTAGCTGGGACTACAGCCGCACACCGCCACACCTGGCTAAAAAAAAAATTTTTTTTTTTTTTTTTTTTAAGTAGAGATGGGGTCTGCCCGGGCTGGTCTCAAATGCCTGGCCTCAAGTGATCCTCCTGCCTTGGCCTCCCAAATTGCTGGGATCACAGGCATGAGGCACTGTACCTGGTCTCAAGCATAGAACTTTTTCTTCTGGTGCTAGACTACATTTGTTTGTCTGTTCAGTTTTCTGTTGATGGACATCTGGGTTGTTTCCACCTTTTGGCTATTATGAATCATAGCACCATGCACTGCTACACCCAGTGGCTGCTATGAACATTCAGGTATGAATGTTCGGACACCTTTTCATTTCTCTTGGACAGATACCTAGGAGTGGAATTGAGTCACTGGGTTGAGCGTCTGATGATGTCATTGTTCTACAAAGACAGGTCAAACTCCCTACTATATTGAAACAGTTTCTCTCTTCTTTCTTTCTTGCAAAGCGCCCATCTTTGAATTCGAGAAAGTTCGTGTGATGGGACTACTACATACACTGAGTGGCTGACATGACACAGCAGTGCTCAGCAGGCCCCTGGGGCCGGGGATGTCGGGGAGGGCTGAAGGAAGGTACAGTCACAGCTTCTCCATGTCCATCTCCTCTCCTGCTAGGTACAAGTCCTTATGCCCAGACACCTGGCCGCACTGGCACGGGCCTCCAGCAGAGGGCGTGGAACGGCTGATCAAGTACATCGGCTACAAACCCGAGGAATACAAGTTAGGCAAGTAAGTGACCAGAAGACCACCAAATGGTCTCTTCCCTTGACGTCAGAGGGTTTTGTGCATTGATCCGTATCCATCTAGAGCCTGGAGACTCGATTCCTAGGGATTTATGGAGATTTGCAAGATTTATGCTTCATCTATTCAATGTAAATGCGGCTCTTAATTCTTTAGAAGAGCTATGGTGCTGCCGGTGGGAGGAGATGAAGTTATAAAGGAACCCTCCACACTAAACTGACTTAGCAGATGGGCCTCCTTGCTAGCAAAACAAAGAGGGAACCAGAGGGGCCACCCAACCTCTGTGTGCCTGGATTCTTTCACTGTTGCCATGTACGCGTGACCTGCCAGAGGAGCCATTGGGACCTAGACGATGTGAGATCATCTGTAGCATCTCAGGAATGGTGTGCTAGAACCCTTAACTGTAGAGTCGTAGTTGTCCATGAGCAGAGAACTTTCGTACACACTGAAAGCTTTCAGGCACCACTCAAGGGACATGGATCGGGAAGAGCTGAGTCCGTCTTGTTAGTCATTTTGGTCAGGGTTAATGAGGTTGCAGGGAAAGGTGCTTCAGCATGAAGATCTATTCCCCGACGGCAGGGCTTCCCCACTCCAGAGATCTCTGCCTGTGATCCTGTTCATGGGCTTTCCCCACTGACTCCTAACTCCCACTTTTACATGGTCTTCTGGGCCGCCTTGGCCTCTCTTCATCTTTAGGCTCCTATTCTGGGCCTGTTCCAAGGATCAGTTACTTATTCAATCCAGATCTCCAAGGGGATTCTGCAAGGCTCAGCACATCCTGAGGGAGGCAGGGCATGGAGGTCAGAGGTGGGATCTGTCTGTCCCCTGTTCATAAATTGGAACAGGGACAAGGGAGAGTGGGATCACCAGGCACCCACTGCTGCCCCCAGGGGCTTCCCTGGGAACTTTCCCTCACTATGCCGGGGGTCGGGGCAGGCAATGTGAGGTCAGTATTTGTAACTTCTCTCTGCTGGCTAATGTGATCTTCTTTTTTGTTTTTTTATTTTTTGAGACAAAGTCTTGCTCTGTCACCCAGGCTGCAGTGGCACGATCTCAGCTCACTGTAACCTCCGCCTCCTGGGTTCGAGTGACTCTCCTGCCTCAGCCTCTCGAGTAGCTGGGATTACAGGTGCACACCACCACACTGGGCTAATTTTTGTATTTTTAGTAGAGACAGGGTTTCACCACGCTGGTCAGGCTGGTCTCAAACTCCTGACCTCAGGTGATTCGCCTGCCTCGGCCTCCCAAAGTGCTGGGATTACAGGCATGAGCCACTGCACCCGGCGTGATCTTCTTTTAAGCTTAGATCCACATTCCTTGTCTGGCTGGGCGTGGTGGCTGGTGCCTATAATCCCAGCTACTCGGGAGTCTGAGGCATGAGAATCACTTGAACCCGGGAGGTGGGGGTTGCAGTGCGCCGAGATTGCACCACTACACTCCAGCCTGGGCAACAAACTGAGACTCTATTTCAAAACAAAACAAACAACAACAACAAAAAACAAACAAAAACACCCATATTCTTTGTCGTCACTCTTTAAAGCCCGGCAACATAACTTGAAGCAACTTCAGTTTAGGATGGTTTATTCATTTCCTAGGACTGCGTAACAGATGAGCACACAGTGGCTGATTTAAAACAAATCTATTCTCTCCTAGTTGTGGAGGCCAGAAATCCAAAAATCAAGAGTTGGCAGGGCCACGTTCCTGCGGGAGCCTCTTCCAGCTCTGGCGGCTCCCGGCATTGCTTAGCTGTAGCCGTGTCCCTCCAGTCTCTGCCTCTGTCCTCACGTGGGCTCCTCCCTGTGTCTTTCTGTGTGTATAGGGACACTCTCAATGGATTTAGGGCCCACCCTATTCCAGGATGATCTCATTTCTATCCTTACCTCAATCACATCTGCAAACACCCTATTTCCAAATAAGATCGTATTCTGAGGTTCTGCATGGACATGAATTTTTGAAGGGGGCACCGTTCAACCCACTAGATGGTAAACTGACCAATTAATAACAAAAACATTTCTTTTCACTTCTAGAACCAAAATATTCATTCGTTTCCCCAGAACTCTGTTTGCTACTGAAGATGCCTTTGAATTTAGTAAACATCAACTAGGTATGATTTATTTTTCTGTCCTGATTTCAATAGAATATGAAATGAACAAGTAGAGCTTGGGGGTAAATCTTAAACACGGGTGTCTGATATAGTGTTAGAAGCATTCGCTGTGGAAACTAGGAACGAGATAGGGGATTATGATAAGATCCCTGTGAATTTCTGCTTTAATGAGTCCTTGGAGGTCAGTCACAGATGCAGGCACATATATAAACGTTGTTCCGCCATTTCAGTTCCGTTTGGATCAGATCCTGTTGTTTACTACTAGGGTGTAAAACCGTGAGGGACCAGCCCCTTTAAATTAACGTTTCCAAAACTTCACTTGTCTGCGTGTCTGATGTTGGAAAGTGTAGCTTCAAAGCCTGCAGCCTGGGTGTTTGCTGGGAATGGTCAATGAGAAAAGTTAGATGGGGAAATGCAAAAAGTAAAAAATCAAAACTGCGGGGGGAGGGAGCTTCTCCTTTGAAATGTAACCGGTCTGTCAAGAACTACGCTTGAGTCATTTGAGGGCCTGCTGTACGCCAGGTGAACAGTAAGTCCTTTATACCGTGGTCTCATTCTGTTCTGAGAACAGACCTGTGAGGTAGGTGACATAGGTGCTATCGTCTCTGCTTTCTATGCAGGGAAACTGAGGCATGGAGGTGTTGGTAACTTGTTGAAGGCTACACAGCAAGTAAGCAGCCGAGCTGCGGTTTGAACGTGGGACTGTCTGGCTTCAAGGCTTGGTGGCCTCATTTTCTGACCTCCGTAGCAGTGGGCACCAATGGCTGGGGATCTGGTTGAAGGGCCACAGTTAGGCCAGTGGGGCCTGAGCCAGCATCTCTAACCAGCTCGTGGGGAATAGGACGTGGCTGCTCTGCAAGGCTCTTGATGAGCTTGGCCTCTGACAGGGCCTAAATTGCTGTGTGGAGGAGGTGGATGCAGGATGTAGAAGCCGAGGGAGAGTGTTCTGTGATCAGACCAGGATTCATGCTCCTCCTTAGCTGTGTTGCCCGGCAAGTGTCTTCACCATCTGTCTGAGCCTGCATGCCCATTTATCAAATGAGGTGATGATGCCTGCCTTGTGGGGTGGGGTGTGAGAATGAAATCTAATGTCTGGCATGGAACTGGGGGGCTCTTAGCACTAGGTCTGTTCCTTGCCCTGGGAAAAGGAAAGGCAGGAAGGAAACTCCAGTTCCCAGGCAGCATCTGGGAGCCAGGCATCATGTAACCAGCCAGCTCTCAGGTCTGCAGTGCTGAAATAGCTTCCTGAAACATCACTACACCACAGGCCTTTGATGCCCCCTTCCATTGTCCCCCAAACACCCCCGGAGGTCACAACCACAAAGATGCACAAATGCAAAGCCATTTCACCAAAACATCTGTTTTATTTTAAGTTGCAAGAATCCAAGCCACATATAAACGCTTCCTAGGAAGGAGAGAATACGTGAAAAAAAGACAAGCAGGTAAGAATTAAATAGAAACAAACGAGTTTGCTCCCTTTCTCATCTGCTTGGCACCTGGGGACACATTTGTGAGTTCCCTCCCCCTGCTCATCCTTAAAACCTTGGTGTGGGGCTATCTCGGGGTCCAGTTCTGGGGCCTCTTCTCATTTTTACCTTATTGATTGGAGATTATAACATAGTGGCCTGTATGTGTTCCACAAGCATATTTTATTGGACCTACAATATGCGTACATTTAAAGAATAATTTTGTGGGCCAGTCGCGGTGGCTCATACCTATAATCCTAGCACTTTGGGAGGCTGAGGCGGGTGGATTACTTGAGCTCAAGAGTTCGAGACCAGCCGTGGCAACATGGTGAAACCCTGTCTCTACCAAAACAAAACAAAACAAAACACCCAAAAATTAGCTAGGCATGGTGGTTAATGCCTGTAGTCCCAGCTACTTGGAGGGCTGATGCAGGAGGATTGTTTGAGCCTAGGAGGTGGAGGTTGCAGTGAGCCACGATGGAATCACTGCACTCCAGCCTGGGTGACAAAGTGAGACCTTGTCTCAAAAAAATAAAAGAATAACTTTTGAAAAAGGTTTCAAACATACAAGTACCCTTGAAGCCCTTCCATTTTTTGGTCCCTCCCCAGTCATGTTCTCAAACAACACCCCCACCCATACGCATACATTTCTTGGGAGTAACCACTGTCTTGAATTTTGCATTAATCATTCTCTTGTTTTTCTTCAATAGTTTCACTATCTATGATGTATCTCTAAATAATCTGTTTATAATTTGGCATGTTTTAAACTTAAGAGAACTATACTCTTGGTATTTTGGGTGACATTTTTGCACTCCAAATTGATTTTGAAATTCAACCAGGAGATGTGTGTAGATTTAGTTATTCATTTGCTCCTAGTTACATAGTATTCCACTGTAGCAGAGGCCAGCACTATAGCAAGTATTTTAGACTTGGGAGTCTTATGGTCTCGGTCACAGCTACTCAAGTCTGCCATGGTAGCAGGAAAGTAGCTTTAGATAATATGTAAATGAATGGGCAGGGCCGTGTTGAAATAAAACTTTATTTACATAAACAAGTGGCAGGCTGTAGTGGGCCAGCCCCTGAGCTATGAGTATGCCACAACTTAGCTGTTCTGTTGATGGACGTTTGGGTTGATTCAAGTTGCTTGTTTTTGTAATAGAAACAATGCTGTTCTGAGGATTAGAAGAAAAGCATTTAAAAAATCTGAATACTCAAAAATCAAAAAATCTGAAGAGCATTTAAAAATTGGGAAACAGGCTGGGCATGGTGGCTCACACCTGTAATTTCAGCACTTTGGGAGGCCGAGGCGGGCGGATCACCTGAGGTCAGGAGTTCAAGATCAGCCTGCCCAACATGGTGAAACCCCATCTCTACTAAAAACACACACAAAAATTAGCCAGGTGTGGTGGTGCACACCTGTAATCTCAGCTACTCGGGAGGCTGAGGTGGGAGAATCGCTTGAACCCGGGCAGTGGAGGTTGCAATGAACCAAGATCATGCCACTGCACCCCAGCCTGGGTGACAGAGCAAGACTCCGTCTTGAAAAAAAAAAAAAAATTGGGAAACAAGCCGGAACCTAAGTTTTATGTGCCCTAGTTTGTGTACCCCAATTTTTAAGTGTAGACAACTAAAAGTAAACCCCAGTAATACTAAACATGGTGGTAAGACTAATCTGTACCATCACAAGTGCCGTTGCTGTGGCTGAAAAAGACCCTGGGAAAATGACTCCCTCATGGAATTTCGGGGCTTCCCTGGAAACCTTCCATAGCCCCCTCTGTTCTGTCTCCCCCTGGTTCAGTTGTTGCCTGAGTGCTCCCAGGTAAGAACTGATGACATTCATCCGACCTTCCATCTCTGAGGCTAACAGAGTACTGCGGTGGGCGTCCAGATGTTTGTTGAATGGACAAAGCCTTCTGTATTTCCATACGATTGTGCTCACCTTCTAATGCCAGCAGTGAACTCTTTCAGCCATCAAACTGGAAGCCCACTGGCGTGGGGCCCTGGCTCGGAAGGCAATCCAAAGGAGAAAGTGGGCCGTGCAGATTATCAGAAAGTAAGTTCTCAGGGACAACAGAGAGGACAGGTCACTAAACGCTGGTACCCTGCAGGGGATGGTCATGGAGGTAGATGAGTTCTTTGTGATTTTTGGATTTGTGCAGAAAGGAAAAACTCCCTTCAGAATGCCGTTAGGAATTCAGGTCCATCCCTTTGCTCTGAGCTGAATTTGATGGTGATCGCAACTCAATGTATTTGGAATTTCTCTTAGCCTGGCTCAAAAGTCACAAAGTCAAATGCCTTCTGATGCCAGGCAGGTAAAGTGAGTGAGTCTCATGAGCTGGGATAAGACAACAGGGCATGGTGGAGACTGCAGCAAACTGGAACGTTCAGTCTACCTCAAGGTGGGGCAGTAACTAGCCCATTCCAGTTTACTGCTGCTGTGGGGAAATGTAGCCAGATGGCTTGAATTTTCAAGGAACGCTGAAATCTGGCTTTTGGGGTTTTGTTGTTGTTGTTGTCTGTTTTTTTGTTTGAGACGGAGTCTCACTCTGTCACCCAGGCTGGAGTACAGTGGTTCGATCTCGGCTCACTGCAACCTCCGCCTTCTGGGTTCAAGAGATTCTCCTGCCTCAGCCTTCCAAGTAGCTGAGATTACAGGCACACACCACCACACCCGGCTAAATTTTTTGTATTTTTAGTAGAGACGAGGTTTCACCATGTTGGTCAGGCTATCTCGAATTCTTGACCTCAGATGATCCGCCTGCCTCAGCCTCCCAAAGTGCTGGGATTACAGGCGTGAGCCAGCATGCCCAGCCTTGAAATCTGGCTTTTATGCACTACTTCCTAACTTTTTTAAATTGGCAGCTAATTAAAACTCCTCAAAACAAAACAAAAGCCCGTGTGGGTGAAATCGAACATATGTGTGGGGCAGATTTGGCCTGTGGCCTCTACATTCCAGGCCTCTGGCCTATGTGGTCCTCTCAACAGCCTCTACCACTTTGGCCGCCTCTGAATCAAAGAAGGGGGAACAGAATGTAAATCTCGGTGAAGAAATGGTCCAGAAAAGTAAGAAAACATTTTCCTTTTTAGGTTCATTAAAGGATTCATCAGTCGCAACAAACCCCTCTGTCCTGACAACGAGGAATTCATCGTGTTTGTGCGGAAGAATTACATCTTAAATCTCCGGTATCACCTTCCAAAGACTGTCCTGGACAAGAGCTGGCTGAGGCCTCCTGGCATCTTGGAAAATGTAAGGACTAATCTGGGATTTCCAGTGTTGTAAGTAACATGGGCACTGACAAATCTTAACTCTTGTATGTCTTTGTGCTGCCTCCCTTTGGCTTGAAAGGGCTACCCTGGCAAAGCCCTTCTTCCCAAGGATGCTGCACAAGAAATTGAACTCCTCAGAATTTGTGATGTCCTTAGTAGCATTATAAAGCCACTGGAGGTTGTTTAAACAGCACTTTTTTTTTTTTTTTTTTTTTTTTTTTTTTTTGAGATGGAGTCTTGCTCTGTCACCCAGGCTAGAGTGCAGTGGTGCGATCTTGGCTCACCGCAACCTCCACCTCCTAGGCTCAAGTGATTCTCATGTGTCAGCTACATTTCCTCACAGCAGCAGTAACTGGGATTACAGGCGCCCACCACCATGCCTGGCTAATTTTTGTATTTTTAATAGAGATGGGGTTTTGCCATGTTAGCCAGGCTAGTCTCGAACTCCTGACCTCAAGTGATCTGTCTGCCTCAGCCTCCCAAAGTGCTGGGATTACAGGTGTGAGTTGCCATGCCCAGCCGACAGAGCACTTTTGAATCATTTCTATTCCTGACGTAGCCTTCCTAGAATAGCACCCCTCGAGAGATGGTCTGAGGACCCTCTGTATCTGGAACTTAGAGGCAGGGCTGTTGTAAGATTCCCGGGCTCTACTTTGGACCCACTGAGTCAAAATCTCCAGGAATCTCATTATAGCCAGTTCTGCAGGCGAGTCATAAACATATTCAAGTTTGAGAATCATTAGCTAAGCAACAGCAAAAAGTTGGGAGAGGATCAGGTTAGCTGCTGTAACTATAAAATATAAAATATTAACACTGTGCTTGAAATCAAACTGAATTCAGCAGTGTTTTTTTAAAGCTTCATTTTGATCGCCACAGCCCCAGACAGGGAGTGAGTGAGGCAAGTGGAAAGAAGTGTGTTCTCCACACAGGCATCAGATCTGCTCAGGAAAATGTGCGTGAGGAACCTGGTCCAGAAGTACTGCCGGGGGATCACAGCTGAGCGGAAAGCGATGGTAGGGACGTGATGTCTGCGGTGGCCGGTGGTGGGGGTGGGTGTAAGAGTGGGTCCTGAGTGTCAGTCCTCCTCATCCACCATTTCACCTATAAGCAGGGGGTCATGCTAGTCCCATGCCTCGAAATGTTCAAGATAATTGCAGGTAGACCGGCAGAGAGCCCTGGATGAATGCCAGCTGTTACTGTAATCAGCATGGCTCCCTTTGTTACCATGGGAACACAATCGCAACTGCTCCTGCCATCCATCTAGGGAGCAGAGAATGTAGACCCCTTTCTGCTGGAGATCTGTTTTTCACCGTGCTCACCTGCGGGTCTTTTGTGTAAAGGGCTAGAAGAGTAACTATTTCAGGGTTTGTGGCCTTTCTCTGTTGGAATTACTCAACTCTGCTGCTACAGTGAGAAAGCAGCCATGGACAATGTGTGCATGAATGGCAAGGCTCTGTCCCAATAGAACGTTACTTACAAACATGGACAGCAGGCTGGGTTTGGCCTGCAGGCTGTGGTTTCCCAATCCCTGATCTACAAGAAACTGCTCTGGGAACTCTGGAAAATCCACTTTCAGGAAGGTAGTAAGGGAACGAGCAGAAATGTCAACCCAGTCTCTACCAATTTGACTTTCAGGGCATTTTGGCCAAAGCCAGGAAGGTGTTCTGACTTGTGTGCTCCAGGGTAACAAGGCTCCCACAGTTTATCCAGCAAAGGATGTGACCTCAATGGGTCTAGAGCTCCTCTATCCCAAAGAAGCCCGTGGCTACCATTTTTATACTTCCAATTGTGTATTACCAGATGCAGCAAAAGGTAGTTACAAGTGAAATCTTCAGGGGAAGGAAAGATGGCTACACAGAAAGTTTAAATCAACCCTTTGTCAACAGTCGGATAGGTAAGTACGTTTTCCAGCCTAGGTACTTGGCTTTCCAATTCTAAAAGGAGTTAAAGGGTGGGGTGCGGTGGCTCATGCCTGTAATCTCAGCACTTTGGGAGGCCAAGGTGGGCGGATTGCCAGAGCTCAGGAGTTCGAGACCAGCCTGGCCAACGTGGCAAAACCCCATCTCACCTAAAATACAAAATATTAGCAGGGTGTGGTGGCATGCACCTGTAGTCCCAACTACTCGGGAGGCTGAGGCAGGAGAATCGCTTGAACCCAGGAGGCGGAGGATGCAGTGAGCCGAGATCATGCCACTGCACTCCAGCCTGGGAGACAGAGCGAGACTCTGTCTCCAAAAAAAATAAAATAAGTCAAAAGCAGATGCTCAACTTTGCAGCATTTCCTGATGGCTATTTCCCCAGCTGAGATCTTAGCCCAGAGATGCATAACAAAACTAGCAGATACGCCGGGCGCGGTGGCTCACACCTGTAATCCCAGCACTGGGAGGCCGAGGCGGGTGGATCACAAGGTCAGGAGTTCAAGACCAGCCTGGCCAAGATGGCGAAACCCTGTCTGTACTAAAAATACAAAAATTAGCTGGGTGTGGTGGTGGGCACTTGTAATCCCAGCTACTCGGGAGGGTGAGGCAGAGAATTGCTTGAACCCGGGAGGCGGAGGTTGCAGTGAGCCGAGATCATGCCACTGCACTCCACCCTGGGCAAAGAAAAAAAAAAAACAACTAGCAGATACCAATGACTTTTCCACAGGATTGGTATTTTAGTGATGATTCATGGCCTTCTGGTTCCCTCTCTAGATGAAGGAGACATTAATCCGAAAGTGCTTCAGCTAATTAGCCATGAGAAAATCCAGGTAAGGGGATGTGTGTCCTCAATCTCAAACAGGATTCCCTCATCGAGTCTAAGAGCACTTTCTCCATAAAGGGCGCACTATTTAAATGCAGGGGTGCAGTTGAGCAGCCGGGGCTCTCAACTGTGATGCTTTGGGTATTAACTAAGATGATGGGGAACAAATGATGATTAGATAATGGCTGCTGTTCTCATGATCCCTCCGTCACCCCAGAAACTGTCTTGGTTTGCTTTCCTACAAAATTGAATGAAGTGTAGCCATGAACTTAATCATGAAACACCCTCTTATTGGTGAGAGACAGTGTGGCATAGTGCCTGGGCGCTGACACTTGCTTTGAACGTAGCAGCTGTGAGATCCTGGGCAGGTCACTTAAGCTCTTGGTGCCTCTGATCTTCTGTGAATGAGGAGAATGGGTTTACTGAAAGGATGAATGAGTCGGTGGACGAGAGGTGCTCAGGCTGCTGCCTGGCATACAGCAGCAGGTGAAGCCCTGGTGATCGTGTGTGCCAGTGTCTGCTCTGCTTTTTTTTTTTTTTTTGGTTCCCTGGGGAATAGAAGCCACTGTGACTGGATTGGATTACACTGTGGCTGTGAGAGTTTTCATCTCTGACCATCAGAGCAGACCTGCCTTGACTTCCTCAGAGGGCAACGCAGGTAGGCAGAGCTAGGGATCAAAATCCCCACCATGCAGAGAGCCAGAAAAAAAATATATATACACACATATGTGTGTGTATGTATGTGTGCGTGTGTACATACATATATGCAAAATCTGTTTGAGCTTCTCTAAATGCTTGACATCACTTTACCGGGGTCTAAGTAGCAAGAAACTCGGTACTCTGCCCCACCTCCCCGCATTGAAGTCACCTTCCCCTTGCAGTATGGTGTCCCGGTCATTAAATATGACAGAAAAGGCTTCAAAGCACGGCAGCGGCAACTCATTCTTACTCAGAAAGCAGCTTACGTGGTGGAACTTGCCAAAATCAAGCAGAAAATAGAGTACTCAGCTCTCAAAGGTAAGAAGTGGGCAATCTTAAAACAATGCACTGAGTTGACTCAACTACTGGAAAGCCCAGTGATGAAGCTCCCAAATGGGAAACACAAGTGCAGGGTGCCCATAAACCCCGGGGTAGTGACGCACACCTGTAGTCTCAGCTACTCGGAAGGCTGAAGCAGGAGGATCACTTGGGCCTGGGAGTTCGAAGCTGCAGTGAGCTATGATTGTGCCACACACTCCAGCCTGGGTGGCAAAGTGAGACTCTAGCTCAAAAAAACAAACAAACAAACAAACAAAACCATCTGCCCTCCTCCCCTGGCATTGCCCAGCCTGGACTGCACCCCTTATTCTGGCATAAATATTAATAGCACCACTTTACTCAAGTACCCAGGTTGGGCAATAGTCTCCTTCCACGGTGATCAGAGCCCACTAGCAGGCTGATTTCTAAAGTATGCCCTTCATCCTTCTGGGCCCAGCTAGGAGAATGAAGGGTGGGGTTGGGCAGCCCCTGGGCGTATCTCTTCTTCCTCTGTACTGCCATCAAGCTCTCCAGTTCTTGGCTTCTAACTCTGGATCTGTCTTAAGGTGTCTCCACTAGCAATCTGAGTGATGGAATCTTAGTCATTCATGTTTCACCAGAGGACAGCAAGCAAAAGGTAATTGACAGCCACCAGTCTCTACTAAAAGACAGAAACAATACACTGCCAAAATGTTAAGTTGACCACCATGAAACTTCTCTATTAGAGTGTCTGTTTCTTTAAGCTGTGAATACTGAAATTATGCCTTGTCTCCTCCCCACCCCAGGGGGATGCCGTTTTGCAGTGTGGACACGTGTTTGAAGCAGTTACTAAACTCGTCATGCTTGTTAAGAAGGAGAACATTGTCAATGTTGTTCAAGGAAGGTAGGTGGCTTCATCTTCAGCTCAGGAAGTAATTCAATGCTAAAATGTTTATTAAGGCCGAGGGTGGTGGCTCATGCCTATAATCCCACTACTTTGGGAGGCTGAGGTGAGCAGATAACTTGAGGCTAGGAGTTCAAGACCAGCCTGGCCAACATGGTGAAACCCCGTTTCTACTAAGAATACAAAGATTAGCCGGGTTTGGTGGTGCACGCCTGTAATCCCAGCTACTTGGGAGGCCTGAGGCACGGGAATCCCTTGAACCCAGGAAGTGGAGGTTGCAATGAGCCGAGATCGCACCACTGCACTCCAGCCTGGGCAACAGAGATAGACAATGTCTCAAAAAAAAAAAAAAAAAAAAAAATTACAGATCAGGGAAGATGCCAATATTGTTTTCACTCCTGCTTGCCTCCTGCTTCCAACATAATCAAGCACCATCTCTGTCAGTAAGGGGTGAGAAACCTCTAGTGTTACATCCTCGCCCCCTCCCATAAATAACTTTTTTCCGTCTTCATCCCTGTGATCTTGGGCTTCGGAGAATGAAGTCAGTGAAGGCAGGATATCCTGGAGAGCTGTTTCTTTTCCCTCATCCTGTGCTGTTCCAAGTTTTAACAACCAGAGCACATTTGTAGGTGGAATAAGGAGAGAGAGTTGAGTGCTTCGAAATGTGTTGTCTTTGGGTTGCTGTACCTGAGGGAATACTCAGCCCCTCAGAGTTTCAGTGTGATATGGAAGTAGTTCCATAGACATCAACTGGCCCTTTGAAGAACTGAATGTGCTCGATCTCACGGTAACTACAAAAACATGTAAGTTGCCCAGCTGTGGCAACGGCATTCTTCCTTTCTGCAAATATGCAATAAAACACTGTAATAAAACAGGAATTTGATCTTGAAACTAGTAGAGTTTAATAAGTGAATTTCTTTTGCAGACCAAAGGTTGAGAGAAGAAAATACAGTATGTCAGTAATGTGTCACTTTGTGTATTTTAAGTTTACAGTTTTTTATTAGTCCGGGAAAAGAAGGCACAATAGTTTTCGACACTGGACCGGAAGAACAAGTCTATAAAAATAAAAATGGACAATTAACAGTGGTGAGTGGCCGTCTCTGGGAGGGAAGTAAGCCGTTTTAGATGAGAATATAAGTTAAAGTTCTACCAATTTCAGTCCTATAGATTGACTGGAATCATAAGCTATTAATAGTTCATTTCTGCCCTCTATTCCTAATTCTACATCTGTAAGACAGCAAGAAATTGATATAGAGATATATACATCTAAACACTGAATGAGAAAAGAAAAAAAGCCTACCATCCTTGTCAGTGAACCAGAAGCCGACATAAGACACTTCTCAAATAGTAGAGTCTAACTTTTCACTGGATGAAGGCTTTATGCTTATTACAGTGGCTATCCATAACTTCCCTCCACGTTGAAATCAGTGCACTTGTGTCCCACCCAGATACTGAGACTTAATTGGTTGGAGCTGTGGCTTAGGCTTCAGGATGCAAGAAAATATAAACGTAAGAAAAATATGTAAGAAATATGTAAAAAATATGTAAGAAAATATAAAGTTGCTTTTTGGAATACATGTGTCAAAGGCTGCCCATGTTAATACCTTTGGCATAAAACGGATCTAACAAGCACAGAGGTTTGGGAACAATGGGTATGTTAGGGAGAAGTCTAGCCTGAGCACACAAGTACGCTGCCTCCTGGACTGTGCCCATGCTGGGCTGAGGGTCCCAGTGGTCCTCACTGGCTGGTAGTACACGGAGCTTGTTTTGATCCAGTTTTGCTAAAAAATGACATGTTAAAAGCAGAGGGAGCTGAATCTTTAAAATGTATCTTGTATTATACGAAGAATTTTAATACAAATTAATTAAAAAATGGTCTGTGAACATGGAGTGTCTCATACACATTTAAATTTAAGTGGATTTACCTATAAAGTCATTTTGCAGGCCGGGCGCAGTGGCTCACGCCTATAATCCCAGCACTTTGGGAGGGCGAGATAGGCGGATCACCTGAGGTCAGGAGTTCGAGACCAGTCTGGCCAACATGGTGAAATCCGTCTCTACTAAAAATACAAAAATTAGTTGAGCATGGTGGCGCATGCCTATAGTCCCAGATACTCAGGGAGGCTGAGGCAGGAGAATTGCTTGAACGCGGGAGGCGGAGGTTGCAGTGAGCTGAGATCACACCACTACACTCCAGCCTGGGCGATAGAGACTCCGTCTCAAAAAAATAAAATCATTTTGTAGATATAAAATAATTGCCCCTAGACACAATGAACTCCTTTGGGGACAAGTTAAAATAAGGATCATTTTGGGTGTGGACTATAAGGTGTCTTTTTAGTTTACACGCTGTCTTAAAAGTGACACCCCAGAGACTGTGTCTCTCTCCTCTGGAGTCACACGGAGTCCATCTTCCTCCCTGACTGGTTCTGGCTGAAGAGGCTGACAGGCCTCGATGAGCCAGTTTCTAAGTCTGGCTTGTCTCATGGGAGGTGGCGCTGGCTTCTCACAGGCCCTCCACACCCACCTTGCTAATGGTGACAGTTGAGGTGATAACTCTTTCCTTTTGCGCAAAGGGAGCGGGGAAGGGCTGTAAACCGAAGTGTGACTCTCTCCCAGGTGTCAGTCCGGAGGAAGTCCTGATAGAGGATGACATCTAACCTCTACCATCGCCATTTTTGCTCCAACTGAGGAAATTACAGGGGAGGTGGGGATTGGATCCAGTCAGCTACCTCTTCAAGGAACCAGACCCGCAGCACTAACAGATCACATCTGAAGAAACTGAGGGGCGTTAGGCCAAAGCCTAATCCCAGCTTCTCAGCTGCCCCATGGCACCTTATTAAAATGTCACCTTCTGGAAGCAGACCCCAGGTCACCCAAAGGCGTAATTCTAAACACCCTCGACAGGCTCTATGTTCAATGCGCACTCCAACGTGTCATCAGAGGGTGGGAAAGATTCTCTACCTCTGTCAGTCAAGCTGCCCTGAGACATGATGAAATACTGTGTACAGCAAGTTCTCAAATAACATTTCATTATACATTGATAAGACATCCGATTCCTGGGCAGGGCCACTGTCTGGGTGGAGTCTGTACGTTCTCCCCATTGTCTCTGGGATTCTTCTGAGTGCTCTGGTTTCCTCCCACGTCCCCAGCGTGTGTGTGTCAGGTGCACTGGTGTGTCTATGCGGTCCCAGTCTGAGTGAAGTGTGGGTGCATGAGCCCCGTGAGAGGAGGACATCCTGTCCAGGGTGGGTCCTGCCTGGTGCCCTGACCTGCTAGGATTGGGTTCTGGCCATCTGCAACCCTGAACATGCAGGTTGGAGAACGAATGAATACAAATTTTATTGTAAAATAAAAATGTATATAAAGCATAAGAGCACACAAATGGACAACAAATGCCACAGCGCAAAAGCATGTAGCGAGCCTGCCACGCTTGTGACTGGGGAGGGGCTCCTTATAATTTCACCTTTGCAAGCGTTTATTCAGTGATTGATTTATGCGGCCACCGCTATGACCACCATCACTCACTGATTCACCAAAACTTAGGTAATGATCTTATTTTTAATGTAATTAAATATACGTGTAGCTCATTTATTTCACTGTTTAATATGAGAAGTGCTTTGGTCTTTATTTAGAAGTTGGGTGATGTTTTTGTGCCCAGCAACATGCTGTAGGAATTTAACTCTTGTTTACGTCCATTAGCCTCATGGTTTTGCTTCAAGTCTCAGCTTCCAAGAACCTATCAAGGACTTACTGTGCATGGTCTGAGACTAAGTAAAGGAAATTTTCTAAAGCTGCGAAATTTGAATTTTGCTTTAAATAAATGGAACTCAGATGTGTCAAGGGATTGGGTTTGGTGAACTGAAGCCCTCTGCCCCATAATAGTAAATCAGTGGTAACACCAGCTGATTCACTCTTTTTCATGAGCCAGGCAGCCTTTGACCTCAAGACTTCCTTCTGGTGTTTGAATTCAAACACTACAGAAACATGACTCGTCTTTCCCTTCTACCTGGAGCGACTTTAAGGGGGTGAGGCAGAACGTGGGGGCCCTGCCTTTGTTGTAAACCGTATTTTAGGGGCCCGGTTATGCCGGGCATGTCTGAAAAGACCCAGAAAACAGAAGTATTATGACTTTTATTTTACATGTCCACAAATGTTTGCACACCATACAGTGGCTACATCTAAAACTTTGAGCATTTTTTTATGGTGCAAAGAGACAGAAAGGTTAATGACACACTTAACTGTGTTACAGTGACTTTGGGTAGAGCCCTAAAGACAGCACACGCTCCAGAGGGCAGGCTGAGTGTTGTTCACACTCGGGTCCTGAATCGCTGTTGTACAGAGACACACTTTAATTGGGGAATGGGGTCCCCGCACAGTGATCGCCCCACAGGAGAGTGACAGAATATGCCAGGAATTGTCTTGGACATGGGCCCCAGTCACCACAATCAGATGGCTTATTTGAAACAAAACAAACAAAAAAACCCCTTGATTACAACACACCAAAGCTGTTCCAATTTGTAAAAAATTGTAGTTATTACATTGCAATGAAATCTGACTCTTTACCAAATCTTGGGCCAATGTTTTACTTGGATAGTGCTTACATTATAATACTGGTTTTTGCCCTTAGTGCTAACGTAAGAAAAATCAGTTCCTTGTATACTCAATAACAGAGCTTGGACCAGCCAATGCTGTCTATCTACTCATGGCTATAATGCAGCCGACAGAATTGTTCACCATGGAATGTTTTATAAACCTGTTCATATTCCAGAGACAAA
The DNA here is from genome assembly GCF_006542625.1 of Nomascus leucogenys. Classification (NCBI taxonomy): domain Eukaryota; kingdom Metazoa; phylum Chordata; class Mammalia; order Primates; family Hylobatidae; genus Nomascus; species Nomascus leucogenys. The sequence continues at coordinate 76,556,513 of NC_044390.1, forward strand.
GACTCAAAACTACAAGTGCAAAGTTGGAGAAAAAGTGAGGATAGAGAGAGCTGCCAGAAACACGAGCTCATTAGGCATAGAGGCCACAGCAAATCAAACTGTTCCACAAACTCATTCTTCACACAAACATTTAAAAAACTATGCAGCCAGGTGTGGTGACTCACGCTTGTAATCCCAGCACTTTGGGAGGCCAAGGTGGGCAGATCACAAGGTCAGGAGTTCGGGACCAGCCTGGCCAACATGGTGAAACCCCATCTCTACTAAAAATACAAAATTAGCCGGGCATGGGCTGACGCGTGCCTGTAATCCCAGCTACTCGGGAGGCTGAAGCGGAAGAATCGCTTGAACCTGGGAGACGGAAGTTGTGGTAAGTGGAGATCGTGCCACTGCACTCCAGTCTGGCCAATAGAGCAAGACTCTGCCTCAAAAAAAAAAAAAAAAAAAAAAAAATCTATACAATGGCGTTTCCATTTTCCGGGCCAACATTCACTTCGACTTTCTAAAAAAGCTCAACCCAAAAGGCAGGGTTGGTGTTTAACACTTAAACAGTATAAAATATTTATGAAACATTATTTTGTAAGCCCTCTTTCCTTAGCACTTAATAAAATCCAAATGGCCTAATATAAAAGTTTCTCACACAAGTTTAAAAAGCATCTGCCCAATACACGATTTTGACATTCAGTCATGATTGCTTTAAAGTTTTATTGTAGACTTTGCTGTTGGATACAAAATGAAGGCATACAACTGTCACAGGCAGGGCAGTACGTACAAAGTCTAAGCTGTAAAAACCGTTTGAAAATATAAACTCGCTTTTTGGAATACATGTGTCAAAGGCTGCCCATGTTAATACCTTTGGTATAAAACGGTAACGATTCCCTTGACAAACCCATCCATCACCTGACGCACATTCACATCTCCTGGTAACTACTCTACCTAGTCTAGTCTCAACCACCCCTGTCAGTCACGACTCACTCCTGTTCCTTTGCAGGCGCAGAGGAGCCTGGGAGGTAGGTCACTGAGAACACACGTCCTACATGGGCGCTGTGCCCAGCCGGGCTCCAGCAGGGGCCACCTGTGCCCCACAAGCACACGTCCCCACCCACAGTCGCATACATCCCTTAAACATGAACACAGACACAAACCAGACCCAAAGGTATCTATCTACCCACACATCCTCAACCTGTTCACTGCTGGCCACTCTACACTGTGTAAAAATCAGAGGCAAAGACAAGGGGGTCTGTGTTTACAGCAGGGAAGCTCCCTGGGGCTGGTGGTGTGAGGGTGTCCCTGCCTGGATGCCAGGCTGGGAGGACAAAGGGTATGGGCCACACTGAATTTCTAAGCAAACTGACTTAGAAAGTTAGCCCAGCTTCATGGGGAAGGAGGCTGAAGAGGACTGGGATCCCAGGGAGGGGTAGTTTATGAGCTATGCCTGTCACAGGGTCAGATGGCCTTCCTGGAGTGGAGTCGGGTCAACCAGGAGAACAACTGGAAGGGGCTGGAGTTGGGGAAAGAACCAGAAACAGAGCTGGACACTTACTGCCATGGAAAGTTCTGCTCCTACGCAGACATGTGGGGTCCCAGTGGGCACCAAGCCAAAGACCAGCCCAAGGTGGCAAAAGGCTTGCTCCCTAAACAAAGCCTTGCACCCAAAGTTGCACTGGTCTCAACGATTTAGACGCTCATTCAGCCACATTTCCACTGCCACAAGCTGCAATTATCAACAAGCTCTAGGCCCAAAGCCACATGGCAGAAAGCACTTCTAGCAAAGCAGTGGGGATTGTGCCCGGGCCAAACACACAGGAACCAGGAGTGGACCTGCTGGGGCTGGAGGATTATGAAATAGGAAGCAGGGAGCTCAGATACCTCTGGTGGTCTCCAACTGCAGAACAACTCTCAGAATTGTCAAACTGAACCCTTAAGGGAGTGTCACCCAAAAAGCCCATATAGGAAGTCGACACCCACAAAAATAAATAACTGCAAACAAAAGTTCTCACATACACTTCACACTCATTCATACTTTTCCTCTGAGAACCGAGAAAGCCTGGCTCCAAAGAGTCTCAGATTCTCATGAAAAGTAGAGATCTTAGACACAGCTTGTTCAACAACAGGGGTCACATGCCTGGGTCAAGACAATCAATTTGCCTTGTCAAGCAATACCAAAATAATCATCTGGCTTGTTACAAAACTATCTCCAGGCTCCAAGGGAAGCAGAAGGGGCCCGGCAGCCTGCACAGGATCTGGGTGTAGCATGGCAGGGAGTGGGGGCAGTGTGAGGAGGGCGGCTCGGTCTCTTGCCTGCTCACTGGTGGAGATGGGCCCGGTCGTCGGGGCGCTTGATGTGGATCCTCCGCACGCGCTCGATCCGCTCCCGCTCCCGCTCCTCGTCCTCATCCAGGTGGTGAGAGCGCCCTGCCGCCCCGCCTGTGGCCTCCAGGAGCGCATTGTCAGGTCCCCGGCCATCCTGGGCCTCATACAGCAAAATGTTCAGGGTCTCCTCATAAATCCGGGCTTCGGGAAACTCCACCTGTACTCCCACAATACACAGGGCAGGTAAGTTACGGCCCACCCCCTCTGCCAACACCTGGACTTTATACAGGGCCACCAGGCTAAATCAGGCCCCTGGGATTCCGCTGAAGGCCACCAGTATTATTTTTAAATAAACTGATATTTTCAATGGCAACACTTATATGTGGCGCTAAATGCACAGAAAATCAAGGGGATGCAGAGAAACAGGTCTCCCTGCCCCTAGTATCCCTTCTTAAAGGTACAGTTTCTCATCATTTTACCCTCTCAAAGATTCTGTGCATGTAAATATGTGTAATACACATATTTATTCACACACTTCAAAAAACAAACAAGGTGGCCCACCACACAGAGTTGTACATGTCTTCCTCTTGTCCCTAACTTAACCTAGAGATCATTCTGTATCAAGGAATTATAAATACAACAATGCAATTAACCATACTTGGATGGACATTTAGGTCAGTGCTAATATGCTTCTCCTAACAGAGCTGCAACCTTGCACACAAGTCCTTCCACACCTTAAAGCAGTCTCTAAAGCAGTTTTTTGTACAGGGTCCAGCTGGGGACTCCCACGAAATGGACATGAGCCCTCCTGCTTGGCAAATCATTGTGTTTGCTCATTGCCCTTCAGGGTTAAGGTGTGATGAACAGGAGGAGGGCCACATAAGCAGGTCCCACACATTTGATCAGATTAGACTCCACTTTCAGGGTGGAATTCAGAGGTTCCGGTTCTGGGAAAAATGGAGCAGGCACACTCTACCCCGTCTTCCTCACTGACACTACAAAGCCAGGATGGGATGCACACAGCAGCTAACTGTGGCCTCAGAAGTAAATCATGGCAGGTGGATGGGGGAAACAACAGAATTTGAAGTAATGCCCACCAGTGAGTTTACTGTTTGCTGCTGCCAGCACTGATGCAGCCTGAAACCCTGAAATGGCACCAGGACAGAAGACCTCCAGAAGGTCTCTAGTGGCCAGGGAGGCCAACAGAGTCTAACACGCAGAGGGGCTGGGAGGAAATCCTGGTTTTCTTTCCTTTTTTTTTTTTTTTTTTTTTTTTTTTTTAAGATATGGGATCTGGCTAATTAAGCTTTAAAATTTTAAGGCTTCTCATTTTTAGAGCTTAATAAGGAGCAAGGGGATTTAGAGACCACGTGGTCTGATCCTGTTTCTTGATTCACAGACCAGGTTCAGGAGTGGCGTGTTCTTATGTTTGTGAAGCTGGTTAGTGGCAGAGCCAGGATGGGAGGCCAAGGGCCTCTTTCTTTTCTCTTTTTTGTTTTGAGAGAGAGTGTTGCTCTGTCACCCAGGCTGGAGTGCAGTGGCACAATCATAGCTCACTGCAGCCTTGAACTCCTAGGCTCAAATGATTCTCCCACCTTAGCCTCCCCAAGTAGTTGAGACTATAGGCATGCATCACCATGCCCAACTAACTTTTAAAATTTTTTTGTAGAGATGAGTGTGTTGCTATGTTGCCCAGGCTGGTCTTGAACTACTGGGCTTAAATGATTCTCCCACCTCAGCCTCGCAAGTAGTTTAGACTACAGGCACGCACCACCATGCCCAGCTATTTTTTTTTAATTTTTGGTAGAGGCAGAGGTGTTGCTATGTTGCCCAGGCTGGTCTTGAACTCCTGGACTCAAGCAATCCTTCTGCTTTGGCCTCCCAAAGTGTGGGATTACAGGTGTGAGCCACCATGCTCAGTCCTTTTCTTTATTTTCTTGCACCCAGACCTGAGCATTCCCGTGGCAGCAACCAGAGACTGCAGGAGTCAAAACTCTGAGGGAAGAAACCTTGTTTTCTGATGAGAAGAGCTGTGGTCTCAGCAGGATTGGGTGAATCTGGTTGCTTTTTCTATCTTCATGCTCCTGGGCCCAAAATATAGGTATGGTCACAGAAAGTGGGTGGCAAAGGGGGAATAACTAAACCCCCAGCTTTCTGGCTGGCTGATCAGAAAAGGGGACTCCAGGGAAGCTTAGAGAACTGCGGAGAAGAGGAGCTTGAGAAAGCAGCCTGTGAAGTTGTATATGAACTCCTAGACCCACACCCAGCTGCAAGATCTGCCCCTAAACCGCATACGCAGACTGAAAGAACTGAATGCTGCAAGAGATACTGCCCAGGACAGATGGGCCACAGCGTGGCACACAGCTGGGACAGATTTGAAGGCTTTGAAAACCAAACTGTCACCCCAACTGCAAACTACAGAAGGCTGGTTAGAGCTTGCAGCCTGAGCCCAACTGGGTCAATTGCCTGCTAAAACAAAAACATCAATGTTCTCCCTAGGATTTAAACAAGGCCTGGAGTCCTTTAACAATATTCAAAATGTTTAGGATACAATCAAAATATCTCAATACACAAGAACCAAGAAATTCTCAACTCCTGTGGGAAATAACTCACAGATGCTAGTGCCAAGATGACACAAGGTTTTGGAATTACCTGACAAAGACCTGGCAGCAGCTATTATTAACATGTTCCAGTAAGTAAGGGCCAGTGCTCTTAGAGCAAATGGAAACATAGGGAGTCTCAGCAAGGAGATGGAAAAACCAAATGAGCACTTGAGAACTGACAAATACAATAATCAACACCCCCAAACAAAAACACAACTTACCAGCAGGGCTCAATAACAGAGTGCAGATGAGAGAGGAGAGTCGAGTGATACGGGCTGGGTGCAGTGGCTCATGCCTGTAATCCCAACACTTTGGGAGGCCAAGGTGGAAGGATCACTTGAGGCCAGGAGGTCGAGACCAGCCAGGGCAACATAGTGAAACCCAGTCCCTACAAAAATAAGTAAAATGAGCCAGGTGTGGTAGCATGCACTTGTGGACCCAGCTACTCAGGAGGCTGAGGCAGGAGGACACTTGAGCCCAGGAGTTCAAGGCTGCATTGAGCTATGATTGCATCACTGTACTCAAGCCTGGGTGACAGAGCAACACTCTCTCAAAACAAAAAGAGAAAAGAAAGAGGCCCTTGGCTTCCCATCCTGGCTCTGCCACTAACCAGCTTTACAAACACAAGAACACACCACTCCTAAACCTGTCTGCTAATCTAGAAACAGTTGGGATCAGACCACGTGGTCTTTAAATCCCCTTGTTCCTTATTAAGCTCTAAAAATGAGAAGTCTTAATCTTTTAAAGCTTAATCAATATGGTGACTCTCCTCTTACTACCCAAGGGCAGAGGCAGCCCAGGTATATTTTAAAAAAATCAAACCATGACAGAATGGGGGTCTAATTACAGGAAGAATTCACAGCCTTAAAAAAAAAAAAAAACAGTTCACAGGAGAACAGGGGCATGATGTCTTGCCAGCGTGGAGAGAGAGGCAGATGATTCTGGTTCACTCCCTGCCCCCGGGATCTTTGAAAGCAAAAAGAACCTCAGTGTTTAGCCCTTCTTGGCTACCTTAAGAACAATATCCATTCTTTTAGGATAGATTTTGAATGCTTAGGAATAAAATATGTTGTCAAATTCATCCTGTGAGTGCTGGGGAGGAGGAGTGGATACAGACTGAGTGAGAGTGCCCGAGCTGATGGCCCTTGACATGGCATGATGGCACAGGGGAGATCACCGCCCTATAATTCTGTGTATGGCTTCAATTTTCTATAATAAGTTTAAAAAAAAGAGACTCTGGTTTCTACTTTGTGATGTGATTTCTTCTCATTTGCTTTTTGTTCAAGGTCAGCTACAGAATCATGCAGAACTGTGTGCCCCAAAAGCTGCAGGGACAATAGTAACCTGGGTAGGTAACCTACAGGCTCAGGCTCTTGAGACTCCTGTGCAAGGGTGACAAGAGGCATGACCGTCAGCCCACAGCAGACCTGCTGCGTGTCACTGGATAGCCAGATTTCCCTTAGACAGGTTAAAGAAATGACAGAGTGTATAGTGTGAATTAAAAGTTTAAAAAGACAGAAAACCCAATTGTAGAGCCCCAAAAGGGCAGGCAAATTCACTTAAGTGGGGGCCAGATCTCTAGCAGCACTGTGCAGAGCAATCCAGCTTTGTGGAACGGCACGGTGGGAGAAGTCGAAGGACAGGTCAAGCCTACTGGTTTGCAGAGGATGATATAAAAACACATCCCCAGAGTCCAGCCCAGTCAGGGAGTCAAGCGTGCTTGGAAGGAAGCCAGCAAGGGAGAGAGCTAAAGGAATGCCAGATGGACCCTACATTTGGCTCCTTGCAGGGCCTAAAAGATAAATATTTTAAGGATGAGCAGTCACGAGGCAAGCAAAGCATTTTAAAAGCATTTCCCTCTGTATTGGGCTCAAGTGAAAGGAAGTTCTACAGGTGTATGTTTCAGAACAGCCACTCCAAACTGCCTTCTCGAGGCTCTTACCTTGGTCTGTTTCTTCTCAGTGGCATAGACGATGGAGGTACAACAGACTTCAGCAATCTTCCGGCCCTGACCGTAAAAGGACCAGCAGCAGATTTCATCCCCAATGACATCCTTTATGAACAGTACCCTTCCGTTAAAGCGCAGAGACAGCTTATCAAACAGTTCAATGTTTTTCAACATATTGTCGTCAGAATTGCTGCAAAAGAGCATTTGATACAGTGACCACAAGCTGGTAAAAACTGCCATCATTTGCTGGGCCCTTCTACACGCAGGGCCCTACTGAGCCCACTTTCTCCACTACCTCATTTCAACCTCACAATAATCCCATGACAAAGGCACTCCAATCTCCATCGCTCAAGAAGGAAGGTGAGGATCAGAGAAATTAGGTAATTGCTCAAGACTGAACCTAATAAATGGCAGACACGCCCCCCAAAAGACAGCCCTGGCCCCTAAGCCTGAGTGCTGCTAACCATCGTGCTTGAGTGACAGCCTCTGGGCACAGGCACCAGGTGGAGGACAGCGCCTCACCGATCCCCAAGAGGAGCAGAATGGCACTGCCCAAGAGAGACTCTATATCCTAGGTCTTTTTAAAGATCTTGAGTAACCTCATTAAATCCTCCCTGCATCCCTCAAGTTCCTGAGTTAGAGCCACATGTTTTCAAGGGCCAAATGACATTCTAGAAACCTGCATATATTGCTGGTGGGAATGTAAAATGGTGCAGCCACTTTAGAAAACAGTTTAGCAGGTCCTCGAATGATTAAACCTAGAATTACCACATGACCCAGCAATTCTGCTCCTAGAGAAATGAAAACATAAGTCCACACAAAGACTTTGCATGAATGTTCCTAACAGCATTACACACAATAGCCAAAAAGTGTAAACAACCCAAATGTCCATCAACTGATGAATGGGTAAAGAAAATGTGGTCCACACTGTGGAATATTACTCTGCCATAAAAAGGAATGAAGTATTGATTCATGCTACAACATGGATAAACCTTGAAAACCTCTTAGGTAATCTCATTATGCTGAGTGAAGGAATCTGGTCACAAAAGGCCACATATTATGCAATTCTATTCATATAAAAATGTCCAGAACAGGCAAATTCATCAAGACAGAAAACAGATTAGTGGTTACCTAGGGCTGTGGGGTTGGGGAGGCAATGGTTGAAGGAAAATGGGGAGTGACTGCTAACGAATAGAGGGTTTCTTTTCAGGCGGTGAAAAAGTTCTAAAATTAGATAGTGGTGATGGCCTCACAACTTGTGAATATATAAAAACCACATATTGTGAATATAATAAAAACCACATATTCTGAATATAATAATAACTGTAACACTCTAGAAAGATGACTTTTATGACATGTGTGAATTATAGCTCAGAGTTATACCCTTGTATCCATCTGTCTACTTATCTATCCAGGCAGAGAGGTACAGAGGGGTCATCCTCATTTGAAGGTACGAAGAAGAGCTGGGCCTGCCTGGTGTGAGTAGAGGTTTTCCTAGTAAATGGAGCTGTCTTTCCTGGCTGACGCCTTACCTGGTATATGAGTATTTGTTGTTACTTCTGTTGTAGAGCAACTTCACGGCTGGCTGTGGGTTGTTTTAAAAGAAGAAGAAGAGAGTTACTTGGCAGGCAGATGCGATGAACTACTGGCTTCCCATAGGGCTGGGGCTCTGCCCTGCAGCAAAAGAGGCAGACAAGCATAGCTTGCTGGCTGGAGAGGGGGACCACATGACCCAATAGCAGGGGCACAAAAGATGACCTGTAGCTTCCCACTGTGAACCCACTCTCAGGCCTCACTCAGGCAATTACACATGTTTTTATTTCAAAAGTTATTCAGAAGAACCTCCATCATTTCTGGTAGCAAAAGAAATTCCACAAGGGTGCCTCCAACATACCTTATTTGAAGTCGCTATAAGTTTTTGTTCTTCCTTGGATGAGGTGATCACAGGGACCTTGCAGAAAGGCTCATAAGTATCTTTATTCTGCTGGAACAAAACATGCTTTCAGCCTAGGAGGCCTGCCTAGCACTGCATTTTTAAAGTTGACCTGCTGGACAGGCTCTGGCGAGGGGAGATGGGGCAGTCATGGCTGGGAAGAGAGGAGGATTCTCACCACCAATGAACTAGATGGGGGAAGACAGGGAGTTGAATTTCCCAGTAAGTCTGCTCTTTGGCTATGACCGTGATGGGCCAGGATGCTGAGTAAGTACTAACAATGATGACACATTTTCCACAGCCCAGGAAGCCACTCAAAAATAAACCCTCGACGTGGCAGCTGAAACATGTTTTCATCAAAAGCTCCTAAAACCCCACTACGATGACTGAACAGGAATTAAAAAAAAGTATAAACCCATAAGGGGAAAAGGAATGGGAGAAGTGAGGTCAGTAGACCAGAAAAAAAAAAAAAAGTCAAAAATTTGAGGGTAGAAAGGTCACAGGTGAGCGTTAACCAAGGAGAAGGGGAAAGCTGAAACCAGTGGGTGGAAGTACCAGGAAGATCCCCAAATCCATCTCCATCCCCATGCAGGCAGAAGAAAGGGCCACCTTCCTGCAGTGGTTTGCACAGTAGAGGACAGGGCTGAGCTGCGATTCTGAAAACGGGGAGAAGTGAACATCACACCAAGTGATGAGCAACCCCAGCTCCTTCCCCTTCCAGATCCCCAAAGGCAGCCGGCCAGGCCTAGACCCATCAGGCAGGAGAGAAGAGGATTCCTCTTCAGGAACACCACCTGCTTCCCCCAAAACGGCTTACAGATTCTGACAGTTGGGGGTCACGCTGAAGAAGTCTGCCTTATCACTCACAATGCAGCCCAGTGGCCAACAAGGACCATCCAAGCACAAACAGCTTTCAGAGTCTCATTCTTTCAACAGACAGCCAAGCATCATCAGATTACATGTGAAAAGCCTCTTTAACAAGAGAGCAAAACCAAAACAAAGAGAGGAAAAGAGGAGGAGTCAGATAATGAAGGGAGAAGAAAGAAAACAAACAGTATCATCGGACAGATGAGAGCAGATATGGCCTCCTAGGAAACAAGATCAGCACGCCGTGGAAAGCAGGGCATTCAGAGAGCAAGAAAAGGCTCTTGGAAGTTAGAAAGACGATAGCAGAAATGAAAATTTCGATGGGTTGAAAAGATAAAGGTGAAAAACAAAACTTCTGAGAAAGTAGAACAAAAGGATAAAGCCAGAGACACTAAGAGGAAAGAAACAGGAGGTCAGTCCTGGAGGTCTAACCTCAGACTAACAGAAACGAGACCCAGGGGCATGTCTCCAAGACGAAGATGAAACAGAACCTCTGATGTGTCTGAACATACCACTATGAGACCGCTGAGAACGTGGGGCTGAAGTAGGAACATATATTTAGAAAACCAAGCGAACAAAACAATGAGGCAGTCCCTAACTCTGGCAAACTTAAAGTTATAGAAGAAAGAAAATAATCATTGTACACTCTGTGGCTTAACTGTCAGCCATATTTACACGTCATGATGTAAACATTGAATTTAACCAAAACTGTGATGAACTGTACCGGGAGAACGGGAGAAGGAAAAGTATGCCTAAGCTTGGTGGGGGTGGAGGTAGGGGCAGTGCATGAGCTAAATTCTAGTTTTCTATAGTCATGCCAGTAGATAATGTCAAAAACTGAGAATTCAATAAAGAGCAGCTTGGCGAATTATGTGGAAACATAAATGTGAACAGAAAAAACTGCTGAAAGAATTCACAGAGGTTACCGCAGGGGTGAAGGAGTAGGAGGGGGTATGGTGGTGTTTTTGATGTTAACCTTGCAGCACTATTTGACTTCTTGAAGGATGCATGTACATCACTTTTAACAACGTAGTAACAATAAAAAAGTAAATGCTGCAACATTCAGTTAGATCTGCAGTGAGTTCAGACTCTCAGAGTAGAGGTGGTGTGCAGCATTATGGGTACTGGTCCGGTGCGGGGCCAGGCACAGACATGTGGTGTGGGGGAGGCCCAAACAAGGGCCTCATGCACACAGACCAGATTCCTACAACAACCCAAAGGGATGCTTCTGATGCTCTGCCACGTTGTAACTTTGTTTGAAATAAAGGGGTGTTGGCCATGTCTAGAAGCATTTTGGTTTTGTGGGATTTTACTGTCACCAGACCTGACCCCAGTGGTCCTGCTCTGTCCAGCTAGGGAGTGAGGGGTGTCTGTCTGTAGAGATTATGCTGAGCTCCCAACAATGACTTGTGGGACTAGAGTAAGCCCTAAGATTGGTCCCGAACACCGACCAACTTTTACACCGCGGGGTTCGCTGCTGAAGGGTTGAGATGTACATATGAGAAGATTCAACAGCATGGGGCTGCAAGGAGTGACACAGTAGTTAGGTGGCCTGCTGTTCCAGGGAGGCCTCTCAGGTGTCACTCTGACCGAAGGAATCGGGCTCCAAGGCAAACTCATTAACTCTCACAACATCTCAGTCCGACAGAAACCACCCCCATTTTGCAGAGAGGGAAAATGAAGAAGGCAGGTAGGCTTGGTGTCTCTCCACCCATATGGGAAGAAAGGGTGATGCCTACTTGTAGGGCCGCCTGGCACTCTTCTACCAGGCCTTGGACCAGGTAGTACTTGGCTTCTGCTAGCAGCTCCTCGATCTCCCGGCGGCTCTCGGGTAAAGGCACCGCCCCGTCTCGAAGGTAGTTGAGTATCGTACCAAAGTGCTTCCCACAGCGGTCAATGAGGATCCAGCCTGTAGAGGGAGGAGGCAGGGGCTGGTTACACGGGCCCTCCTCTCGTGGGAGGCCCTGAGCAGAGCTGGGGTGTCTCTTGGCTCCCTCTACCTCCCAGCAGAGTGGGACTGCCTGGACAGTGGCAGCCTCACCTGCCTACCTGCCCACTAAGGGCTGAGGAGGCCCCCACAGCCTCCAGGCCCTGTTGGCCAGACACAACCACAACCCCAGGTGACCCTGGACTGAGGCTCTGTTAGACATCCCGACTCTTGAGGCCCAAAAGTACACTTCTGAAGTAACCTCAAATATCCCTTAGACAAGGACATCCAAGAGGGGCCTCACGTACCACACCTGGGTAAAACAGGCCCAAATGGCCACATCCCAAGGACAGAAGAAAGACTTCTGGGTAAAAAATATCTACTTCCTCTTTCTACAAAGCTTCCTTCAAAATGTCACATTAACAGAGCCATTTCTAAGAATGCACAAGTCTCACCCTCGCAGACTGTGACCTCTGACTTCCAAGGCTGAGCCCTAGACACTGACCAGCACCAACACAGGAAGTCCTATCCCATAATTTCCTGCAACAAGCACTTAGTGGCTAGTGAATCACCAAGACAGACCCCACCCTCAGGCAGCTCGGTAAACACAGGGAGACAGAACCAGCTTTTATTGGATATGGAAAAAGGTCCCAAAGCTGACCAAATCCAGGCACCACGAAACATTCTTGGGGGTGGGGCCAGGAAGACTCCCTACTCTGCTGCTCAATGTCCTTTCTAATTTTGTCACTGAGCTGACATTCCTCCACCAGAGATCCTGAGAGTTTTCAAAACTCCTCTCCTGAAATGCAGTGTTTCTGGGAGTGGTATTTGTAGAAGACAGGACTGGAGCCTAGGAGGAGGAGGTACCAAAAAGGAAGGCAAGAATGGAGCAAAGACCAAATATCTCCCAACAGCAAATGTGAAGCTCTAAAAAGAAGCCAGACAGATGAGAGGGTGAAGTCGAGGCCTTCTGACAAGCAGGGCGACCTCAGGCAAGAGGCGTCCCCACGGCTCCTGCCACGCATTACAGGTGGAAAATGCCAGTGCACAGGGCCGTGAGGAGGCTTCAGTAGGAATCAGTCACTTTATGCTCCCACCTTCCTCCCCACTTTGGGAGAAGGGCCAACATTTCCACTCCTAACAATGCTGTGCCCTGTTCCACGTCCTCCTCAGACTGGGCCCTACTGATCCTGGGCCTTGGATCAGTGGCAGAGGCCAGCAAAAGTAGAGAGCAGCAAACGCATCTTTTTCACAATCCAGAGTCATAAGTCTGCCCACTTTCCCCTACCCCTTACCTGGCAAGTCCAGTCCCTGCCAAGTGCCCCCTCATGGTTTCAGGGCATAGTTTGGTATTCTTTGCATCAATTGCCAGGAAAGTTTGATAACAGGGCCGTTTCCAGGTTCCCCTGATGAAACAGCTCAGCCTAAAGTTTCTGGGCCTTTTGTTAAAGGAACGGTCTCCACCCTCCAGCGGCTTCCACTTCCTACTTCCACACTGTTCCAATTTCCTGAGTAGGTGGGAAGAATAACCCAAGTGAGGGAAAATGCAATACAAATGTGTAGCCCTGAGTCAACTCCTGGTTTCAGGGAAGAAAGAGGCCTTTCCAGGCATGGTAAATCACATCACCCTGACAGTGACCTCTAAATGTGATCCCACCCCACTTCTTTCTACATCTGAGACAACAAAATATGCAATTAATATCTTATGCAACTCAGATGCCTCAGGGGCCAGTAAGCGGCATAAATGAGTGCAGCTGGGTGGGGCTGAGGCTGGGGCTGACAGGACAGCATCTGCCCTGCCCCCAAGAGGGGCAGGCTCTTCCCACTCCAGCCAAGAGTGGCCAGGCAGGAATGTGGGCCCAAGAGCTGTGAGCTCTCATGTTCCATGCAATGCCAGAAACCCAGATTTTTCTGTGAATTCCCTGATTTTTAAAGGATGGTAAACCAATTAAAACAAAACAAAACTGTCATCAACCTACCACAAGGCAAACAAAACACATCTGCAGTTGAACTGGGCCTGCAGGCTACCAGCTTGAGGCCTCTGTGCTACCCTACACCAAGTAATTTTTTCTCAGAAGGCTGACAAGGCAGGGAAAGACTGTATTACCTTTCCACCAGTTCTTTTTTGAGGGGAGCTCATTCCATTGTATTTTCCACAGATAAAACAGAGGCTCAGAGAGGTTCAGTGCCATTCCCAAGCAGAGGCGGCAGGACTAGACCACAAAGAAAAAGTAAGGCACTCATAGGAAAACTCCTTTCACCAGAATTGAAAAGATAAATAGAATTCAACTCAGCTGTGCAGGAAAGGAACCTTCCACGTTCTGCCTTTGATGTCTGCAGAACTCAGCTGCTTGGGAAGACCCAGGGCCCTGAAATCAATTATCCAAGTGACAGCCCAGAGTTCCCATAAACGAACAGGCAGACCGTGACACTGGGCTCCGGCTCAAGAATGCTGTCAGGAAATGCTTGTGGCGAAAGAATCATACTTTGGACAAATAAGGGCAAGGGAGCCAGGCACACTCTCCAGGAGGTTTCCATCAGCGTTTTGACTTTAAGATACTGTGGTTGCTTTCAAAGCAGGAAGTGATCCCTTTGAAAGTCAGCTCAAATGCCTAGCACGTAGAAAGGCAAATGGAAGTCAAGCAGCTCCTTGCATGTGGGGGGTCTCTCTCCTGCTGCCACGGGGCACGAGGGCTATTTAGGAAAGCTGTCCAAAGTCAGGGCAGCCTGGGATCCCAGACCCATTGGCAAGGCTGGAGAGAACTGACTGGGACCACACTGGGCAGCACTGGACTTGGGCTCCAGGACGTCCTCAGCACAGAACAGCAGTTAAGTGTCGGAAACCCAGCTCTGATACGTTCTTGCTGGATGACAATGGTGCTTCAATTAACCTCTGTCTAGCAGTTTTCTCTTCTACAAACGATCTCACAGGGTTGACATAAAAATATGATGAAAGAACGTACAGAAGGCACATAGCACCATGCTGGGTCTACTGACAGCACTCAAAAGCAGCTGTGGGTCTTTGACAATCTCATCTCTCATCATTATTGCTGGAAGCAGAGCAGCAGCATCCAGAGGCAGCAAGTTCCAGCCCCCAGGACAGAGTTGGTGTTGCTTTCAGGGACCCAAGGGAGGAGAAGGCTGCTCTGGGGGTCAGGAGGATTGGGCCACTAGGTTCCCCTCCTCCCCGCCCCGTGAGCATACCATGTGCTTCCTCTCTCCCTGGATGTCTGACCTCTCCTTTCCCCTCTCCCGCCGCCTCCAGAAAACCTTCACTGACCTCTCTTTGCCATCCTAAGGTATTTATACTCTATATTTTTGTGGTTCCCAAACACCCCGATCATAAATACCACCCAAGGTACTTGTGAAAAATTCAGATTCTAGGAACCTGCCTCATTCTTGATCAGAATCCCTAGGGCAGGGTCTCCAACCTGAGCACTTTGACATTTTGGACCAGATAATTCTTAGTTGTGAGAGGCTGCCCCGTACATTATAGGGTATTTAGTTGCATCCCTGGCCTCTACTCACTCAATGCCAGGAGCACCACCATCCCCAAGATGGGACAACCAAAAATGTCTCTGGACATTGCTAAATATCCCCAAAAATCATCCATTGGTTTGGGCATCACTGAGGCAGATCAAGGACCTAAGTGTAAAAAAGCGATTTAAACTCTGAGGTATCCAAAAGCCCCATTAAAAAAGCTCAGACAAGTCAGACTGGGAGAAGATATTTGCAGCATTGGACCCCAAAGAAATAGGATCCAGTATATGAACTTCTGCAAGAGGCAAATGTGTAAGTAAGATGCAATCAAGCAGTTAAAAGATTAAACTCAAAAGACCAATACACATAAAAACATGCTCAACGTACCAGACATTAGGAAATACTGAATAAAACAAGGTACCATATCACACTCACCAGATTTGCAATAATTAAAAGGTTGGACAGTGCCAAGGGTTGGCAAAAATCCAGACTTCTGCGGGGAGTAGAAGTTGCCATAACCACTCCAGAAGGGACTCCTGCAATATCTAAGGAAGTAGAAGATGCTGTCCCAATTCCCCTCCTGAGAATAAACTCTAGGGCTGAGCTCCCAACAGTGGGTAAGATCTTAAAGCCATAGCCCTTGAGATGGCTGGGTGGGGTCTAGGGAGTCCGGAGCCCCCTCATTTGCCAAAGTGAAAATATGATTGTCTGCGTGCCCCATGATGTGGCAAAGGCTGGGCAGCATTGCACAGAGAAACTCCGACGCACCGGGGAAGTGTTCAAGGATGTGCACTTTCCTAACAGTGAACACCGCAAACCTTCTACACGATCATCAACAGAATATGGCTTCGGCAGCGGCTGTATGCTTCTAGAATGGACACTCTACCACCGGGAAATGTCTCAACGAGAGCTATTTAGTTGTGGATTGATCTCACAAGCATAATGCTACGTAAGCAAAAGCAAAACAGATACAAACTGTACAGCACCATTTACGTCACGTTTAAAAACACACCAACAGTGCCTTGTTTAGGGACACGCACAGCTATAGTAAGAGTAATACCTGGAAAGATGGACACCTGTGGTTCTCAATGCTGGTTGCACACTAGAATCACCCAGAGAGCTCTTCAAAGTCCTACTGCCCAGGCCACACCCTGGCTGGGACCCAGGCACCAGTACTGACCTCCTCAGGTGACTCCCTCTGTAGCCAAGCTTGAGATCCACCTGGTGACCCCAAATGCTTACCTTTGGAAGGGAGAGGGACAAACAGAGAAGGCACAGAGGGGCCCCACAGGTACAGGTCATACTTTATGTGCCTGGGCTGAGCCTGGTGGCACAGGTGAGTTTGTTGTATTATTCACAATTTAAAAGCTCTCAGGTACTTCAGAATTTTACCAAAGAGCATTGTCATGGAAGGCAGAAGGGCTGGAGATCTCAGGGAAACCCCCAGGAACTGCAGTTTTCCCATGGATCAGACTGGACTTCCCAGTTTTCTAGGGGAATGTGCAATCACAAAATGAATGACTCTTCAATCTAGTGTACGCACTAATTCCAAAATACATTAGCAAGACATCAGAAAACATACAACAGGGGGAAGTATTGTACGAAGCAACAGGGATGAAACAGACCACTACAGGCAAATGCTGAACAGAATGCATTGTGAAAGGTGCTACCTACATCCGTGGACCAATGGTGATGCTGACAAGGAGTCAGGTGAAAATTCTAGCATTGTGGGAACTGAACCTTTCCGGGAAGAGTCTGGAAAGGGCATGCTCACTGCCGCAGTGTCCTTGTCTTCTTAGAAAAGCCATCCCATGGGGGGTAGTGTAGAACTGCAGCACACTCATCCCTGAAGGCCAAGGCAGGCAGCCTCTCCCGACATGCTGCTAAGACCTGCTTCTCTATAGCCCCTCAGCAACACTCATCCTCCCAACATTTACACTCAGAACAAAAGCCATAATTGACAGTTCCCATTTACTGAGTTCTCCCAACATCTCAGGCCCTGTGGCAAGTGCTTTCTCATGTCCTCACTCAATCCCCAACTCTGCAAAGTATTATCATTCACAACTGGGGAAGGAGGAAAGAGGTTCAGAGAAAAAGCCACTTGTCCAATGTCACATGACCAGTAAATGGCAAATAGGCCAAAATTAGCACAACATGTAGACAGAGCTCCATAAATGTCGGCTGTGACTGTGACATGCAGCAGAGCCAGGTCTTGAACCCAGGCCTGACTAACATCAACATCCAAGTTCTTCTTGGTTTAGGAGTTACTTGCACACAGTACAAAACTCAAACAGGTAGAAGGGCCCAGAGCAAAAAGGAGACTATTCCCCCCATGCTAGATGCCAGGTCCCCTCTCCTGAAGCAATCACTTTCTTGGGCAACATGACACATCCCCTGTTCAGGACCTTCAAAGCCCCTGTCCTTTAACCAGCAAGCTGTACTGCTGGATTCACTGCCTGGCTGAGCTGCACTTGGCATTTCTGCCTATTTGTAGCAAACTTCATCGCAGCTGACAGGCTTCCAGCCTGTAGGCCAGGGTAGAGCTCCAAGATGCAGGGAGTCTATCCCAATTTGTAGACCCAAGGGTGCATTTGAGGCAACATGCAGGCCATGGGTCAGGCTATGCAGTGCTCTCTCCAAGGACCAACAGGATCGCTCTGCCAGACACAGACAACAGCTGGAAGGCCAGATACCCAGCCTACCAGCCCAGGCCTTCACGAGGGCCCCCACCAGAGGGCTTTAGCACAAAGCCAGCAGTTAAACCATAAGGATGCCACACTCAAATGATCTGGCCTGGGACCAGGCCCACATCTGGCCATGGACAGCAGGCAGTAAGAGCCAGCAAGTCCTGGGTTCAGCAGCTTCACCTTTTCTAGTCTCATCAGCTTTTGAAAAAGCATTTCACCTCTGAGATGGGGACTCCTCACTTGGAATGGTAACAACAGTATCCACCCCTCGAAGGGTTATGGTGAGGATTAAATGGCCAGGCACGTGGCTCACGCCTGTAATCCCAGCACTTTGGGAGGCTGAGGTGAGAGGATGGCTTGAGCCCAGGAGTTCGAGGCCAGCCTGGGCAACATAGTGAGGCCCCATCTCCACAAAAAATTCTAAACAATTAGCTGGGTTTAGTGGTGCATGCCTGTATTCCCAGCTACACAGGAGGCTGAGGTGGGAGGATTGCTTGAGCCCAGGAGATGGAGGCTGCAGTGACCTATGATGGCACTAGTGCACTTCAGCCTGGGTGACAGAGAAAGACCCTGTCTCCAAAAAAAAAAAAAAAAAAAAAAAAAAAAAAGCCCCATAAAATGCCATACCATGAGCTTTTCATAATGATATGAAGCAGGGGCTGAGCTCCAGTGACATGAAACAAGTCACAGTTTGCAGTGTCAAAATGACACTGTGTCCCCCGAGAACCTGTGTTTTCCAGGCAGCAGCAGGCGAAAAACATCTCATAGCAGGGATTTAGAAGGTGAGCAGTCCTGCCAGTACCACGTGTATGCTCTGTCCAGTCGGGGACAGGGGGACTGAGGAGTCCGTTTCTTTTTTGATATGGCATCAGGCCACCAAGGCGAGGCCTTTTGAGAAGAGGCATTCACTCAGCTTTCGAGGCAACTCAGCAGCCTTTCCTGAGCCCCTCCAGAGACTGGGTAGGGTATGAGAAAAACTACAACAATCCTGGTTCTCAGATAACGCCTGCTTCCTCCAGCAGCGGGGGTGCTATTGTCTTGATTTCCACAGATGCTCTCGGGGCATGCGGGGTGTGGCACAGCAAAGGGGATCCTCCCACTCATAAAAAGCTAAGTGTGAGACGGCAGCTTTGGGGCTCCAACCTCAGTTCGCTGCTGCCTGAACAGAAACCAGAGTTCACAGGAAGCAGAACCTCCAGCCCCACACCCTGGCCTTCCCCAGGACACAGAGAGAAATGTCCTCACCAGTGGGCAGCCCAAGCTTCAGCCTTCTTAGGATCAGAGAGTGAACTGTGGGACACCAGGCTTAGGTCCCCCATTCCCACCCGCTTTTGTGAAAACTCACCCACCCTCCCAAGTCAATGTCCCTGGAAAGGTGGGGCAGCAGCACAGGAGACCAGTCTCAGAAACAGGAAGGCGGGGTCAAGATCAAGCCAGGCTGTGCCCTGGCCTGGTCTTAAGCAATCTCAGGCCAAGGAATGAAGGATGGAGCTATTTTTAAACCTCATGTGACCTGCCCATAAACCCAGCCAGGTAAGGATGGAGCCCCGTTGTCAGGGGCTCTTTGATCATTCCAGGCGAGTAGGAAGTAGTTATAACGCCCCTCTCAACGATTCTTTGCTTTTTTTTGTTTTTGTTTTTTTGAGACAGAGTCTCGCTCTGTCACCCAGGCTGGAGTGCAGTGGCGCGATCTCAGCTCACTGCAAGCTCCACCTCCCGGGTTCACGCCATTCTCCTGCCTCAGTCTCCCGAGTAGCTGGGACTACAGGCGCCCACCACTACGCCCAGCTAATTTTTTGTATTTTTAGTAGAGATGGGGTTTCACCGTGTTAGCCAGGATGGTCTTGATCTCCTGACCTCGTGATCCGCCCGCCTCAGCCTCCCAAAGTGCTGGGATTACAGGCGTGAGCCACCGTGCCCAGCCGATTCTTTGCCTTTTACTAACATGACTTTCCACAAGAAAAAGAAAAACGTGTGTGTGTGTGTGTGTGTGTGTATATATCTATCTATCTACACACACACATATACACACATGCACTGAATACTGACTATGTGCCAATGGCCCCATGGCGGGGGAGGGGGGGGTACTGTCATGCCCATTTCACCAGAGGAAGAAAATGAGACCAAAAGATTCGGCCACTTGGTTAGGATCACCAGATACTAAATGGGGAGATGGGACTCAAACCCAGGTTGGCAAGTCTTTGTCAAGACCCCATCTTGGGAGAACAAGGGTCCAGGGAAGACAACTCTCTCTCTCCCAGGCTTGAGTTTCACTCTGAAGTCACAGAAGCATGGCAAAGATAAGCAAGCTAAGGCCTGGGTGAGGAAGGTGACTTTCTCAAAGTAACATAGCAAATCAACAACCAAGTCAAGATGGTGGGAGTCCCTGACAACTGCCTCCTACACATCTTCAGGTCTCGACTTAAATGTCACTTCTTCAGGGAAGCCCTCCTTGACCACATAACACATGGCCAGAGGCAAGCATGTGGCGGGTGAGCTTACCTTCACTGTCGGTGAGCACTTCCATGCGCCCGCTGAACATGGCCTTCAGCATGGTGTCCTGCTTGGTCAGCGTCTGCATGGTGGTATAGTAGAGGGCTCCACCCACATTCAGCTTCACGTATTTGGAGCTGGGGCTCGTGCCCTTGAAGGAAGTGGTGCGGGTAGCAGCCGCTGGCACCGCTGAGCTCACCACACTTTCTCCTGACATCTCTTCCTGCCAGTGGAGAGGACACAGGGTCATGACATCAGGCCTGGTTGACTGCTTTCAGCCTGTGGATTCAATCTGGCCTCCAGATGTGTTTTGCTTGGGCCACGCATACACAGCATTTACAAGTTTGCTTCCAATGCGGACAACTAAGGAGAGCTCACAGAAAAATCTGGACTTCTGGCTTCTCTTAAAATCAGAGGCCAACTGGGCTAGCAGGGGAACAACTGGTGGGAGCTGGGGTATTGGGTGCCCCCTAGAGAGGGCCATGCATCCCCTAGTTTGTCCCAAAACCCACCCAGATAGCCTCATACACTGACCTTGCCTATCGACCCTGCAGGCATAAGTGTGCCACTAACTCTTGTGTTATAAGCACTTCCTTTCTGCCTAGCACCTGTATACATGAACACCCTGGCTGCACCCTAAAACAGCCTAAAGCACTGCCCAGGTCTCTTTACATTTCCTTACTGCCATGTACCACTCAATAGCTAGCTAAGTGTCATCTTTCGCTGCATCACAGATGAAATAAGCTTTATGAAGGTGAATGGGATTCCAGCTCGCACTCCTATCACTTCCTGTGGGGAGAAGGTGTTTCTGAGGACTAAACAACAGACATGGAAACTTTTGGAACCAAGTTATTGCAAAATTAGACCTCCTAGACTAGTGCTGCCCAAAAGAGCAAGATCCCACTACCATCTCCCTGATAGCATGGCCGACTCTCTGTACATCTCAAAGAAATGGATACAGTGGCTGATTTACGCAGGCCTGGAAAGTGAGACTGGTATCCAGCACACGTGTACTCAGAGAAAACATGTCTGAAATGAACAGGTAAAATTGTAGAGGTGGAGATGTGCAAGGGTGAGCAGAATCTTTGCTGAATCTGGGGTAGGCCCCCATGGCTGGCCTTACCATTCCCATTGAACATCAACAGTTTTTCACAGCACATCACCATCAGACAAGGCCACTCTGTGACCTTTCGACAAGACAAAAACAGGACCAGTCATCATGTCTGGACACAGACAAAAACATAAACATTATCCAAAATACAAAAATGACCAAAGATCCCCTATCCTGGCTAATACGAGTTACAGCTGCTGCTTTACCAATGAGAGGTTTAGCCTCCTTCCATTCTTCCTGCTTTCAAGTCAGGAATCACTGAGACCCAATCACAGAATTAGCCCTGCTTACCAGCAGCATCCAACACAGAGCAAAGCCCCACTTCTATGAACTCTCTCTCAAATTACCCAACACAAGCCCACAGCCCTTCTCTGAGATGTCCCACAGTGCTCCCCCAGTGCAACAAGGAATAAACCCAACTTTGCTTGACTACAGGTATGCTCCTTGTGG
This sequence comes from Nomascus leucogenys, assembly GCF_006542625.1. NCBI lineage: Eukaryota > Metazoa > Chordata > Mammalia > Primates > Hylobatidae > Nomascus > Nomascus leucogenys. The sequence continues at coordinate 76,578,322 of NC_044390.1, forward strand.
TTTTTGGCTGCAGGGCACTGACAGCACATAACTTGTTTGAACTATTCCCTGAAACTGAAAAAGAATTGTCTAGCTTTTCCAGATTTTCTATAATAAATGGGTACTACGATTATAACTGGTAAAACACAAGCATTATTTTTGTAAATGGGACGGGGAGTAAAGGGTGGCAGCTTGCAACAGCAGAGGCAACGCGACAGTCACGGACAATATTCAATTCAAGGTTATCCAACTCTTCTGGCCAACTCTCCCCAACTCCATGGCACCCAACAGTGACCTGGATAACACCTGCCATGTCAGGGCCTTGCAGAGTGAAACAGAGAAAGAACGGCCTCCTGGAAAGAAATGTTTTCTCAATAAACAGTTCCTTTTTCATCAAGAAAAGTCATAAGAAAGTACGTTTTCAAAAGCTCAGGCTTAGCTCACCTGGAGTCTTTGCTGCCCGATGCCAAACACAAAAGATGTCCAGAGGAAGCAGTTACCCCTCCCTTCTAGCTGTCCTCTGAAATCAGTCCCCAGAGACTTCACACTAACAGTTATGACCAGCCACCTCCCTCAGAAAAATCCTTTGTCCCTGGGATGACAGGAGTAGCTTACGGAAATAAAAGTTTCCAAAAACTGTGAAGACTTCGAAGGGGGGTTAAAAAAAAAGGCTTACGGTCATGGGTGAGGGTGTGTGTTGAGGAAATTTGCCCCAAAATGCAAATATTTTTTAAGCACCCCTTTCGGATCTAATTTTATATAATGTTTGTTATGGGAAATGATCTAGCATTTTGGAAGGTGCCTACCATGAAACAGACAAAAAAGTACATAAAGTATACTTTATGTAAAGTCAAAGTACAGTAAATATGTGATATGAAGGATTTTTTCTAATGGCATACTTGTATAGGACACTTACCATGAATGGAGTGTGTAGGCCTGGAAATTGCTCCGGGTGAGCGAGTGGTGAGTAAATGTGAAGACCTAGGACATTACTGTACACTACTGTAGCTTTATCAGCATCGCACAGGGAGGCCACACTACGTTTATTTAAAATATTTTTCTTTCCATAAAAAATTAACCTTTGCTTACTATAACTTTTTACTTTAAAAACTTTTTAATTTTTTTAACTTTTGGACCCTTTTGTAGTAACATAGCTTAAAAAACATATTGTACAGCTGTACAAAAATATTTTCTTTCTTTATATCCTTATTCTATAAGTTTTCTTTTTCTTTTTTTTTTTTTACTTTTTAAACTTTTTTATCCAAAACTACAAAATACACACACATTAGCCTAGCTTACACAGGGTCAGGATTATCAGTATCACTGTCCTCCACATCCTGTCCCACTAGAAGGTCTTCAGGGACAGTAACAACCACGGAACTGTCATCTCCCATAACAATCCCTTCTTCTGGAATACCTCCAGAAGCACCTGCCTGAGGCTGTTTTACAGTTTTCACTTAAAAAAAAAAAAAAGTAGGAGTATATTCTAAAATAACCATAATAGTAAATACATTAACCAGTGATACAGCAAGTTTATTACTATTATCGACTATTATGTACTGTACATAATTGTGTGTGCTAGACTTATACAACTGGCAGCAAAGTAGTTCTGTTTACATCAGCATCACCATGAACGCGTAACATGTTGTGCTACAACTGAAACGACAGCTACACTATCACTAGGCTATAGGAATTTTCCAGTTCCATTATAATCTTAAGGGACTGTTGTATATGCAGTCTGTCACTAACCAAACTGTCATTATGTGTGCATGACTGTACCTTTTCTGGCTTTCCAATACCTTTTTAAAGATAATTTGCACATAATGAAATATACTTTAAGTACACAGTTTGATGTGTTTTGGTCAATACTTGCACCTGTGTAGCCCCCACACCAATCAAGCTGTCTTGGAACATTTCCTTGGCTCCAGAAAGGCCCTTGATGTCCCTTGACCACTTCATTTCTACCACCACGTGCCTTTTACAAATCCAAACAATGCTGGAAGACCGCTATAGTTATTTCCATTTTGCGGATTTGGATGCCACAGCCCCGACAGGGTCAGTCACTCTCAAGCTAGGAGTTGAGTCAGTGACGGGGCCAGTGAAGGACATGGGCAAGTGGTGGCTGGCCCAGAGACCATCGCACCTAGTAGATTGAGAGCTGTGATATATAAGCTGAGAAAGGCCAGCCTCACCTCCCTTCTTTAAAAAGTACAAAAAACCCTGAAAATAGTTGTGAGGTGAAGTGTGGCTAAGGGTTTGGAGTTAGACCTGTGCGTAAGGCCCCAGCCCTACCACTTAGTAGCTGTGTCCAGGGCCAACAGCCTCACCTCCCTCACAGGGCTCCCTAGCTCTGAGTAAACACTCCAAACACTCAAATTATGATGACTTGAGAATGCTCCCGAAGTCTCAAACTATCTTCTCTTTGGAAACTGTTTCCAGCTCTAATGGCAGACAGCATGACTAAGAAATAAAGGCAGGAGCCATCCTGATCTAGAATGAGACTCCAGATTAGGCAACAAAAGCTCTGAACCTTTTCAGAGCCCACCCCACTCCAAAGGTCAGTCAACCTAATAGTAGGCAAGGCCCTTGGGGGAACAGTTTTGGCAGCATTCATGTCCTTGAGCCCAAGTTACAGTGAACTGAGGACACGAGGCAGTGGACCAGAAACCGCCCCCCCCCCGCCCCCCCCACAGCAAACCTCTCTAGGGAGGACTCTCCCCGCTGTTGCTACTGGAATCCTGCTTTTTTTTGAGATGGAGTTTTGCTCTTATTGCTCAGGCTACAGTACAACAGCACAATCTAAGCTCACCGCAACGTCTGCCTCCCAGGTTCAAGCAATTCTCCTGCCTCAGCCACCCGAGTAGCTGGGATTACAGGCATGCACCACCACACCTGGCTAATTTTTTATTTTTAGTAGAGATGGGGTTTCACCATGTTGGTCAGGCTGGTCTTGAACTCCTTACCTCAGGTGATCCTTCTGCCTCGGCCTCCCAAAGTGCTGGGATTACAGGCGTGAGCCACTGCACCCGGCTAATATTTTGTATTTTTAGTACAGATGGGATTTCTCCATGTTGGTCAGGCTGGTCTTGAACTCCCGACCTCAAGTGATCCATCTGCCTCGGCCTCCCAAAGTGCTGAGATTACAGGCATGAGCCACCATGCCTGGCCAGGATCCTGCTTTTTGACTTGTTTCAAAGGTTTGATTTCATTACTAATGAAGCTGGGGAGGTGAGGCAGGAGACAGCAAAATTGGTTACATGAAACAGAGAGGCAATGAATACTTGAGATACTGGCTAGGGATCTGATTCAATCAGAAGTTTATTCCAGTTAAATGGTCAGTCTCTCTTCTCTCCATCTCACCTGAATATAATGTTGCTGATTCTAAACAGTGGCTCTCCAGTTGGTGACAATCGAAATCAGCTGGGAGCTCAAAACTCCTGACACCTAGGTCCTACCATGAAAATTCTGATGTAATTGGTCTGGGATGTGAACTAGGCAACAGAATTTTTAAAACTCCCCCAGCAGATTTTAAAGCCCATCAAGATTACAGCCCACTATTCTAAAAAGCACTGTACCCCTTATTTAAGCTACCATTAACTCCACAGTCTTGGCCCAGTGAATTCCTGACCTGACACATAAAAACAAACCAAAACACCATAAACCAAAGCCAGCCCCGGCTTCACAGCTTCAGAGCCACAGGGAGGAAGCAACTGTATGCATGCATGAAAATACAAAAATCAGCTGAAGGGGGAAAATCATCGACTAGAAAGGAGGCTCAGGCAAGTACAGTAGGAAAAAACGCACCAAATCCCTGACCCCACATTTTCTATATGCTTCTCTGTAGAAGTCTTGTGTGCCTGTGTGTGTGTTAAGGAAAACTGGATAGTCTTGGCAAACCTGGATTGCAATCCAGTTCCACCATTTCCTTCGTGAAATTCAAGCAATTTAACCCAAGTCTCAGTTTTCTAACTTGTAAAATGGAGTGTTAAAGCCATAATCTTCAAAACCCTCAGAGAATGAATGCTAAAGTATTTGGCACCTAGTCCTTTGTGTAGTTTCCTTTGGGCCTCTCAAACTTTGGGATCAGTGGTTCCCAACCCTGACTACTAGAATCACCTGGATGTGCTTAAAAAACATGATGCTAGACCAGGCACAGTGGCTCACACCCATAATCCCAGCACTTTGGGAGGCTGAGGCAGGAGGACTGCTTGAGCCCAGGAATTCGAGACCAGCCTGAGCAACATAAGACCTAATCTCCACAAAAAAAAATCAAAAAAATTAACCAGTCATGGTGGCACACACCTGTAGTCCCAGCTACTCGGGAGACTGTGGTGGGAGGATTGCTTGAGGCAGGGAAGGTGAGGCTTTAGTGAGCTGAGATCACACCATCGCACTCTCCAGCCTGGGCGACAGAGCAAGACCCTGTCTCAAAAAAACAAAAACAAACTCACACACACCTGTGCTTGCCTGGGCTACACCCCAGATCAATTAATCAGTATCTTAGAGATGCAGAGGGGTGGCTGATCAGTCACTAGTGTTTAAAAAGCTCTTTGAGGGATTCGGATGTGGGACCAGGGCTTACTGCCACATAGCTAAGGTGTTTAACCAGCTTTATCTAAGAGTTGCCAGGGATGTGAAGCAAAGCATCACCTCAGGGGATTCCTACAGCAAAGTTTAAGAAACACTGTATTGAGGCTTGTTATAAAACCTTCCCAAACTGAGGGCATTTCTACAACTCAGAAAAGTCTGCTGTTACATTTCAACTAAACTAAGTCACATAATTGCAGCATTTTACATCCAAAATTTGCTTATAAGACAGCTACAGCCAATTTGAAGTGTTACATCAAATGACATTCTCTTCCTGTTTTTAATACACAAACTCTTGGCCTATTTCTCTCAATGTTCTAGTGAGAAAGATATTTATCATCAACCCTACTTTTTAGGGGAGAAAACTAGGAATCACACCTATAAGAGCCCTCTGACTCCCAACTCCTATGCCCCTTTCATTACACAGTCCAAATCAAGAAATCATTAGTCTAATCCCTTGCAGGACTTGTTAAAACAGATAGATGGGCTCCAACCCAAGAATGTCTGATTCAGTAGTCTGTGATAGGGCTCGAAAATTCAGCCATTTTGAATAAGTTACCAGGTGTTGCTGCTGGTGGGACCAGAGATTGAGAACAACTGGTTTAGGCTGCCTTCTTCCCCTCCGCTGGTACTTATTTTGCACAAAATGGAGCAGACTAGTCAAAGTCAGATACAGGATAACTGATTTTTCTTCAGCAGCGTCACTGGGACTGATTTTCCCTTAAGACTGCACTTTCCAGGGACGTGACAAACAAGCAAGCAAGTAGAAAGAAGATCTGGGCCAATCTTTGGTCATCTTTACCCAGGGACAATGAGCTATTCAGGGAACAGACCCTTGAGGATCCCAAGCAGACAAACCCCACAGCTGAGAGACAGATCTTGAAACATCCTCCCCTCCTTAGACGTGGTCACCTCTGGCCTCAATGGAAGTTACAGATAGATACCCAGGCGCCAGCTGAGGCACTGAACTCCGTGGAGCAGGTATCCTAACCTCAGGCCCCTGGCATCTCTCCCCAGAATTCCAAGCACTGAACGCACATCCGCCTGCTGGTCTCCCTCGATTTCTTTCCCCCACTGGCCCGTGTGTTCAGACGCACCTGGGAGCCCCTTCCCCACTTCCTGAAAACCCAGCGACTCCAGCCACAACCTCCAAAACCCCAAACGCTCCGCCCCAAGGAATCCTACCTCACCTTCTCATAACCTGCCCTTCTCTTTCATAATCCTCCAAATCCTCATTTTCCACCCCCAAATGTCCGTTTTCAATTGACATCTCTTTGTTCTCGCAATCACCAACTCCCATCTCCAACCAGCACTCAGGACTCATTCGGAGACACCCCCTTCCTCACGCACACACGTATCTACTCCCCAAGTCCAAATGTGCTTCCCGGATTCCTAACTGCCAGGGAGCCTCCCCACCACCACCACCCCTAATTCTCCACCCAAAGCCCTTCCCCCACCCCCGGCCTTTCCCCCAGCCAATCCCCTAAATGCCTCTCCACTATCGCGACTGCCCCTCATCGCACCCCCTCCTCTCTGTCCCTTCTTATACTCTGCTGCTGCCCAGCTCCCTCGGCCGCCCTCAGCCCCTAGTCGGTGGGCACCGCCCTCCCTACCATGAAAAGTCGGAGGACGCAGGAGTCTCCAAACCCGGACTGAGAGAGGCAGGAAACACCCAGCTCACGCCAGCCGGGGGCGGAGGCGGGGCCGGAGCGATAACTTCCGCTGTCCGCACCCCACTTCCGCCCCGCAGAGAGCAACGTCTTAAACCGTCCGTTGTGCGGCTAGGGGCCAGTTTTCTTTCCAGCCTCCCCGGCCGGAATGGGTTCCAGCTTCTCTCGGCTGGGTAGGGCATTTATCCCACCTCCGCTATTTCAGCTGCAAGAGGGGAGGCAAGGTGTGGGGAAGTTTTCCTTCCCGGGCGAAGAAGCTCTGCGGAACTGTCATTTTCCGGAACTGGATGCTTGCTTTCTGGCGGAGTTCTGAAAGCGAACACCCCGGGGCAAGATGGAGGTTGTGCGTCGGCTGCTGCCCCGGGTCTGGCAGAACTCGGGTGTTTTGGGCTGAGACAGTGGCAGCTGCGGCCCCGACCCCGAGTGCGGGGACCTCCAGCGAATAAAGGTCGGCCTGCGAGTAGCGAGTGACAACTGGGTCTTCAGTTCTCCGAGTGGTGGGGCTGGGGACTTTGAGGGAGGTGGCTGTAGGGCACAGTCCCTGCCTGGCCAGGTCGGAGGAACAAGTGCTGGGATCTGGTTTGTATGCTCCAGGGGCTCTCTCCGCGGCCCTTTCCACCTCTTTTCACTTTTGGGACGCTAGGCCTTTATAAACGGACTAATGCTGGGTGATTTGTTCCTGTGGTTGTTGATGCCGAGGAAAGACGCCGGGCCCCAGGACTCACCTAAACTGGAGTTCGAATACTGTTCGCTCGCTCTGTGACCTTGGGTGAGTTCCCTCACCTCTCTGAGCCTCAGTTTCCTTCTGTGTAAATGGAGTAATTAGCAGGTTTCACAGAGGGTGTGAATACGTTTTAGTACCGTGCCTGACACCTAGTTCTGAATAAAGAAAAACTTCGTCGTAATTTGACTCCAGCTTAGCCTCCACAGGCAATCTTGCACTCTCAACTTCTCTTTGCTTTGCCATTGTGTGAACGGGGGAACCCTGGATCTTGTTTGTTTTACTTAGTAATAAATAACTGCTTTGGATATAGATGGATTCAGATTCAAAAGCATCCACCTAGATAGGCTGTAGCTTTCAATAAATAATAGCTGTTAGTATGAATAGTCTCTTTAAGTCCTGTTTCCTATTCTTTAAATAGAAATTAGATTATTGAGGCTGGCCACGGTGGCTCACGCCTGTAGTAATCCTAGCACTTTGGGAGGCCAAGGCGGGCGGATCACCTGAGGTCAGAAGTTCAAGACCAGCGTGGCCAACATGGTGAAACCCCATCTCTACTAAAAATACAAAAATTAGCCGGGTATGGTGGCGGGCGCCTTTAATCCCAGCTACTTGGGAGGCTGAAGCAGGAGAATCACTTGAACCTGGGAGGCGGAGGTTGCAGTGAGCAGAGTTCGTGCCGCTGCACTCCAGCCTGGGCAACAAAGTGAGACTCCGTCTCAAAAAAAACAAAAGATTATCGAGACCTGATAGAGCTGTTGAAAAGATAAGTTGGTTAAATATCTGTACAGTGTCTGATACACCGTCTGCCCAGAGCAAATGGTGGTCATTAAACCTGGTGGCCCAGCTTTTCCTACTGTACAGGGAAAATCCTCTTGGCTTAGTCAGCAGTTGGTATTTATGATGCTTCAGCTTTGGAAATACAGAGGTAAGACAAGAGTCTGAATCCTGCCTCTTAGTTATTACAGCCTTGACTCTGCCACATACTAATGGTCTAGACTGGACTAGATGAGATCATGAATGATCTTCTCATAGGACTCCTGTCCTTATTGGATGAGATCACTTATAAAGGACTTGACACATAATGGGTACTCATTTACTTTTTTAAATGATCTTGGTTATCACCAACCTCTTATTTTCTAATCTTTCTACCTATATGATTCTTGTTTCCCTAACTAGATTGCAAGCTTCATAAGGACAATACAATAAAGCTCACTTACATGCTACATGCTTTTAGATATCCCATGTTAATATTTTCCCATTTAATCCTAATCACAATGTTGTGATGACTAAATTGAGGTACAAGAAGGATAAATGTTGCATTTAATCCTTTCAGCAACCCTAGGACATAGACACTATTATTACCCTCGATTTACACATAAGGAAACTGAGGCCTAGAGAGGATAAGTAACTTGGCCAAATGTCAGATAGAATGAGTACTAAAAAGAACCAAGCCCGCTTTCTCTGATGCAAGACTTTTTCTGCTGTGCACAGCCTTTTCTTTGGTTCTCCATGGCATTTAGCAAAATAAGTACTTAATAAACACTTGATTGTGTGTTTCATTAATTGATGAACTATATAAGGTATACACTATATATATACTATACACAGGTATACACTGCAGGTGGAGAAGGTATATAGGAAAGGATGAGAAAAATGGTAAAGTGTAGGCTATTATGTGGTATGGACAGAAATCAACCAATAACATTGCTGAAGGGATGATAATCTCAAGGAAGGGGATGAGAGTAATTTCTTATCCTGGGAGGCCCCCTGGGAGAAGTGAAAGTTTTAAGATCGTCTTACAGTACTTAGGTACAGTTTGCATGCAACTTTGTTTTTCTTTTGGGAAGAGGTTCCCTCTTCCCCTTCTAATTCCATGGACCGTCTGCCATTGAGGCACTGTCTGCATGTCATGGAGGGAGCATATCATTGTGCTGGTGGCTTGGGCCCTGCTCTTTTGCAGCCCTGAGGAGCTTGAATCTGTTACTCACTCTAAACAACAGGGCCAGGAGTTCATAGCCCAAGGGACAGGACTGGTGAATCTTAGTGCACTTAAGATAGGAAAAAGGTTAATGGGTGAGAAATGTCAGACTGCCAGCATTATTTCCTACCCAGAGAACCTTAGTACCTTTTCAGGTGGGAGCCTCTGCTGAAGAGTTTTTTTTTTTTTTTAATCCTTGTGTTTATAAAAATAATACACCAGTTAGACTTATTGACTATACACTCTACAATGTGCACTCAAGTACCTCCATAGGTACCTGATACACATCATCACATTTAGTCCTCATTATCAACCTCTAAGCCAATTAATAGATGAAGATGGAAAGACTCAGGGCCAAGTATGGTGGCTCACACCTGTAATCCTAACATTCTGGGAGGCCAAGGCAGGAGGATCTCTTGAGCCCAGGAGTTTGAGACCACCAACCTGGGCAACATAGCGAGACCCCACCTCTACAAAAAATTTAAAAACTAGCCAGATGTGGTGGTGTGTACCTGTGGTCCCAGCTACTTGAGAAGCTGAGGTGGGAGAATCGCTTGAGCCTGGGAGGTAGAAGCTGCAGTGAACCATGACTGCACCACTGCACTCCAGCGTGGACGACAGAGCGAGACCCTGCCTTAAAAAAAAAAAAAAGGACTTAGACATTCTCCCTATAGTATGTGGCAGAGCTAGGGACTGGCTCCAACTCCGGGTGACTCCCAAAGCCCGTGTGCCCCTCACTGTGCAGTGCTGCTTCACCATGTGCATGCTGTGGAAAATTTAGAAAATACCAATTAAGGAAAATTTCCCACAGTTTCAGTACCTCAAAACAGCCACTGGTAACATGTTGGCATAGTTCATGCTGGTTTTGTATGTGTGTGTGTGCATTTTTCTTTAGGTAATTGGGATCTTATTGGTCCACAGGCAGCCGTTTATTCACTTCTAAGGCATAAACATTTTTCCATATCATTAAAAATGTCAGACACGCTGAGGCAGGAGAATGGCATGAACCCAGGAGGCGAAGCTTGCAGTGAGCCAACATCACGCCACTGCACTCCAGCCTGGGCAACAGAACGAGACTCCGTCTCAAAAAAAAAAAAAAAAAGTCAAACATGGCCGGGCACAGTGGCTCACACCTGTAATCCCAACTGAGATAAGGTGTGGTGGCACACACCTGTAATCCCAGCCACTTGGGAGGCTGAAGCAGGAGAATCGCTTGAACCTGGGAGCAGAGGTTGTAGTGAGCTGAAATTATGCTGCTGCACTCCAACCTCAGCAACAGACTATCTCAAAAAAAAAAAAAAAGGAAAATGTCAAATATAATTTTCAATAGCTCTTTAACATTCCATGACCTCTAAGTTATTTTGCTTCCCATCACAGCTTTAATTCAGCAACAACTTTGGGATTTATTTTCAACATATTCCCTTTAAACTGTGAAGATTGAAGAGATACAGTATAACATTTAGATGAGACATTAAATAAAGAGGACCCAGTGGTGTTTTTAAAAAAACCATTGGCATTGTAGTTATTATTTTTACTCAGTGAGAAAGATGTATGATACCACACCTATAAAATCTAACCCTGAGTCTGGATTTTTTTTCTTCTGCTTCTGCCAGAAAAAAATAACAAGCTTTTCTGAAGAGAAGCTGTTCTTAGCCACGAGTCCTGTGCAAGATCACTAATGATTACCTGGCATTTCTGCGACACAGGCAGGTCCTCAGGTGAGATCTCCAGACTTTACTGCTGGGGCAGGAAGAGTAAATGATTCCAAAGATGGCTACCTTTTCTCTCCAAGCCTTTTATAGGTTGATGCAAAAGTAATTACGACTTAGTGTTTTTTTAAAAAAGTTGAAAACCACAATTACTTTTGTACCAACCTAATACCTTCCCTCCTGTGGTCAAGTGGGCTCTGTTAGTTTGTTTCAAGGATTACTGATGATGTTTGACAGATCACTGTTGAGAAGGAGTCACAGAGGTCCCTTGACATGTTCATGTGGTGGGAGGTTAGCACCAACTTTTTTTTGATTATAAAAGGGTATTATTTTATTGTCCTTATTAATACTAATAATAGAGCACACTTATTAAATGCCTTTCAGTAACATGTAATTCATTTAATACCTCTAGGAGATAATATTATGAAGTCCAATGTTTATTTTAATAATTTTTAAATTTCTTTGTATGGATGTAGGTGGTACAGGTTTCTTATATTCATATGTTATATAATGGTGGAGTCTGGGCTTTTACCTGAATGGTGAACATTGTACCAATAAATAATTGTTCAATCCTTACCCCTGTCCCATCTCCCACCTTTTGGAGTCTCCATTGTCTTATTCCACTCTGTTTGTCCATGTGGGCCCATTGTTTCGCTCCCACTTCTAAGTGAGGTCATGCAGTATTTACCTGTCCGTTTCAGAGTTATTTCACTTAGGATGGATGGCCCCTAGTTCTAGCCATCCATCTTTTTACTCTGGATGATATTTTCACGTGGGTGCTACTTTGAGTAAAGTAGCCTGGTAGAGAAATTGTTTTCTGGAAGTCTGGATTTCTGAATACTTCATTTCAGTGTTTTTAACTGGGCTGATGGTGCATCTTGTATAGAATCGCAAAGTCATCAAGCATCTAAAGAAATCATCTCGGTATGGGAGCCTCCGTGGGTCAGTGCTGTGTGCTTTAGGCTGCTAGCAAAAGCCGTTCACAGTTACTGGTGATTTAGATAAAAACTGAGTATATAATTTAGAGCTTCTCTTCAGAAAAGTGCCTGTTAGTGGACAGGACCAGTTCTGCAGTAAAGTCTTCACTGGTTCTTGGCAGGATGGTAACTGTTAAGGAGAGTGGAATAAGCTATACATAAAACCAAATATCTTCAATGTAATGGACTGTCTTGCATTCTGAAGTGTGTACCTTTTGCTTTGTTAATGTTAAAATGGCCCTTTCTTTTTTGTGTGCTGTCAAAAAGTATGCACTGGTAAATATTTGTTTAGTGAATGGATGAATACAATGATGATGACAGCAAATAATCATGTTTGATTTTTCCCTCGAGTCCTTACTTGGCAAAATAAAAGCTGAGTTCTCAGTTTTGGTTTCCCAAATACTATGGACTACTCCAGAAAATTCAAGTATCTGGGAATCTTTGACCTATAGGATACCTGGTTTGAATTAGAGCTTTACGGGTGGGACTGATTCATTCTTTGTTAATTCGTAAAGCTGGGCCTGCCCTTATCCTATGCCAGGTGCTGTGCTCTTTCCCTTAAGAAAATGTGATTATTTAATATAGGATGTAGCATCCCTGGTCTTGGCGAGTTGCATGAAAGAACCTATAGGAGGTCGGGACTTGTGCCGGAGAGCTGTTAGCACTTTGGAGGGTGTTGACAGGTACTGAGTATCTCTGCTGCCCAGGTCCCTGCCCACACTCTGCTCTTGAGCCCCTTTCTATGTGTGTTTTTCACACAACAATCTACAACACCTACTTGCCCATTTTCCTTGCAGGGTTTGTGCAAGTTTGCAAACATGTTCACCTTGTCTCAGACCTCGAGAGCATGGTTCATCGATAGAGCCCGTCAGGCACGAGAAGAAAGGCTTGTGCAGAAGGAGCGGGAGCGGGCAGCTGTCGTGATCCAGGCCCATGTCCGGAGTTTTCTCTGTCGGAGTCGACTGCAGAGAGATATCAGGTAAGGGCTAGGATCTCCCTAGCACATGCTTCTCTGGCTCCCAATTAATAGCAGATACATGAGTTTTTTCCTAGAGCACTTGAAAAGCCTTCCAGGTCCTACAAGCTCTTAATTTAAAATGTCTTTTTTTGCCCTTTCCTTTCTAGGAGAGAGATTGATGACTTTTTTAAAGCAGATGACCCTGAGTCCACTAAAAGAAGTGGACTTTGTATTTTTAAGATTGCCAGGAAACTGCTGTTCTTATTCAGGATCAAAGAGGATAATGAGGTAAAACGATAATAGCAAACATGTATAATACTTCCATATGTCAGATCTTCTGTAATTATTGATATTAACTCAGTTCTTATAGCAGCTTTATGAGGTAATTACTGTCACCCTCACATCCTGTCTCTTTTGTTTTCTTGGGACCTGTTTTGGAGGGATTATGCCCAGTGCTTTTAGGAATCTTTTCACATTGACCGTTATAAGCACAAGTTGAACTCAGATGCATGCAAGAGCCAGGAAGTTTAGGTAAATGAGTAAAAAAAATATATGAGATAAAACATAATACAAAATACAAATCATATTAAACGGTAACTGACAGGCAGCAGTGGTGAGGACATCAAAGGGAATAGCAGGGTCTGTGGCCTGCCGCATCCACGGGGAGCAGCTACTACACAGCTCGGTGGTGGACTCATACTCTGATTTTTTTTTTGAGACGAAGTCTCGCTCTGTCGCCAGGCTGGCATGCAGTGGCGCGATCTCAGCTCATTGCCAATCTTCACCTCCCGGGTTCAAGCAATTCTCTGGCCTCAGCCTCCCTAGTAGCTGGAACTATAGGCGCGTGCCACCACGCCCAGCTAATTTTTGTATTTTTAGTAGAGATGGGGTTTCACCATCTTGGCCAGGATGGTCTCAATCTCTTAACCTTGTGATCTGCCTGCCTCAGCCTCCCAAAGTGCTGGGATTACAGGCATGAGCCACTGCACCCAGCCTCTGATTTTTTTTTTTTTTTTTTTTTTTTAAAGAGATGCCAAAGATCTGAGTCTTTATGCTCGATGTTCATTCGTTCATTCATTTTCTGAGACAGGGTCTCACTGTTTCCCAGGCTGGAGTGCAGTAGCACTATCACAGCTCACCTCCCAAGGCTCAAATGATTCTTCCACCTCAACCTCCTGAGTAGCTGCGACTGCAGGTGTGTGCCACCATGCACAGCAAATTTTTGTATTTTTTGTAGAGGTAGGGTTTTACCATATTGCCCAGGCTTGTCTCAAACTCCTGGACTCAAGTGATCCACCTGCCTCAGCCTCCCAAAGTGCTGGGATTACAGGCGTGAGCCACCATCAGTGTTCTAATTTGTAAATCTTGGCAATCAATTTGAAATTTTTTAAATATCCTGCAAATCATACAAAAGGTGCCATTTTGCACCTTAGGGATTAGAATGATCAGCCTGAAAAATATAATCCTAGAAAAGCAGCTAGTTATCTGTAATAGTACTAACAATGCCACTGAGGCATGTCTCCATGTTACTAGCTGTTAGACATTTGCTATTGCTAAGCTTCACATTGTGCCAACCCTCTCTAGGCACTGGGCCCTTGGGAGGAAACAGGATGGGCAAGATCTCTACGCTTATGGAGCTCATAGCCCAGCAAGAGAAGGAGGACTATGCAGGCAGTGAACACATGATTACGTAGATGAGGACAGATAAGCTGGAGGAGGTGACCCTCATCTTACAGAGAAGGAGACTGCAGCTCAGCGTGATAGGGCAGCCTGCCCAATATCACGTGGTTTAAGGGCGGATCCAGGATTGGTGTAGCCAAAATGGAACCTGTTTTCTAGTTTCCACTTTTCTTCCTTTGGCATTACAGGATAAAAGTGATGATACAGCAGCCTTTGGCTACTGTCTGTGAGGCAAAAGTCAGTATCCATGGTGCTTAAGAAACGGTAAACTGGCGAACACAGTCGAGGAGACAGCAGCAGACCTGCAGGAATCCAAGTCCAGTTTGCCAGATTGATACTGTTTTTTGAAAGAAGCCTCAATTTGGATTTTTATGTGAAATATACCAGTTTCTAAAACATTTCTATAGGGTTCCTCCAGCTCTTGGGCCACCAGATGGAGAACCCTTTAGTCTTTATGATCTTCAGTGTCCTCATCTGTAGGAAGGAACTGCATGTGATTATGTGTGAATCACCTGGCATAATACCTGCACGTGCCAGGTACCCGCCGAAGGCTTATTTTCTTTGTTTTCACTTTTTGATGGGTTGTGGGAATGTATAATCCCCAGTGTGTCTCTTTGCAGAGATTTGAGAAGTTGTGTCGCAGCATCCTGAGCAGCATGGATGCTGAGAATGAGCCTAAGGTAAGTGGACGGGAGCCGCAGTGTCTCCCACAAGCTCTTAAGGGCCAGCCTACTGGGCTCTGAAAGTTCCTGTTGAATGTTAGGCCCAATTCACACACAAATGCAAATAAGTAGTGGATGGAAAACACTACCGAAGTACAAATGATTCCTTAGTTTCTTCGTGATCCAAGTAGCTACATTCTGCTCTTGCCACAACACAGGATAGTAAATTTTCTTACTAGGCTATTTTGTCTTTGCATTTAGTGTTAAAATAAGTCCTGTTTACAGCTTATTCATCCATTCAGGTACACTGCTTTATCTGGCACTGGACCTAACTAATAGGTCCAGTTCCAACAGTTAGAGCATATGTGATATGATCTCTATAATAGCCCATGACATTCCTCTTTTTCCCACCTATAGGTGTGGTATGTGTCCCTGTCTTGTTCTAAGGACCTCACCCTCCTTTGGATTAAACAGATCAAGAGCATTCTGTGGTACTGCTGTGATTTTCTCAAGCAGCTCAAGGTAAAAAAAAAAAAAAAAAAAAAGGCAAAACCAGAAACAGTAAATATGTCATTTTCACCCGTAGACTTTAGTTGATATTTTCAGAGTCCCTATCAACCAGAGTTGCTAGTTGAGCCACTGTTCTGAAAGAGAGGAATTTTGATGCTGTTATCAATATGAGCCCTCCTTTGGTGTGTGTTGGACCCTTAACCCGCTTGCCACGCCACAGCCTCCATGCCAGGGAATCTGTCACTTTCCTTCACGTTCATTTAATGTAATCGGTACTTTATGATCTACATTATTACACTAGTCAGGCCTCTTGTTAAAAGTACAGAAGCCCAACGTGAGCACAGCTAGTATCACCTACCGGTTAAGCAAGGAAGGGAACGTTGTGCTGTAGAATATATTCAGTAACGTGGCAGCTGGGGTAAGGAGAGCCAGGGGGTTCTGGATTCTCCCTCTCATTCTTTTCTCTCATCCCTGCTCCCTTTTGGGGTCACCTTGTCCTTTCCTGCTGTAACGATGGCAACCAGCAGTTTTGACTTTATATTGTTACTCTGTCTTGACCAACGGAAGGAGAGGCCTCCCGACCAGTTCAACAATCCCGGTTTCTTGTAGGTCCAGTGGAATCCTGGGTTCATCTCTGAACCAGTCACAGTGGCAAGAGGAATGGGGTGCTGCCACTGGCCCAGCCTGGTCCTATGTTCCCCTACCCCCTTCAGTGTTCTGAAAAGGATGTACGGGGGTGTGAGCAGACATATACAGGGGCCTCTTCCACTTTGCATATAGGGAGAGAGAGGTTTCAGGGACAAAGGCTTGGCAAGGACACAGATAGCAGCTCAGTAATGGAACGAAAGTCCCCGGACTGCCCCCCACCCCAATAATAATCCATTCCCAGCCATCCCTCTTTGGGTGCTCAGGAATGGCTCTTGCCACGCCTGGCTTGTCAGGTGAGACATGGCTCAGGGCAGGGTTTCCACACTATGTTCCTCGGAGCCCTGGGAGTCCACCAGAATGCCTTAGGGCCAAGTGGGCAGGGTATTTCCCTACCTGCACGCAAGCCAGGCAGATCCTTGCTTATCTGCCCTCTGTGTGTACATTCCACAACAGACTGCTCTTTGAGGAGAGGCTTTTCTATTTTGGACAAACAAAAAAAGTTTATGCAAAGAAACAGACGTCAGGAGAAAAAGGGCCCTGACTCTGGAGCCAGGAATATGTGAAATTCAGTCCTGATTCCGCTGTTCATTTCCCACATGGCCTTGAACAAGCTGCTTCCCCTCTCTTACTGTTGATGAGCTTAGAGATTTGAACTCAGTGGTCTCCAAGGTTGTCTCTGAGGTCCCTTCCAGGTGGACCTGCTATAGGGTCTGTGGGCCTAGAAAGCAGTCAGGCCTTTTGCTTGACTTACACTTGGTGAAACAATGAACTGTCATCAAAATTAGAACAGCAGCCAACATTACATGGAGTTATCTATGTGCCAGACACTGTTCTTAGTGCATCGTATGCATTAATCCATTTATTTCTCACAACAACCCTATGAGGAAAGCAGTGTTACTATTTCTGGTCAACAGATGAGGAAACTGAGGCACAGAGAGGTTAAGAAACTTGCCTAAGCTCACGCAGCTAGTAAGTGGTGAAGTCAGAAGGCTGAGCCCAGAGTCCCAGTCATGCTCAATTGCATTTCTGCTCTGTTGCTGCAGAGTTCAGACAGACAGGCAGGCATGTGTACATACAGAAAACCAGCCCTGGTCATCTTGTTTCCTAGGGATTCTCAATTCTCCATTCCCAAGAATATATGATTCCATGGTCAGACACTAGAGTGCCAAATTCCCTGTTATTTAACTCCTGGAGTGGTCACTGCCCAAGAGAAAAAGAATTAAGACTGACTTATAATCCTGACTCAGTGATTCCAGGCTGAGTGCCTGTAGAGCAGTTGTAAAGTGAACACTTCACTGTCTGGAATCAGAGGACATGTGTCTCAATCTTGCTGTGTTTATTGTTTCCAGCCTGAAATCCTGCAGGACTCCCGACTCATCACCTTGTACCTCACGATGCTTGTCACCTTCACAGACACTTCAACGTGGAAAATTCTTCGGGGAAAAGGTCTGTGGGACTTGCTTCAAAATGTTCTTTAACCAACGTTTCCAGAGAGCTCGGGGACCTTTTTTCCTTTGTAAGAAGCATTTTTGCCACAAGCCTCAGGGAAGGCCCTGAGACCATACAAATGAGGATGCCCTTGGCACTGACCATCAGACTGCATCGCAGTATCCAGAATCCATTCAGCATTGTATGTTGTACTTGACCCTTCTTTGAATTTACGTTTAAAGACATGGTTCTTCTGATTTTAATTTTTATAATTCCCACAGTGCCTTAGCCTCCAAGTGATAACATTCACTTAAGCCTTGTCATTTTACTTGGAAAATCATTAGGTTGTGAATAATTCTATTTTGCCCATAAAATTTGCATTATAAACTGCTTCCTTCCCTGGTAAGTGTCGTTAGCCCCATGTGTTTCATATGGTCATTTCATTCATCTGTTCAACAAGTAGCCCATACATGCCAGATGCCTCTAGGCGCTGAAGACAGAGATAAACAAAACAGAAAGGGGCATTGCCCTCCAGGGACTTCAGGTGCCCCCTTCCTCACAGAACTTAAAGTCCGATGAGGAAAACAGGCATTAAATAGATGTTGCTCATAGATATAAAATGACAATAATGTGGTAAGTGCTTGGAAGGAAGCATGCAAGAGAAATGAGAGTGTCCAGTAGGGTGGGGGGGCCTTGCTTGGTCTGGGGCTCTCGCTTTCCTGAAGAAGTGGTGTGTGAGCTGAGAGCTGGAGAGAGAGCTAGTATTCACAGAGCGAAGAGCAGGGATGAAACGGAAAGCAGGGGAAACTGTATGCAAAGGCTCCAGGTCAGCAAGGAGGGTTTATTTCAGGCATGACCCTGGCCTCTTGGGGGGAACCCAAAAATTGTTGAGTTCTGGGCCCTGCCGGGAAGCTCATGTCCCATTGAGGAGAGTAGGCATCCCCCTGGAGAAGACAGTGCCAGGCCCTAGGAGGGAATTAGAAAAGGTGCTACAGGAGCTCAGAGGCCAGAGACGTCACTTCTGGCTAGGGGTGTGAGAGGACCCATCACCCAAGAGGTGACACTTGAGCCAGGCCTTCCAGGAGAGAGAGAGTTCCAGATATGCATTCCCTCCCTGTGCTCTGGCACCAGACCTAAGGGAAAAGGGAGGCAAGCCAGGGGGTATCTCATTTCTTAGGGCCTCAGATGTGGGACACAATTTCCTGTCCCACATAAACAGGTCACATTATGGCAAGAGACTTTTTTGTTCTCACTGTTTTCTTTCTTTAGGTGAAAGTCTTCGACCAGCGATGAACCACATTTGTGCAAATATAATGGGACATCTCAACCAGCATGGATTTTATTCTGTGCTGCAGGTCTGTGACTCCTGCCCCCCAATGTGCGACTTCTCCACTCTCCAACACTTGCGCTTGGATTTTTACATTTGCGTTCAGCATACCTGGTGCCCTCCTCAGAAACGCTTTTCATAGGAAGAGCTTGATGCCTGCTGTCCTCTTCTTCCTTCCCCTGCCTTGTCTCACTTGTGGGTCAGGTAAAGGGAGGACAGTGGTGCTGGGATCCCTTGAATGCTCTACATTTTTGGCTACAAGGGTAATCCAGTCTTTTGACATTTAAACTCTGGAAGGAGACCTCAGGGCTTGTTCCCTCAGATTCCTTCTTGGTTGATGCCTAGAATCGTATTTCTAGCTCTGTGTCCTCAAACAGCCCTTTCCACTTTGTACCTTGTTGTGCCAGATCATACCTCTAGGGAATTGTTAAGAAAGCCTGATTGCTGTTTAAAGGTACTGTGGAATTCTTGAGTTTGAGAAGTAATGTTGACTTTGCCCTTCCTTCTCCCTAGTGCTGTGATGGGCTGTTTCCTGATTTGGTTTCATATGTTCCTCACAACAACCCTGTGAGGTGGTCTGTTGGCAGAAGCTGGTATGACTGGCAGTTGTTTCGCTAGAGGAACTTCTACTTCACACCATAATTAAACGGCTTCTAAAATAATATGGTGTCTTTAAATTTTAAGTCTGGCATTATTTTTATTAGCTGTTTTTTTAACTTTATTATTAAAGAATTTCTAACCATAATATTTAGAGAAAGAGTGGTAGAGTTAACCTCGTTACCCAACACTTTCTTCCCTTTCCTTTTATAAAAACACTGCATACGGTTTTTTTTGTTTGCTTGTTTGTTTGTTTTTTAAGAGACAGGGTTGCTCCGTCACCCAGGCTGGCCTCAAGGAATCCTCCTGCCTCAGCCTCCTGAGCTGGGACTCTAGGCACAAGCCACCATGCCTGGCTCACGATACAGTTTTTTTTATCTGAAGCACTCAGTTTACTTTTTTGCTTTTTTATGTACAAATGAATATAAAGTTGGTATCATCGTCTGACCCATTAAAACGTTCTTTTCAGATATTGTTAACCCGTGGCCTGGCAAGACCCCGTCCTTGTCTATCCAAAGGCACTTTAACAGCAGCCTTTTCTCTAGCGTTACGGTGAGTAAGAAACCATAGCTGAGGTGTTGGCATGTTCTTGAATGCTTCCTCCTCTTGGTTTTTCTTTCTCTCGTTACTGGTGTTAGATATAGACTTGCCCACTTTGTCAGAATTTACGGGAAGCATTGTTCTTAATGAAAGTGAACACATTTGTGACTGCTCAAACTTTTTCTTAATCTTCAGTCTTGAATATTTCTTAATCTTCAGCCCTGAATATTATTGCATTGTGATCTTTGGAAACTATTCAAAATGAATTTCGTTTATCTAAAAGAGGCCAAGATGCAATCATATTTTCTTTTGAAGTTTTAATTGACTAAACAAAAAACCTAGGAGCCAGAAGAAGCCCAGCAAAGGGCAGGGTGAGAGGATTAAGGAAATAATGTGAACACGCATGTAAAATGTTAGAATTTGGAGGACCAGAGAAGAGGTGATATTTGCCTTCACTTAGTTTGGAGATGTCAAGTACTGAAGAAGCTAAGTAATTCCTTGTGGAAATTATACCTGCAATTCTGAGAATTGCCAAATGTAAAACACTATGCTTGTTCATAGGTCCAGAACATGTTTAAACTGTCGAGGGGAACACTAGCTTGGGGAGATGTTAATAAAAGATCCTGGAAGGAAGAGTGTCATGGTGGAACCAGCTTGGTGAAAGCTGCCTGCTCTGCACCCATCTATGGATCTACAGTACACCTTCATGCTGAGAGCTCTGAGAAGTCCTGCTATGCTAGCAGGACCCCATGGGCTTATTTAACCCGGGGTTGGCCCAAATATATCTGAGCATGGAATACCCCTGCCTTGTTTTTTGGATGCTGTTGATATCTCATGAAATCATTTTCCATGGAAAACCTATTTGGAAAATGATGGGCTAGAGCATGGATTGGCCAAATTTTCTGGAAAGAGCCGGATAAATATTTTCAACTCTATAGGCCATACAGCCTCTGTCACAACCACTCTGCCATTGCATCTTGAAAGCAGCCGTAGATTGTACGTACACAAATGAGCATGACTGTGTTCCAGTAAAACTTTATTTACAAAAATAGGCCATAGTTTATAAACACCTGGTCTAGACTGTGCTTTCCACTAACCACTAGCCACAGGGAGCTGTTTAAATGAAAATTCATTTAAGTTAAATAAAATGAAGAATTCACTTCCTCAGTTGCATTAGCCACATTTCAAATGCTCAGCGGCCACATGTAACTAGTGGCAATTGTTTGGGACAGCACAAATATAGAAAACTTCCAGCATCACAGAAAGTTCTGTTGGACAGGGCTGACCTAGAGCAGGTCTGTCCAATGGAAATATAGTTAGAGCCACATTTAAAAAGCCAAAAGAGGCCAGGCGCGGTGGCCCATGCCTGTAATCCCAGCACTTTGGGAGACCGAGGTGGGTAGATCATTTTGACCTCAGGAGTTCAAGACCAGCCTGGGCAACATGGCCAAACCTTGTCTCTACAAAAAATACAAACATTAGCTGGGCATGGTGGCATGTGCCTGTGGTTCCAGCTACTCAGGAGTCTGAGGTGGGAGGATCACTGGAGCCAGGGAAGTCAAGGCTGCAGCTAGCCATGATTGAGCTTCTCCAGCCTGGATGACAGAGTGATACCTGGTCTCAAAAAACAAAAAAGTCAAAATAAAAGGGAAATTTAGTATAATGATATGTTTTTATTTAAATTAATATATCCAAAATGTTATTTTTACATGTAATCAATATTTTAAAATTATTTTAATTAAAATTAAATAATGTGTTATATTTTTCTCTTCATGCCAAGTCTTCAAAACTGGTATGTACTTAGAGCACATCTGAATTTGGACCAGCCACATTTTTAAGTGCTCAGTAGCCACATATAGCCCGTGGCTACCATGTTAGACCACATGCCTCTAGAGGCTAGACCCTCACACAGAAGAATAGGATGTAACCGGTTATGCTATCATGAGTTACGGAAGTATCTTAACTAATTATCTAATCAACAATTGTGCCTTCATTTCATACTTTTAGAGAAGTTACGTGAGTTGTATTTAATAAGCCCTAATGTCTAGATACAAATAAGTTTTCCCAGAAGCCTAAGAAACAGATTCACTGCAACTGTCCCTACCCAAGTCACCTTGTGGGGCAGCTCTTTCCAGCAGCATTGCCCACTGTCCTCTGGCAGACACAGTGAAGGTCAGCACACTGAGGCCTGAACTCTCAAGCTCAGGAGCAGCTCTGCATCCCCCTCCACCTCCAGAGACACAAGCTCTAGGAGCACCTCACCTTTCTTTCCTGTCCAGCATCCCTCTCCTGTCCCGGTGTGGTTGTAATTCACATATGATTCACCAACATGCTCACATCCAGTCATTCTGCCACACTTAAATTCTCCTTTAAGAATATAACCAGCAGCCATCCTTGTAGTTTTTCTTCTCCGTATGTATTAGATTCCATTGAATCACTTGTTAAGGCCAGGCTAGTCTAAAGCCTTTTTCCCAAATAGTACTTTTCCCCTCTGAATGTTTGTATATAATTGAACACAATCAGGACCTTTTAAAATAAGATATCAGTGGTTTCATCATGTAGGAATATAGTGAAAGTCTATAAAATCATCAGTGCTGTGCCGAGATGTGATCACTAAATCCTGAAATATGAATAGCTAACATTCATGGGCCACACATTGTTCTAAAACTTTTACACATGTTAACTGACTCCTCACCACATTCTCTTATCTCCATTTTATTTATTTATTTGTGAGACAAGGTCATGCTTTGCCATCAAGAGTGGAGTGCAGTGGCATGATCAGAGCTCACTGCAGCCTCAAACTCCCGGGCTCAAGCCATCCTCCCACCTCAGCCTTCCGTGTAGCTAGGAATACAGGCAGATGCTCAGCTAATTTTTTTATTTTTAAAATTTTTGTAAAGACAGGGTCTCACTATATTGCCCAGGCTGGTCTCAAATTCCTGGCCTCAAGCGATCCTCACTCCTCAGCCTCTCAAAAAGTGCTGGGATTATAGGAGTGAGCCACCACACCTGGCTTTTCTCCATTTTATAGATAAGGAAGCTAAGGCCCAGAGAAGTTAAACTGTTTTCTCTTGGTCACACAGCAGGGAGTGGCCAGGCCAGAAACTAAACCCAGGCTATTTAACTCCAGAGCTCATACTCTTTCTTCTTATTCTTTGTACTTGCCTCACATGTTGGACACATTTTGTATTCTAAGAATAATATATATTTTTTTTAGTAAATAGAACCTTCCCAAACTTGCCCTGTCCATCACACTGCCATGGCATTGATTATCTGGACCCCTAGTTTGCAGGCACTTAGTCATGTACCCACTAGCCGTGGCTTCTGTTTTTCCCCATATGCCTGCCCAGCTCCCTGGTTGTACTCTGAGCTCTCTGTTAGCAGGGACTGTGGGTCAGTCATACCTCTTTTGTTTATCCTTCTCCCCAACCCCCCACCATGTCTAGCCCTGTTAAACATTCAAGTAAGCAGTTCACTTAGAGACTTTGTCACCCAGGGGTACTTAAATGCAACAGCTACAGGTGGGCTAAAGAAAGATTCTGTTGACCTCATGCTGGGGAAATCGGTAATAAGAAATTGAGGGAGTTGTAGGAGTGTTTGCAGTGTGTGTGGTTTTTTGAGTCTGGCCTCATGCAGACTAAAAAGATCACACCCCTCCAAACATTGAGGCAGCCCTGCAGTCTTATAATGCTTCCACTGATACGTCGCTTCCAGTCAGTCAGGCCAAGTTACTTAGGGATATGGCCCAGGATGGAATCCATAGGTTTCTGTGAGAACCCTTAGAGAATGCCACAGCCGTTTGTGCCCTTATAATGATGCAGTCCTTTCCTTGCAAATGCGAAGTGACTGGTTGTAGTTTTAGCAGCATTCTCGTGGTTTGCTTTTCTTCTGTTTAGGGAATTGTGCTCTTCTGTTTTAAACTTCTTTCTAACCTGCAGAAAATAACATGGTTCTCTTTTCATGTGCCCCACTCAGATCAGAGAGGTTAGCTCAGTTGGTTAGTCTCACCTAGACAAGTGGTGAACATAGGTACTGATATTTTCAGCATTTCAGCCTCATAAAACATCCTTGTCCCAAAAGTGGTACTCTTGAAAGTGAAAGTATATAGTGTGAATTCTGAGAGCCTAAATACCACTAACACCTCTGCTCATTGCTATTGGAGCACGTTAGCTAGAAGAAACCTTTTTTCCCCCTCTGTAAGTTGTTCACTTACCTTTTTTTCTGCATGACCTCTGAGTGATTTTTAAAAATAACTTTATTGAAGTCTAACTCACATCTCATACACTTTATTCATTTAAAGCATACCATTCCCTGGCGTTTAGTATGTTCACAGAGTTGTGCAACCATCACCTGCTGAGACCAGCTTGGTCAGGGAGACCCTAACCCAGCGGCGCTAGAGGAATTAAAGACACACACACACAGAAATATAGAGGTATGCAGTAGGAAATCAGGGGTCTCACAGCCTTCAGAGCTGAGAGCCTTGAACAGAGATTTACCCACATATTTATTGACAGCAAGCCAGTGATAAGCATTGTTTCTATAGATTATAGATTAACTAAAAGTATTCCTCATGGGGAAACAAAGGGATGGGCCAAAATAAAGGGATGGGCTCTGGCTAGTTATCTGCAGCAGGAGCAAGTCCATAAGGCACAGATCGCTCATGCTATTGTTTGTGGTTTAAGAACTCCTTTAAGCAGTTTTCCGCCCTGGGTGGGCCAGGTGTTCCTTGTCCTCATTCTGGTAAACCTACAACCTTCCAGCCGTGGGCATCATGGCCATCACGAACATGTCACAATGCTGCAGAGATTTTGTTTATGGCCAGTTTTGGGGCCAGTTTATGGCCAGATTTTGGGGGCCTATTCCCAAAAATCACCACAATCTAATTGCATAATATTTTATCACCCTGAAAAGAAACCTAATAACCATTAGCAGTCACTCCCTTTTCCCCTCTCCCCAGAACCCCTGGCAACAACTATCTACTTTCTATCTCTTTGGATTTGCCTGTTCTGGACATCTCACATGAATGGAATCACATCACATGTGGTCTTTTGCTACCGGCTTTTTTCACTTTGCATAGTATAATCAGAGTTCATTCATGTTGTAGCATGGATCAGTGCTTCATGCATTTTATGGCCAAATAATATTCCATTATATGGATATACCACATTTGAGTTGTTTTTACTTTTTGGCTATTATAAATAGTGCTGCTGTGAACCTTTATGTACAAGTTTTTGTGTAAACATGTGTTTTCATTTCTCTTGTGCATATTCCTGGGAGTAGACTTCCCTGGGTCATGTGGTAACTCCATGCTTAACCTTTTGAAGAATTGCCAAATTATTTTCCAGAGTGCCTGTGCTATTTTACATTCCCAGGAGCAGTGTTGTGTGAGGGCTTCAGTTTCTCCACATCCTTGCCACCACTTGTTATCTGTCTTTTTTTATTTAGCCATCCCAGTGGGTGTGCAGGGGTAACTCACTGTTGTTTTGATTTACAATTCACTGGTAGTTAGTGATGTTGAACATCTTTTCATGTGCTTATTAACCATTTGTATATCTTCTTTGGAGAAATGTATGTTTAGATCCTTCGTCTACTTTTTAATTGGATGTTTCATCTTTTATGAGAGTTGTGAGTTCTTTATATGCTCTAGATACAAGTCCCTTTTCAGACAAGTGATCTGCAGGTGTTTCCTTCTGTTCCATGGGTTGTCTTTTCACTTTCTTGATAGTGTCTTTTGAATCACAAAAGTTTTAAACTTTGAAGAAGCACAGCTTACCTGTTTTTTTCTTTTGACTCTTGTGCTTTTAGTGTGATAACCTCAGAAATCATTGCCTAACCTGAAATCTCAAAGCTTTACTCCTGTGTTTTCTTCTAAGAATTTTATAGTTTTAGTTATAAAACTAGCATTTAGGTCTGTTGCTCATTTCATTATTTTTTATATATGATGTGGGATAGGGATCATTATTTTATCTAATAGTATTTATCTTTTTTTGATTATGGAAGCAATACATGCTTATTGTAGAAAACCTAGATAAAGCAGAAAAACATAAAAAAGAAAAAAATTTCTCATGATTCTACAACCAGAGATACATTGTTAACTTTATCTGTCCTCAATCTTTTAAAAATGTATCTATATTTGTGTTTATATTTCCGAAACATTATACAATATATATACTTATATATAGTATATATACTATAGGTACACTATATATGTATATATTGTATATCTATAGTGTATATATACTTTTAAATAAACTGCTTAACTGAATTGTGAGTTATTGGTGAATTATCACAGAGTGAATGTAACTGGGTAAGCACCACCCAATAGAGAAATCGATTATACCAGCACTCCAAAACCCCCCTTTTTTCCCTCCCTCTCCATCACAAACTCCTTCCTCTTCCATGTATATAGTTTTTCATCTTGCCTTTTTTTAAAGTTCATTATAGCATGAGCATTCTCTCATGTCAGTAAAATTTCAAAACTGGTTTTTCATAGCTGCACAGTATGGCATCAGCAACTGTACCATCACTGACTTGCCCATTTCCCTAGTGTGTGTCCCCAGTTTCAGCCTTCAGTCTTCTCAGAAATCCCATGCAGAATAATTTCTAGGAATTTGAGCACGTTGGTGGGGTTGTGCTTTTGTTCTGGATGCACACAGAGACCTGTCTGAATGAGCGGATCTATCTGTGTCTAGCCCTGTGATTGCTGCACAGTTCTCAGACAATCTGATTCGGCCGTTCCTCATCCACATCATGTCTGTGCCTGCTCTGGTGACTCATCTCAGCACAGTGACCCCTGAGGTAAGCAGGCTCTGTGAGTTCCCCACGAAAACCCAATTGTGTTTTTGTTTTTCTTCTTAGACATTAGAAAGTAAAATGGCTTCTCTGCTTATTTCCACACCTCCCTTTAATTATTCTTTGGGACCAGTGGCCGTGATAGACACACTTGTGTTAGTAGCCCAAAGAAGTGGGTTCTCGTCTGTCCATTTTCTTCTTGGTGTTTGCTAGCAGATCCCGCATAACCACGGGTGATCTGCAAGTGATCAAGTTCACTCTCTACAGGAAACTGTTCCTGGCAGTTTCTGATTTAACGATCTGCCATTCTTTGCAGCGCCTCACTGTTTTAGAATCCCATGACATGCTTCGTAAATTCATCATATTTTTAAGAGACGAAGATCGATGCCGTGATGTATGTGAAAGTTTAGAAGGATGCCATACACTTTGTCTAATGGGTAAGTATCCGTAGCTGGAACTTGATTGTGTCCTGGCCATCAGGGAAAGCCCAAGTGTTTTGCCTGTCACTATTCTAGAGATTTGGTTGTTCTTTGTAGTAATTGGAAGTGCTTACAATAAAAAACACATATTTAGATAGACAGTTAAAATAGACATGTAAATTAAAATCACATGGAAAATATACCAGCCTGGCAAACTAGTTAAGTGACTGTTAATGAACATTAGATGTCAGCCTTTAGCTTCCTGGCAGTCAAGGAAAAAGTGAAAATGTGGTGAATTGCCTGGATAATTCTCATCTCAAGAGAGAAGGGAGGGAGTAGTTAGGTGGGGCTTATATCAGAGCAGCGCCTGCTTTACCTATTTTATAGTGTTTTCATTGTAGATGGAAGAAAGGGTTTGTGAATAGAAGCATTTGAGGCAGAGGCACAGAATTCTCCTTGCCTACATTTATTTTAGTTAGGAAAAGCTTTTTTTTTTTTTTTTTTTTTAAGACAGGATCTCACTTTGTCACCCAGGCTGGACTGCAGTGGCACAGTCATGGCTCACTGCATCCTCGACCTCCTGGGCTTAGGTGATCATCCCACCTCAGCCTCCTGAGTAGCTGGGACTACAAGCGCACACTACCACGGCCAACTAATTTTTGTATTTTTAGTGGAGACAGGGTTTTTCACCACGTTGCCCAGACTAGTCTCGAACTCCTTGGGCTTGAACAATCCACACGCCTCAGCCTGCGAGATTACAGACTTGAGATAAAAACTTCCCTGGGGCCAAATTTCATGAGGATTTTATGGTGCAAGTGTTCACACGAGTGACGTTGACTAACTGGTGAACGTTGAATAACAGCAACTTCCCAGGACACTCAGATATTCTTCAAAGACCATTTATTATGTTGACCCTTGATTTTTAAGCATTAATATAATATTAAAATGTAATACTAACTAAATATCACTTACCTCTGTGTGCCTGACATTTTACCTGCTACTTCATCCTCATATGGAGAGTAGGGATCATCATTCCAATCTTACAAATGAAGAAACAAGTTTGAGACATGGGTTGGCGGCCACGGCTCACCTTGTCTGTGGCATAGCCAGGATTTGAAGTCAGCTCAGCCCGTTTCTTACCTTTGCACCACACAGCAGCCTCCGGCATTGACAGGTGCCCCTTATGTGGAAATTTCTTGCTGCACATGGGATGTGGGCACCTGAGCCACAGGCAGGGAGCAGGGCCGGGAGGCACCAAAGTGTTTGTCTGGGCCCATCACACCCAGCCTTCTCTCTCTGTAGGCAACCTTCTACACTTGGGCTCCCTCAGCCCCAGAGTGTTAGAGGAGGAGACAGATGGGTTCGTGAGTTTGCTCACCCAGATGCTGTGCTACTGTCAGAAGTACGTGTCCCAGAAGAAGTCCAACCTGACCCACTGGCATCCTGTCCTTGGCTGGTTCTCCCAATCTGTGGATTATGGGTGAGTCCTAAATGCAAATCACTGTCTTTCCTGCCTCTCTCCCACCATCTTCTTCTTCCTTCTTTCTTTCTTCCAGCTTGTGGTGTTTTGTTTATTATTACAAAAATAATACGTATTCATTATATATTAATGAAGTGTGAGTGAGAACAAAGGATAAAAACCAGCCCATTATCCTGTAAACCAAAGATAACTTGAGTGAACATCCTGTCAGTTTTCCTATCTAGAAATACTGATCCTTTTTTACAAAATTGAAATCCTATTATTTTGTATTTTGTTCCTTCCATTCAGTTATGGACCTTATCAATGTTTTTTCTTCTTCACTGTCACTTTTATTGATTGACTAGACTGCCATATTTTGGAGATGCTAAAACAAGACAAATGATTCAAAGGGAATAGAAATCACCCAAAATCCTTTTCAAGAGGTGGAATATAAATTTTTAAAAGTGTAATTACGAACTTAAAAACATGAGAAATACTAGACTAGAAGAAGGGAGATCAAGTAAGGTGCAGCTTCATGAATTTGAAATATCTACCTGAGCTGAGACAAAGTGGTTTCTGGAGAGGAACTAGCTCTGCTGCCCAGCTGTTTTCTTGTTCACATATCTCCTCAAGACTTGGGGCCCCTGGCAGTTACCCTTGCAGTAGAAAACTAAAGGCCTGGGGAGGAAATCCCCCAATTTTTCTTTTGTTGTACCTGAGTGATATCCCTGGGTCCTATCTAGTTAAAAAGACTCATTGCTAGGGAACAGCCTGTCCCAGCATGACACCTCAGCCTGAAGAGGATGGGGCGGAGGTGCTGAGAGTCAGGAGGCTGTGGGAGGTAAGTGAAGCAGAGCAGCACCTCCGCAGACAGCCTGCTCTCCGCTCCACTTCCTCTTCTTGGAGGGACTTGGACGACTTGCTTTGCCTCGCTTTCCTCATCTGAAACCTGGGGATAATTTTCACCCTCCCTTTGATATGCTTTCTAGAAGGATTGAATGAGATAATGCATGTGAAGCACCTACCAGCAGGCAGGCCTGGCCATGCTCGGGGTGGTGGCTATTAATAATATGATGGTCAATGTGGGAACCATTAGGGGTGTCATCTCACCTTCTTGAGCAGGAAGGTGACAGCAGATTCCAGGAATTTGAGGGATGCTGAGTGCAGTGTGGAGTCAGGCAAAGAACCCCTGGAATGCAAGGAAACACTGAGGAGGCTGCTAGTCATCTAGATTTGGCCCCCACCACCTGCAAGCCAGCTGTGAGGAGGGAGGCAGTGCAGGGGGTACAAGATTGTTTTTGTCACTTGGGTGGTAGCAGGTGTCTTCAAGAAGAGTGTGACTCATGGAGCCTGGGGACCTGGGGAAAGCAGACAAGGTGAAGAGTCAATGCCCTTGACATACCAGCCCCTCAGCAATGATTTGTTAGTTCCACTTTTTATTTTTGTAATCTTTGCCATGTTGAGTGCCAGGTCCTAGCTACAGCTCCCAGTGGAAGGCCGTTAGGAGCTGGGTGGGGTGGCCCTGGCCCTGCATCAGATGGAACTAACAGGCCAGGTCTCCTCTGCTCTCTCCTAGCCTTAACGAGTCAATGCACTTGATCACCAAACAGCTGCAGTTCCTGTGGGGGGTGCCTCTGATCCGGATCTTCTTCTGTGACATTCTGAGCAAGAAGCTGCTGGAGAGCCAGGAGCCAGCCCACGCACAGTCAGCATCCCCTCAGAATGTGCTCCCAGTGAAGAGTGAGTGGCGGGAGCAGGCCCAACCCTGTAGCTCCGCTTGGCTGAAGTACAGCTCCTGTTTCTTCCTGTATGGATGTTGTGCTGTGTTTGTGGGATGCTCTTTGTTTTTGTTGTTGTTGTTCTTGTTGTTAGAGATAGAGTCTCACTGTATTGCCCAGGCTACAGTGCAGTGGCACGATCATAGCTCACTACAGCCTCTAACTCCTAGGTTCAGGTGATCCTCTCATGTCAGCCTCCCAAGTATAATAGCTGGGACTACAGGCGTGTACTGCCATGCCTGGCTAATTTTTTTTTTTTTTTTAATTTTTGTAGAGATGGGGGCCTTACCTTATTGCCCAGGTTTGTTTCCAATTCCTGACCTCAAGTGATCCTCCTACCTCAGTCTCCCAAAGTGCTGGGATGACATACATGAGCCACCACACCTGGCCTCTAGCTTGTTCCACAACAATTTTGAGGCTTGTTAGGTCACTAAGTTCATATATAGCGAAACAAAAAACCCATAGGAATAGAAAACAAGGATTGGGGAAATAGAAATAGGTGAACACAATCAAGATTGGGTCATAAAAGCATGTCCACACACATATGTTCCATTAGGGCCACTGTAGCTACCTGTGAACTTCAGTTTGGCTGTGAACCAACATGAAATGTTTCAGAAACCAACATGAAAAGGGATCTGTGGATGCTTTCTTCTAATTTCTTAGAAGTAGAGCTTTTCTGAGTTCTTAAGAAAATAAATCTCCCATGTGGGACTCCTTATAAAGGAGCCACTCACTGAACCACAGGCGGGGCTATGGCTTTCCTATCGCAGGGTCGGTAATGGGTTCCATGGGAAGGTTCTCGTTGCACACTCTTATTAAAAGTTATGGAAAGGCCACTAACGCGTAATTTGACAGAGTTACCTGCCTGTGGTGGGTTTTCAGGTTCAGGGTGTCTGTTCTTCTACTGAGTGTGTTGCAAAACTCTGTCTCATAGCTGGCAGTAAGCATGGGCTCAGCAAATGTAACTCCAGCAGGATATCAATGGGAAGGTTGAAAACAAAGGTGGAATATCATTCAAAACCAGGTGTCAGAACTAGAGGTTGTCACGCCTTACTTCCCTCTAAAGGCACAGAAAATAGAGATGTAGCCAGGGCCCCTGCCTTTGCCCCTCTTCCCCTAATATAGTCCTCTGAATTTTTACCATTGTGGGTTTTGAAATTTGGTGATTTCCAGTATAAGAATGCCATGTAAGATTTGAATATGCCTGGCTTATTCTGAGAAATTTTGGGGTATTCTGAAGAGATCTTTGTGTTGTACCTAAAAACCTGTTGTTAATGTTTTTCTGATTTATCCCAAAGAAATGCCTTGAATTGAGTGAGTTGCCCCACTGTCTGGCCTGGCTGTGCATTTAGAGCTTTATTGAAATGCTCTTCCTTTTCCAGGGTGGGATTTGGCAGCTGGCTGAGCTGCTGCTCGCATGTCTTCTTTTCTCCATGCCAGGTCTCCTAAAGCGTGCTTTTCAAAAGTCGGCATCAGTCCGGAATATTCTCAGGCCTGTCGGGGGTAAACGGGTCGACTCTGCAGAAGTCCAGAAGGTTTGCAACATCTGTGTCCTCTACCAGACCTCGCTGACAACTCTCACACAGATTCGGCTGCAGATACTCACAGGTTCGCAGTCCCAGGGCATCTTCTTCACCTCTCACATTTGGCAGTTTGTCTTAGCAAAAGTCGATGTTTTTTTCTGGCTTCTTTGACTCTGAAAATAGATTCTGAAGGAGGGCATTTTTGAGCTGTTCCTCTTAGAGAGTGGTCCACCTCAGTTAAATTGCTCATGCTAACCTCAATCATAAGCACTTCCATCTCATTCCTGTTTTGTGACTCTTATTTTAATTATGAAGTAGAATTTACTTCTAAAAAGGTTTTGTTTTCTGAGTAAAAAAGCAAAAAAGATAGGATTGCAAAAAAAAAGAAGAAAACCACTTTTAATTCCATAATCCAAAAACAATCAACTGTGCCTGAGTGTACTGCACATATAAAATAAATATATTTAAATTGAAATATACAGCACTATCCTTTCCTTTCCAATAATCATTTTACCATGTCACAAATTCTTTGAAAACCTTATCTTTATTGGCTACATGGTGTCTCATCACATGGATATGCCCAACATTTTCCTTTTTAGCTTAACATGGAGGAAAGTCCCCTCTGTGAGTACAGAATTGGGCATCACGGGCTTTTAGGTTGCGGCACAGTTGTTGTTATGAATTGGTCTTACGAGTACAAAAGGCCTTTGTAAACCGTGGAAGCCTTTTATTACATGAAGGATTAAGAACTTCTCTGCTGCATTTTACATTTTTTAACATCATAAATCACTGCTTCTCTTTCACATTTATTTATCCATTCTTCAAATATTTATCCAGCACCCCTGGGTGCCAGGCACTGAGGATACAGAGGTGAAAGAGCCAAGTTCTTCGTTCCCAAGGGGATTGTATTCTAGTAGTGGGGAGACTGAAAATAAGCAAGTAAAAAGTAGGGGTCATGTAATGATGGGCACTGTGAGAATGAAAATGCTGAGAGACGATGTTGGCCTGGGCTACAGCAGGATTTCTCAGCCTTAGCATTATGGATGTCTTGGGCTGGCCCATTCTTTGTCATGAGGTGCTGTCTTGTGTGTTTTGGGATGTTTAGCAGCCCTGGTCTCTACTCATAGATGCCAGTAGCACCTTCCCAACCAGCATGACAGCCAAACATATCTCCAAATTTGGCATTCAGCCAAATGCCCCCTGGGAGGCAAAATCATTCCTGGTTGAAAGCCACTGGCCTAGTGTAGTAGCAGTGGAGATTAAGGCAGGAGGATTTAGATTTGTTTTAGAGGTAGAAGATATGGGTCTTACTGGTAGCTTGGATTTGGGAGCATGAGGACTAAGGGTTTTAAAGAAGATACCAGGTTGTTGGCCCAACCACCTGTGTGGATGGTACCACGGTTTGCTGAGCTGGGGAAGACTGGGGGCAGGGCCTGTGGGGAGTCTGTTGTGGCTGTGACAAGGGAAAGGGGCCTGCTGGGCATGCTGGCAGAGGTGACACTCTGGGAGCATCAGCCGAGGGATGGAGTGTAAAGCCATGGGCTTTCAGCCCAGGGCAGGTTTCCCAAAGATGAGCAGAGGGAGGAGAGAAGGGGCAAGACCATACCTGGGGCACCCCAGCGCCTGAGAGTTTGAGCAGCATCTTGAGTGAGAGGAGTTTGGGGTTATGGTTTGTGTCCAGCTTTTTTTTTTTTTTTTTTGAGACGGAGTCTCACTCTGTCGCCCAGGCTGTAGTGCAGTAGCGCAATCTTGGCTCACTGCAGGCTCCGCCTCCCGGGTTCATGCCATTCTCTTGCCTCAGCCTCCTGACTAGCTGGGATTACAGGCGCCCGCCACCACGCCTGGCTAATTTTTTTTTTTTTTTTTTTTTTTTTTTTGTATTTTTAGTAGAGACGGGGTTTCACTGTGTTAGCCAGGATGGTCTCGATCTCCTGTGGGTCCAGCTTTTTAAATGAGCTCACATTGAAGCTCATTTTCCCAAGTGAGAGAATCCAAATATAGGTTTTTTAGTCAACTTGAAAATATACACTTTAAGGATAAAGATAAACTAGTCTAAAGTGTATGTTTGATATTCAGTCTATTTAGCAACTTAGATTATAGAACATAACACTTGTTTTTAAAATACTGCTGTTTTTCTACTGACAACTTAGGAAGTGTCTATTTGTGCTCCTCACACACATCTGATAGCACTGGCGCCGCTGCTGGTCTGTCTGCCATTGCTCTGCCAGGCCCAGTGTCTCCATCTCTGTCTAAATGGCTAGATATGCAGCCCTTGTTGAATCAGTGTGTGATGCTATGAGTATTCTAGTCTACACTACATGAGTCCTTTACACAGAACTCGAGGACACTTGCTTTTCTTCTTTTATCCTGTAGCAGTGTATTTGTGATCTCCACAGTGTAACTGTTTCCTCTGTTTCTATTTTAACCTGTTTTTGAATTGTGAGATTTCCACATTCTTGGGTGTGTTTGATATAACATGGACAATTGAAAGACTAGTTATGAGTGGGGCACCTATGTCATCACCAACAGATCACGAAAGTCTTGCTTCTAAAGGCTTCTTTATAACCACATCCTCCTACCCTTGAAAATGTGAGGTCTAAGCTGTAGGCATAATCACTAAATTGATACAATTCTTTTTTTTTCTTTTTTTTATTAATTTTTTTTGCACACAAAACAATAAACATTTTCTAAAAATACATACAGACAAAAAGATGTGTATCAAACATATTAGGAGGGTTGCACATGGGAAGATGGGGAATAGAAATGGGGGGTGGGAATTAAAATAAATGAGAGAGGGACTTTGTATGGATCAATGATAATAACTCAATCCTCTATGTCTTTGACAAAGAAGAAGGAGAAGGAAGAGGAAGAAAAAGAAAGTGGGATAAAGGATCAGAAAGGGAGGAAAATAGAAAAAATTAGAGTATGACTCCAGGGTAGACCTGTTTTGTTGTTGCTGGGTTGGTTGGTTGGTTTGTCTGTTGTATTTTTCATATGTTTCGCCATGTTGGCCAGGCTGGTCTCGAACTCCTAGCTTCAAGTGATCAACCCGCCTCGGCCTCCCAGAGTGCTGGGACTACAGGCGTGAGCCACCACGTCCAGCCCTCACATTGCGTCTGGCCTCCGTGGTAGACCTCCCAGACGGGGCGGCCGGGCAGAGGGGCTCCCCACATCCCAGACGGGGCGGCCGGGCAGAGGCACTCCTCACTTCCCAGACGGGGCGGCCAGGCAGAGGCGCTCCTCACTTCCCAGACAGGGCGGCCGGGCAGAGGCGCTCCTCACTCCCCAGACAATGGGTGGCCAGGCAGAGACGCTCCTAACTTCCTAGACGGCTCCTCACATCCCAAACGATGGGCGGCCAGGCAGAGACGCTCCTCACTTCCTAGACAGGCGGCGGCCGGGCAGAGGCACTCCCCACCTCCCAGACGGGGCGGCCAGGCAGAGGAGCTCCTCACATCCCAGACGATGGGCGGCCAGGCAGAGATGCTCCTCACTTCTAGACAGGGCGGCGGCCGGGCAGAGGCACTCCTCACCTCCCAGACGGGGCGGCCGGGCAGAGGCGCTCCCCACCTCCCAGATGGGGCGGCGGCCGGGCAGAGGCTGCAGTCCTACCACCCTGGGAGGCCAAGGCAGGCGGCTGGGAGGCGGAGGCTGCAGCGAGCCAAGACCACGCCACCACACTCCAGCCCGGGCAACACCAAGCACCGAGTGAGCGAGACTCCGTCTGCAGTCCCAGCACCTTGGGAGGCCGAGGCGGGCAGACCACTGGAGGTCAGGAGCTGGAGACCAGCCTGGCCAACATGGCGAAACCCCGCCTCCAGCCAAAGGACAAAAACCAGGCAAGGGTGGTGGCGCGTGCCCACAATCCCAGGCAGCCCGCAGGCCCAGGCAGGAGATTCACAGGAGTCGGAGGCAGGGAGTCTGAAGCGAGCTGAGTACACTCCAGCCTGGGCAACAGAGGGAAGAAAAGAGAAGGAGAGAGAGAGAGAGAGGAGAGAGAGAGAGAGAGAGAGAGAGAGAGAGAGAGAGAGAGAGAGGAGGGGAGGGGGAGGGGGAGGGGGGAGGGAGGGACTAAATTGATACAATTCTTGGCCTCCTTTAGAATTCCTTCAGTTCACCCTCTAAGCATCCTTCAGTAGCTCTGATGGAGTTCCCCCAACTCCCACTGCTGGCTAATATACCTTCCCCAAACAGTTCTTTATTGAAAACTAAATAATTCAGAGAGTGCCCTATAAGATGAGAGGTATTGTAAGGGCTCAAATACAAGGTGACTGTGCTTTTCTGAGGAACACACCTTACTGTATATTCAGTGACACATGGCATTTCAGATCCAGCCTAAGTCAATAGCTGCGTTATTAGATATAAACTATACCAGTGATGTGGCCTGTGTGTCTGAGGCCTTGTAGCCATCAGGAAACAAACTTAGAATGTCCTCTGTGTCCCCTTTTGCTTCCTCAGGGTTCCATTTTTGTATATTTCAGAGCATCCTACCACAGTCATTGACTGCATTTCCACTTTTAACATAATAGAATAATAGAGGTAAATGGGGGGAAGCTTTGCCAAAGGTGGTGTGCCTGCAAGATGGTTTTAGGCAAGGGTCAGCAGACTACTGTGTGGAGGCCAAATCCAGCCCGCTACTTGTTTTTGTCAATAAATTTTTATTAGAACAGAGCCAAATCTGTTTCTTTCTTTCTTTTTTTTTTTTTGGAGACGGAGTTTCGCTCTGGTCACCCAGGCTAGAGTGCAGTGGTGTGATCTCGGCTCACTGCAACCTCCGCTTCCCAAGTTCAAGCAATTCTCCTGCCTCAGCCTCCCGAGTAGCTGGGATTACAGGCGCTGGCCACCACGCCCGGCTGATTTTTGTATTTTTTAGTGGAGACAAGGTTTCATCATGTTGGCCAGGCTGGTCTCAAACTCCTGACCTCAGATGATCCACCCG
Organism: Nomascus leucogenys; assembly: GCF_006542625.1. Classification (NCBI taxonomy): domain Eukaryota; kingdom Metazoa; phylum Chordata; class Mammalia; order Primates; family Hylobatidae; genus Nomascus; species Nomascus leucogenys. The sequence continues at coordinate 76,615,206 of NC_044390.1, forward strand.
ACTCAGCCTCCCAGAGTGCTGGGATTACAGGCGTGAGCCACAGCACCGGGCTGCCAAATCTGTTTCTTTACACATTGTCTGTGGCCGCTTTTGTGCTGTAGTGGTAGCACTGAGTAGTTGTAACAGTGTTAGACTAAATTTGGCCTGAGGATGCCTCCATATTTTGAGTCCTTAAGGAACTGCAGCCTAACTTAGTATGTAAACTGACTAGAAGTCTAACTTAGGACTATTCAGTATTTTTGTAACAAATAGCTGCCAATCACAGCAGCCTAGCTTCAATCAATCACAGGTGGCCATCTGATCAGACCACGTTCAAATAAGGCAAAGCCAAGGTATAACCAGTCAAGCTGTCTCTGTACCTCACTTCAGTTTTGCCCCTAAATGTTGCCTGCCCAGAATGCGGACTGGAGCTGTCTGAACCTCTTCTGGTTCTGAGGGCTGCCTGATGGATGAATTGTTTTTTGCTCAGACTTGGCTAGATTTAATTTAACAGCAGAGACCCTCTGGCCCACAGTGCCTAGAAATATTTACTCTTTGGCTGTTTCCTGAAACAAATTGCTGATCCCTGATTTAAAGCATAAATGCTAAGTCAGACCTGAGTTCTATTCATGGCTCTGACATACAGGCTGTGTGATTTGGGGCCAATCATTTAACCTCTCTGTGCTTCAGTTTCCTCCTGTATAAGATGGGGATAACACTGGGCTTCAGAAAGTGGAAAGCAAACAATACATATGGAGTGCCTAGAATGGTGCCTGGCACATAGTCAGCACCCACTGACTACTGGCTCTTATCATTGTTACTCTCGTGGTGATAATGCTTTCCTCCATAATCCCACCTTCTTTTCACGCACATTAAATGTTCATGGATAGGTTTAAGTGTTTTGGTTTCCCACTGGATAGGAGAAATAACAGACCAGGTGGAGTCTGCACCTGAAGCTTGGGTTTCTCTGTCTTTTTTCCAGGTCTCACTTACCTTGATGACCTGCTGCCCAAACTGTGGGCATTTATCTGTGAGCTCGGGCCCCACGGAGGGTTAAAGCTCTTCTTGGAATGCCTGAACAATGACACTGAAGAGTCCAAGCAACTCTTGGCCATGCTGATGCTGTTCTGTGACTGTTCGCGGCACCTCATCACGTAGGTTGACTGCTGTGGGACTGAATTCCTCTCCTAGAATATGGAGAGACCAAAATACAGTGTCAGTAAGGAAGTAATTGCTAATGTGATTACTGCAAACATTTGGACCTATGTGGCAGGACATTGTAAGAACTAGCCATTTACCAAGTGAGCAGTGTGCAGTAAATGTTCAGCAGTTGTTAGGGTGGGGCCTGGGAGTTAAAAGTTCCCATCCTTTCAAGGAAGCTGATCATTACCACTGACTGTGGCTTGGGGTCTCCTGGAGATGGGTTTAGATCATGGCTCAGCCATTTATTCACTGTGCTAGCTAGATTCCTGGAAAATTCCAAAGTCAGAGCCAGGGTGCAGATCCTTACTGAGCAGATCTTGAGACACCCTGGGCAAGGGATCACGGATTCAACCTCTCTGAGACTCAGTTGACTCATCTGTAAATGGGAATAACAATAGCACGTACCTTGTAGGCACATGGTAGAGATAATTGTTGCAAAGTGCTTATCACAGTCCCTGGCACATAGGATGAGTTCAATACATGCTGGCTTTTATTATTATCAAGCCGACCCTGAGCAAGTTTCTTAACCTCTTTGAGTCTCTATTTCCTTATTAGAATGTAGAGAATATTACCAGTTCAATAGAGGGTAAGTGAAAAAAACAGCGTCAAATACTTAGTGCAGTGTCTGGCACAGAGTGGGAAATTAACAAACATTAGTCCCATTTAGTTGCTTTAGTTTTTAAGCTTATGCATCTTGTGTGTTTGGTATTCTTTTCATTCCACCTTTTCCAAAAAGGTTGGTGAAGAATTATAAGATACAATGGACCTCAGGCAGTTATGTTCAGGCTGGAAGACATTAGCGGGAGAGGATCAGGGACATGTAGGCGGCAGATTGGGTGAGGATCATGGAAGAACTCACTGAGCAGTTGGAGGCAAGAGCAGGGGTCTAGCTGCTGGTGAAGACATCCTTAATCACTGGATGGGGGTAAGCCAAGAGTGAATCTTATTCTAGTGTATGGAGCAGTGTTAGGAAATGTTCAGATAGAGCTATGTCTTAAATGGCTCATTTATTCATATGTTCTTTCAAACATTTATTCATTTACTCACAAATGCTTCCTAAGTACCTACTAAGTGTCACTAGTATGTGTCTTAGATATCGAATAAGATTCTATAGCTTTCCTCCGTAAACATCGACTCCCAGTCAACGTTCCTTGATATGCAGACGTGAATAAGGAAGGCGTGAATTGAGGTGTGAATTAAGAAAGTGTCACAGTCAGATCCTTATAAGAAAAATATAGAGTACAGATTTTTTCTTAATTGTATTTTTTAACTTTTTACTGTGGTCGATTTCAAATTAATAGAAAGTAGAAAGGATAATATAATGAGCCCTCATGTGCCCATTATCAGCTTCAACAGTACCAACTCACAGCCAGTTTTGCCTCATCCAAATGCCCACCTGCTTTTCTCTCCCACATTATTTTGAAACAAATCCTAGACATCATATCATTTTTTTTCATTTTATTTTTATTTTATTTGACTTTAAGTTCTGGGATATATGTGCTGAAAGTGCAGGTTTGTTACATAGGTATATATGTGCTGTGGTGGTTTGCTGCACCTATCACCCCGTCATCTAGGTTTTAAGCTCTACATGCATTAGGTATTTGTCCTAAGGCTCTCCCTCCCCTTTCCCCCTACCCCTGATGATATCATATCATTTTATCTGTAGATTTTACAGTAAGTATCTTTACAAGATAAAGCTTATTTCTCAACCTTGTTTATTGGCTATTAAGCAGTACAGATTTTTTTTCTCTTCGCCTTTTTTCAGTGTGGAATTCTGGGTAATTTTCTCTCTGATTTAGAATCCTTGATGACATTGAAGTTTATGAAGAACAGATTTCATTCAAACTGGAAGAGCTGGTCACCATCTCCTCTTTCCTGAATTCCTTTGTGTTTAAGATGATCTGGGATGGAATTGTAGGTAAGAGAAAAGGTGTCTGCTGTTGTTTGGTTGATGCTGCACCTAGGGAGGCCGAAGAGTCTATATGCTATAATCAACTGATTCTTAGCCTTATTGTCTCTCCAAGTTAATAGAAGGTGCACATTTATTCCCATAATTAGAAATTTTCTTTCTTCACTCTCTGTGACTTCTTAAGATAGTGGTGTGGTTATAGAAGTCTTGCTCTCCCAGGCTCCCTTCAGGATTTGCATGTATGTGTCGAGGATTATTAATGATGATTAATTTTGCCCTGAATCTCCTGTTGATTCTTCCATTTGATTTCTATGAAGATAAAACATGTGCCAGCGCACGCTTGAGATGAGAGTCCACCTCCCGAAGTGTCTCCAATTGTTCAGGACAAAGCTCCTTAGATTAAAAAGACTCTTCAGATGACACACTAGTGGGAGGCAGCATGAGTGATTTTGTCTGAGAGGTACTCAGGCCCTGCAGACACTTAGCACGTACCCAGGGTGCCTTTTAATTCCGTCGGTTCCACATATAATTCAGAGCGAGGGAGATCAAGGACTTGATGACAACTGTAGAAGACAAGAGCTGTCCTCCCCCTGCTCTCTGGCTCTGACTCCTCCTCTGACTTTCCTGTTTGTTTGTCCCACAGAGAACGCCAAGGGCGAGACCTTGGAGCTGTTCCAGTCTGTCCACGGGTGGCTGATGGTGCTGTATGAGCGGGACTGCCGGCGGCGCTTCACCCCTGAGGACCACTGGCTGCGAAAGTGAGCTCCAGGGGTGAGGAGGGCTCCATGGAAGCCAGCCTGCTCCAGCACGCTGCCTGAGCACTCAGCACTCATGTTCTAGGGCAGAGAGGACTTTTTCCCTCTGCTTCATTTTGTCTGTTCATTTGGGTAAAGAGAGCTGCTGTCCCTGTGAAGCACCTGTCAGGACGCTTCTGTTAAGAGATGTTTACACCAAATATAATTAGAGTTAATTAATGACGACAGAGCCAGATTATATTTAGCATACATTTCTCATCCAAACTAGGAAGAGGTCTTTTAGCTGAGCTGAGCAACAGAACATGAGAGTTAAAAGGCAGTTTTTATTAGCAGAATTACTAGAGTAAAAACTGCTTTTAGGTTTTTTGGAGAGTAATGGGGTGGGGGAAATCCTCCTATCACAACTGAACATAGGCACGTATCTGCGTTTTTGTCAATGAGTTCAAACTTTATGGCAACTGCTGAAGCTGTGGCACTAGAGTAGCGACTGGCAAACTTTTTCTGTAAAGGGCCAGATGACTTTAGGCTTTGTGGACCAGACAGTCTCTGTTGTAGCTACTCAACTCTGCTCCTGTAGCACAAAAGCTGCCATAGGCTATACATGTATGAATGAGTATGGTCATGTTCCCATCAGACTCTTCAGAAACAGACAGCAGGCTGCATGTGGCCCACATGGTGTCATTTCCCAGCCTCACACTAGAGGATAGTTTCCTTCTTTTAATTCTCCCAAACCCATGTCTTTCTTCTCAAGGGATCTCAAACCTAGCGTGCTCTTCCAAGAACTCGACAGGGACAGAAAACGGGCACAGTTGATCCTGCAGTACATCCCACATGTCATCCCTCACAAAAACGTGAGTTGCACTCAGAGCTGGGCCCCGATGTGTCTTTCTGTTCCCCCACGTGGTTCCTGCCTTTCCATCCTTGCTACAGCAGTTGGAGGTGACTAAGTGGGATCATTCATTCAGCACAAGGAAACGGTGGTTGCTATTACTCTGGTGGGGTTACACCAAGTGCTGGGGTACGGAGCTGGAGAAGACAGTGTGAACTGGCAATTCTGGTGGAGTGGCAGCCCAGGTGCGGAGACCTGACCAGCTGGAGGGAGGGAAAGGGGACAGGAAAGGGTCCCACAGGCAAAAGTGGACAGTGTTGAAAGGCTGAGTTAGAAAGGATGAGGTGCTTTTGGAGAGCCAAATGTACAGTGTGGCTGGAGAGAATAGAAAGGATGGGGTCAAGAGGAAGCCAAGGAGGGTAGTAGGAACTAGAGCAAGACAGCCTTAGAAACCAAGGCTGGGAGCAAGGGCTTTCTGCAAAGCCACCAGAGGGCTGGACGCTTAGGAGGCACCTGGTCAGAGCCATACTTCAGGAAGGTCATCCTGGCTGCAGTGTGGAGGGCTGGCTAGAGGCGGGGTTGTTAAAGCAAGCTGTCCTGCACTAGGGTGGGCCCTGGGAGTCAAAAGATGAGCAAGTCAAGAGATTTTTTTTTTTTTTTGAGACAGAGTCTTGCTGTGTTGCCCAGGCTGGAGTACAGTGGCGCGATCTCGGCTCACTACAAGCTCCGCCTCCCGGGTTCACGCCATTCTCCTGTCTTAGCCTCCTGAGTAGCTGGGACTACAGGCCCACCACCACGCCTGTAAGGCCCGCCACCACGCCCAGCTAATTTTTATACTTTTAGTAGAGATGGAGTTTCACCGTGTTAACCAGGATGGTCTTAATCTCCTGACCTCGTGATCCACCCGCCTCGGCCTCCCAAAGTGCTGGGATTACAGGCGTGAGCCACTGCGCCCGACCAAGTCGAGATTTTTAAGGAGGCCTCGGAGAATGGTCACATCCCGAGGGGAAGGAAAGGAAGAATTCAGGTGATAATCAGGTGTCTGGCTTGGGTGCTTGGGGGGTGTTTTCCTGAGGTGGAAGAGCAGGACTGGGACATGGTGGAGAGTTCAGCATCGAGCAGATAGGATGTGAGATGTCTCTGGCTCTTGGAAGCCACTGGACAGGGGATCTGGCATTCAGGAGGGAGGAACTTGTGTGGGGAGAGCACCCAAATCTCCTGACTGCCCCCGTGGACTGGGTGAGGTAGTCAGGGTATCAGACAGCACCCAAGTCTCCTGACTCCCCCCATAGCCTGGGCGAGGTGGTCAGGGAGTCAGACGGAGTGAGAAGTCCAGGGCACTGAGGCAGAGCCCTGCAGGACCCGTCCCACAGAGGGCCAGCATGAGGAGGGAAGGAGGGAAACCAGGAGAGTGCCACACACCCGGGGGATGAGAGAGACTTGGGGAGGATTGGACTGTGGCAGGAGCATCCAGGAAATGAGGGTAGCAAGCATGGCTCACATCCCTGGTGAGTGGCAGGCACTCTGGAAATGTCCGATGCTGTGACAACACTCAGCTCCTCTCAGAAGAGGCTTCTAGGAGTCTAGGTTGTGTCCTTTATTTTTCTCCTGTTCTATTTTTTCTTTTTTTAATGAAGTAGACATATTTTTAGAAAAGAGCATAGATCACATTTTTGTAAATTAAATCTCATTTTTCGAGGTATTTCATCCTCACTGCTGTCTGATACTGTTCTGTCCTTGACTTTAATACTTATGGGTGCTATTCTTTCCCCTCAAGCAATGATGTGCAAACAATGTGGCTGTTTAAATTCTTACTGCACTTGGCAAACTCTCAGAAGTGAAGGGCCTTATGGCAATTACTTAATCAAATGTGCCCTCATTGAGGGAGCCCCTGCTATGATGTCCCTGACCTTGCTTCCAATAGAAAATGCACAGCTTTGCAAAACAGGCCGTTCTGTGGCTTTACTTTTCCAAAAGATAGAACATTCTTCCTCATCATGAACTGTGCTTCTCTGTAACTTCTACCTTTTGGTCCTTGAACAACCCCTAAAAGTGGCTTCTTTTATCTTCTGTGATCTGTTGGCAGCTCCCGTTTGCATCTGGGGCTTGTGTTTTCCAAGTGTAGTATCCTTAGCCTCTCCACCTCGTCTTCGAAATAGGCTTCAGCTTTCATCTCCTGGGCCTCATCTGGTTTGGTGGTGTCTGGTTTAAAATGCAGCCCCTCATCCCGGACCTGCGTGTCTGTGAAATCAGCCTCTGACCATTGCATTCCCATAACACATAGTCTAGACCCTCTGCTCTGTTTCTCTATGGTTCACATGTGCTGTGGCCACTGGAGGTGCTGCATGATATTTTAGATTTCTGAGGGGAACACAGTGAGACACCACACGAACTACTAGTTCAGAGCAGTTTGTGATTTCAACATGAGATTGCACTACATTCTTTTTAATGATGTTTGCAGAGCTGGCTTGTAAGAACGAAATAAAAATATTTTATATTTCAAAGTATGTGTATTTGTAAAATAACAGCGACTGAGGTCTTAGGACATAAATATTTGGGACCTAACTACCTAGTAAACGGGACTGCTAGGGATTTCTTTTGGCCTAGGAGTACCATGAAAAAAATTACTGCAGTGATAGAGATGCTGTGAATAAGAAAGTTTGGGAACCGCTGAGATAAATTGGAATGACTTATAAGTCCAGGGTATATAGTAATCCCCACATTTTTTTTTCTTTTGGTAATTTTGCTTAAATATGTCATCAAGATTGTTTGTCCTTAGTTCATAAAATTTCCTCCCTCAGGAAAATGGGGCCCTCCTCATCTCCTGCCCCTTCCTGCTCCGTGATTGCAGGTCCTGGGGGAGTATCTAAGGCTTGGTGTTTTCAGAGCAGATGGGCTGTCTTGTTGCCCCGCCGCCCATCTCAAGCTTCAAGCTCCCCTTAATGGCACGTGTGCTGCCCTCTGCCATTGAAATATTCTTGCTGGAGCACACAGGAGGGTAATAGGCTCTCTCTGCTCTGTTACCATTATACCATCTGCCCTAAATGTTGAACCTCTCCCTTGTTCTTGATTTCACTATAATGCCTTTCTTGTTTTCCTTAACATTTGTTAAAGCCTCAGCTCTGCCTGGCTCATGTGCACAGCACTTCATTTTCTGCACCCTCTTACATCGCTTTTACCTGTTTATGTGTGACTCATCCCCTGGCTGGCCCTTAAGTCCTCTCTGCCTTTTGTTTTTACCCAGAAGGCCTAAGCATTGTGGGGTGGGCAGAGGCTATGTAGTATGGGGGCTGTGTGTGGGCTTTGGATTTCATTCCATCCCCCTGCCCACCAACTGTGTAGCCTTGGGTGAGTAAGGTCTTCATCTGTAGAATGGGGAGAATGATCCATACCCAGCTGTCCACTGTAGTCGCTGAGGTTGCCCAGCCCTTGCAGCCTGGATAAGCTTGCCTCAGACCTTCTTCCATGCCCCATAGAAATCCAGAGCCCTATCCAGGCTTTCTGTGGTCACTTCTGTCTCTTTAGTTCTGTTTCTGTGTCTTCTGCTATCTCCACCCCATGCTGGATTGACCCAGATGTAACTCGCCGTCCGCCTGTGTATCACCAAACAGCACCCCTTCAGGTGGTCATGCCAAAGATTTGGGGTCATAGGAAGTAGTTGGGTCACAAACTACATGACTCCACGTGATGAACACCTGTTCTCAAAAGTCCTACAGTTCCCCTGCCATGGAGGGGAGAGGTAGGAGCACCCTTCATTCCTATCACCAGCCTCCCTCCCTTTGTCCCGTCTGTCCCCTCTGTTCTGCATGGCCCTGGAACCTCTCAGGGCTTTTGGTCCTACTCAGAGCACGTCAGTCCTGTCAGGTCTAGATCTGTCAACCAGCCTCAGCGAGATGCTTCACTGAACAGTAGTTCCTCCACTCAGTACCATCCCCTTTCTTCTTCTTCTTTTTTTTTTTTTTTTTTTTTTTTTTTAAGACAGAGTCTTGCTCTGTTGCCCAGGCTGGAGTGCAGTGGCACGATCTCAGCTCACTGCAAGCTCCACCTCCCGGGTTCACGCCATTCTCCTGCCTCAGCCTCCCGAGTAGCTGGGACTACAGGTGTTCGCCACCACGCCCAGCTAATTTTTTGTATTTTTAGTGGAGACGGGGTTTCACCGTGTTAGCCAGGATGGTCTTGATCTCCTGACCTCATGATCCACCCACCTTGGCCTCCGAAAGTGCTGGGATTACAGGCGTGAGCCACCGTGCCCGGCCCATCCCCTTTCTTCTTAAGGGGCTGTTGGTCATTGCTTTTTTTGTTACAACCATATTTGCCTAATAGAGTTAACATAATAATTAAATGAAAATGTACTAGCACCCACTGGTATATAGTATTTCCTGTTGTCATTACTATTATTACTGTTCTTTTTTTTTTTTTTTTTTTGGAGACAGAGTTTCGCTCTTGTTGCCCAGGCTGCAGTGTGATGGTGCGATCTTGGCTCACCACAACCTCCGCCTCCCAGGTTCAAGTGATTCTCCTGCCTCACTCAGCCTCCCGAGTAGCTAGGATTACAGGCATGTGCCACCACACCCAGCTAATTTTGTATTTTTAGTAGAGTTGGGGTTTCTCCCTGTTGGTCAGGCTGGTCTCGAACTCCTGACCTCAGGTGATCCGCCCGCCTCGGCCTCCCAAAGTGCTGGGATTACAGGCGTGAGCCACTGCGCCTGGCTGTTACTGTTCTTATTTGTATTTAATAAAGTTCTTGACTTTGGGGGAGATTCCCATTTTTAAAAAACAGCTGTAGTTGGATTTATGTATTCATTCAGCTGACTTGATTTAAATGGTATTAGGGTGCTGATTCTCGAGCCCAGGATGGGGCAAAGAGTCATGCTCTTTCTAAATAGGTTTAGCAGAATCTTAAGAATAAGGAGAGAGGGTTCTTTTCAAGCAGTAATTGAGAAATATTACTGGTGGGACTGTGGTGGGCTTGAAGGCACAGAGGAGGCAGGTTGAAAGGTCAGGGAGCTGTATACTGTAGGGTCATTTTTAAATTTTCTGACAGTAGGAAAAGTTATCTTTGAATTATTTTTGTTCTTAGGATTCATAATACTGATTTCCCTTAAAGCAGGCACAGCTAGATAAAGAAGCCTCTGTAACTTGTTCTGCCACCAAGTTTTTATAGTGGATTATTGACTGAATGAGGAGGATTTTCTTTTTTCTTTTTTTTTTTCCTGTTTTTTTTTTTTTTTTTTTTTTTTTTTTTTTTTGAGACAGAGTCTCGCTCTGTCCCCCAGGCTGGAATGCAGTGGCGCAGTCTTGGCTCACTGTAACCTCTGCCTCCTGGGTTCAAGTGATTCTCCTGCCTCAACCTCCCAGTAGCTAGGATTACAGGTGCACGCCACCACGCCCAGCTAATTTTTGTATTTTGTATTTAGTAGAGATGAGGTTTCACCGTGTTGGCCAGGCTGGTTTTGAACTCCCGACCTCAGGTAATCCACCCACCTGGGCCTCCCAGAGTGCTGGGATTACAGGCGTGAGCCACTGCGCCCAGCCTTGAGGAGGATTTTCTCGTGGGCCGTTCCCAACTGGACCCTAGCTGCAGCCAGACCACTCTTTCCAGAACATTTTTTGCTTGACGTGTATTCAACAATATTTCTAATTCCCACAAGTGTTCCAGGGAATGCTTCTGTTCTCACAAGACATTTCTAACCGGTAGCACATGTTAAGGCATCCCATTTTGCTTGCATCTCATCTAACTTCAGTTTCAGTCATTTTTGCAGGGTGTTTTTATGGAATCATCAGTTTGCTGACCCTGTTTTCTGGTCCCGCCTTTGTTCATTTTAGAGAGTTCTCCTGTTTCGAACCATGGTTACCAAGGAGAAGGAGAAACTGGGGCTGGTGGAAACCAGCTCTGCCTCCCCGCACGTCACTCACATCACCATCCGCCGGTCCAGGATGCTGGAGGTGAGTGTGAAGCCTATGGAATCCTACCACAAGGAAGTGGGCCCTGCAACATGGAAGCTCTTTAGTGGACGATCTCTGGCTTTTGAACTGTTCCTGTTACTCCTTGATCTGAAATCAAGGCTCTAGGAGCAGGAAAGGGGTCATTTGTCCTGTTGACTGCTCTGAACAGCTGCTGCACTAACACTCTCAGGTCTGTGCAAACTCCATTTGTCCCAGCAGGCACTTTGCTCAGACTCTCAACTGTGATTGTAGTATAAGTGGAGTGGAGGTGTTAAATTTACTGAGTTATGTAGAGAAATACATTTATCACAGAGCCAGAAGTTCTTTGTAGACAGAAACTTACAAGATACCACTGAAGTGACCCACCTGAGCTACTGGGTAGTGTCTGGGACTACCACTATATGATGACTCCATGTAAATTAGAGATAGGTACCCAGTCCTCATATGTCAGAAGATTGTCATACATTGGTTTTGCTGGCACAAGACCCTGACTCCAGTCGGCTGGAACATGGTTGTCAGAAACTTAACTACCTACGATGTCTGTGTTATCCATGCCACAGCCTCCCCTGGGCTTGTATAGTGCACAGCCTACCCATACACGCTCATCCTGCCAGCGATAGAATTGGTGACTGAGCCACAGTCCCCATTCCCTGGAAAGGCTTGGCTTCATTTATTTGCCGTGTTTGCACTTCAGACCTTTTTATCACACTCCAGCCGCAGTTCCTCATGAGCCTGTCCTGCAGTGTAGGACAGTCATAGGATCCCCTGAAGCATGTGGCCAGATAGCCACCCCCACCAGCAGATGGCTCCCGGCAGCAGCTGTTCCTCCTCACGTGTCTTCATTTTCTCCCGCGGTGCATCATACCTTGTTTGTGTCACTCCTTACTGGAGAGCTTGTTTGAGTGCCCCTGGCCACTGGTGATCAATGCCAAGAGCTGCTAGAAAGGCAGTGTGTGCTGAACAGTGGATGTTTCTGACATTCTTCAAGGTAGGCATAAGGAATTGAAGGGCCCACTGGGCCCTGCAGGCCATGTGAAGGAGTAAAGCTGGCTAAGTGGGTCTCATTACAGGAGCATTCTGTTTGCATGCTAGACATATAGAAATAATCTCCACTTCTGCGCCCTCCTGTTCTTGAAACAGCCCTCTTGGTCTGTGTACCTCTGCTTGAGAAAAACAGCCCCCATGAGTGAGTTGATAAATGGCAACTGACACCCAGCCTCAGTGTTGGGGAGCAGTTGGAAGCACGTGCCTCCCCAGAAGAGGCCACCGCCACTCAGCTCCTCCAGACCCACCATGTGATGAGGTGGGCTCTGTAATGCTCTGAGTTTTTAAGAGAAGGCCAAAATTCAGATCTTCCATGTTGTGAACTAATTGAACTCTGTAAAGTGCCTATAAAGTCAGATAACACCTGTCTTTCCACCAAATTCAACCTGTGGGCCACCCATTTGCAACCTCTGCTTTTGACTCAGAAAAAGCCCAATTGTGTAGTAGAGACTCCCTTTCCAGCACTTTCCTCAGCAGACCCAGATGCACCTCTCTTGTCTCTAGAAATCCTCAGCCCCACTACCCATCATGCCTACCCAGACGTGGCCAGCACCCACCCACGGGAAGAGTCTGGGGTGGTGTAGATTGCAGTATCTCCTGAGAGTGGCAGAATCCCGACTCCCTTCACAAATATCATTGCTTATTGGAAATTCACTTGACATCCCAATTACTCTGGCCCTACTTTTTAAAGCATATCCCTCAGGGATGGCAAAAGAGATGTCTGTCTTAGGCTTTAGGCAAAGTCCCTTTTCCTCTTTACTTTCCACTGGAGAAGGAGAGAGGTTGTTCGTTGTTACCCCAGTTGTCGTAATCTGGTGGCTTGGTTATTAGAATGAGAGCCCAGGGGCCTTTGCTGGATTTGGACACAAGGGGGAGTCAGTAAGCTGATCTCAGACTCATGCTCTCCTGGGCATTGTTTCCATTTTTTATGGTTAGTATTGAGGGCTATGCTTCTCTATTAGGCTTCCAGATATTAAAGTCCTGTAGGAAGGCTCTCCTTCCCAGAGGGTGAGTTTGGGCTGGAACTCTAGCACTCAGAACAGGAAGGATCCTCAAACATACTCTTACCCAGTCCTTTCCCCTGTCTCTGTCAAAGGCAGAACTGAGGCCAGAGAACTTCAGTCAAGGTCACTCGGATATCAGTGACAGAGCTAGGCCTGGAAGCCAGGCATCCCTTTTCTAGCTCAGTATTCCCTGTGTGTGCACGTTGAGATGCAGTGAAGAAGAGGAACGCTGACTCACATTCACCTCCCAAGAGGCCTGGATATAATCCTCACACATCCATGCCAGTTCCCAGAAGGGAGGAAATGTATCACAAGAGGCAGTCCCCTCTAAACTTTTAAATGAAGAGGCTGGTATGGAGCTGATCAAGCAAGACTGAGATTTGTAAACGCTCCTTGAGCTAGGCCATGTGCCACGTGCTTTCACATGTACCATCCCATTTCATCCACATAACCACAAACGCATCTACTAATGCGTGTAAAGGCTGGGGAGGCATAATTTTAAAGCAAGATGGAAGAACTCCTGCAGGCAGACGGGAACTTGTTGGAATTCTCCATCTGTTCTCATCTCAGTGCCAAGATAATTATCTTAAATTTAGGCAGAATGGCTTAAATGCTGTTACAGCTGCCTGGTGACTTCCTGTTTCTCCCTTTTGTCATCTAACTTAATGATTCTCAAACTTTATGTACATAAAAAGTCCTTCTCAGGTTTGCCTCCACAAAACTGCGCTCCTGTTCCCACATGTGACTTAGGAGTCTTGAGAGGTAATTTTCCCTGGCCCACTAACTTTGAAGCCTAACCCCTGAATAAGATTCAGGGGCACCATAGGATAGTCCTTTGGGGATCACTGAGTGAGCATGGCAGGAAGGCAGCAAGGGTTCCCCAAAACAGGTCTTGCCACACTGGCATACTGCTCGTTTGCTTTGTGATGAGGGGACCAGACGGCAGCTGAGTGGATGCTGCGGAGACGGCCTGTGTAACCTGTGAAGCATGTGACAGTGTTACAGTTGTAGCTGAAAGGGAGAAATGTGGCATGGCCTTCATAGGACAGCAGGGTTGATTGGTCACTTGTTCCATCACAGCATCTGAAGACATCAGTTTCACCTGGTGATGGGGCCTCTCAAGTCGGGCCAACAGACTCTTCCCTGGGCCCTGGGCTGTTCAGCACTGTTTTTATAGTCACTGCCCTGAAATAAAAACCTCAGCACCCCAAGTACTAGGAATGCATTAGATGATGGAACCAGAAGCCAGGAAGGCCTCAACAGATTAGAATCAAGAGACAAACTAAACAGATGATTTAGTAGGAGAACTCCGAAGTTGTGGTTCTGGGGCTGTGCATGTTGAGGTCTGGATGGAGAAGATGTGCTGAATGGCTGTGTCCTGAGAGAGCTGACCACCAGCCAGAAGTCCAGGCCCAGCACCACCCCCACATCTCGGTCTCTGCTCCCTGCCTTGGTCCCTGCCATCCACCTGCTCTGCTGCCAATCGAAAGATCTGACAGAAAGTCAGCCGTATTACTCTTTGCCTAAAACCTTCTACGGCTCCCATTACCTTCAGGATGTCCCCTAAATTCCTCAGCATGACTTGCAGGCACTTCATGATTGGGAAGGCAGCGGGAGATGAGGGGTGATGGGTAATTCTTTTCATTTTATAGTGTTCTGTAGGTTTGATTTTTTTCTTTTTTCTTTTTTTTTTTTACCATGAGCTAAAGATACTCTTAGCATTGAGAGAGAGAGAAATGCATCTTGTCCCGGTTTCTTTCATCCTTTGTCTGATGGCCAGGAGCTTGTCATGACTCATTTTGTCTAACTTCCCCATCTCACTGCTCTGTCCCCTTGAGGTCAGTCTCCCCTTGCCAAACAGTGATACCGTCACATCCCCAAATGAATCTTTCCTTTTAATCAGCGCTCATTCAAAAGCAGGTGAGAGCGGCTCCTGTCATGCACCCATGTTTCATAATTTGCACATTTGGTAATGATGCTGGGAGAGCTTCGCACAGAGGAGAGGGAACCCCGAATTGTGTGTGTAAGGCTTTGGGCTTCCTAATGGGCTGTAATTCTGCTCTTGGCAGGACGGCTACGAGCAGCTTAGGCAGCTCTCCCAGCACGCCATGAAGGGGGTCATCCGTGTGAAGTTTGTCAATGACCTTGGGGTGGACGAAGCAGGGATTGATCAAGACGGTGTTTTTAAGGAGTTCTTGGAAGAGATCATCAAGAGAGTGTTTGACCCAGCACTCAATCTGTTCAAGGTATTTAAGGGGAGCGACAGCAGGGCTGACAGCAGCCAGATTCAAGAAGTGAAGAGCTGGGCTTGCTCCTTGCAAGGCACTTGACCTCTGCCTCTCCCCGTCTTTTTGCCTTGCAGACAACCAGTGGGGATGAGAGGCTGTACCCCTCACCCACATCCTACATCCATGAGAATTACCTGCAGCTCTTCGAGTTTGTGGGGAAGATGCTGGGGAAGGCTGTGTATGAGGTAGGAACATTAAGAAACAGAGAAATGTAAAATAAAATGTTAACAGTACCATGGGCTTCTTCATATACACATATGTGATCAGGCTTGGCCATGTAAACTGTCACTAGGATACAAGCGAGGACGGGCAGGAACCAAGATTTGTTGTACACCAGCGCTAGGTAGTTTGCCTGTGGCATCTCTTCTCATCCCATCGACAGCCCTGTGACAGGGCTGCTGCTATCCTGGCTATTTAAGGATGGGAGACCTGAAGCTTTGAGGAGTCACCTATCCAGAGTTTCATTGCTAGTTAAGTGGTAGAGGCGGAATTTGAACCCAGGCCGGCCCAAGTCCTAAGTAAGGCCAGCCCTCTTCTTTCCTGAGGCATGAGGAGTGGTGTGCAGAGCCAGATGGCCACACGGAGGCTGGGTCCCCATTGTAGGAGGGCAGCATTTTGTGGAGTTTGATAGTTTTAAAATCTTGTGCTGTTTGAGTGAGTGCTTCCCAGCCATGGCAACAGGTCAGGACCAGCTGTTCCTAGTCAGCTATGTGACCGTGTGCCTTCAAGTTTCTTTAGTTTTTAAGCCGCGTTCTCGCATCAGTAAAGTGGAGATAAGAAAAGCCACATTCCTGGGTTGCCGTTAATGTTAAGTGAGGAGGGCCTCCTACGGTGCCCAGCAGCTGCTCACCCCAGGTGGATCGGAGCAGTCATCCTCACCTTACTAAGAGGAAGTGAGTCTGGGTTTCCACTCTGCGGCCTGATGGGGTCAGGGTGATGTCGTGGCCCACACAGCTCCTCCTGTCCATTGAAACCCCCGTCCATTGAAAACCAAGGTGGAACTACCTTGAGTGGGAAATCACCGCCTGTTTCTGGGGAGAGTCCTGCTTCCCAGGAGGAAGGAAAGCTGCAGCACCAGCCCAGCCAGTCTGTGTGGCCTTCGCAGCGGGCTCCAGAGCTGCAGGGACCTTGCCTGGGTCTCAGGCTCTGCTGAGCTTCTGGCCCAAGCACGGAGGAAGCGAGCCACCTGGGCAGCACTCTTCGCATGCCCCAGGAACCTGGAGAAGGCAGATGCTTTCCAAACAGAAAGAGCCAGCAGCTGGGCCAAGCTGAGCGGGAGGTCTCAGGGCCAAACTCCTTTCACTCTCGAATAATCCATTGTTCTCTCTGTCTGGAAACAGTCTATGTGCACGGGCCTCAGTCCCCGGCCATGATGGAATCAGTGGCCCATCTGAGCCCCTGCCCAAACACCGTCCAGTCTTCCTTGTGCCCTCCAGTGATTTGGGTCCTGGGCCCATTCTCTGTGCCTCTGTTTCCTCATCTGCATAATGGAGACAATTTCTCAGTTGATTGCCATTGAAAAAGTTAAAAATCCCATTAGAACCCACCCGAGCACATGGCATATTTTTTCCTTTAAACACGTTGCTGTGATGACACTCAGAAGAGCCTGGGCTACCTGGAAAGCATGGCCTCCTGGCTTTTCTGAATGTCATCCCATTTCCCAGGCCTCGCCTCTGTGTCCTTTCCCTCCCTCACCTCTGACAGTAATTGTGCTGACGAGAGAAGATGGGACCTGCTAGGCCCTGCGGGAGGAGTGGCATGGATTAACTCATTTACCCCTCACGGTCCTCTGACAGGCGTCATCAAGTCCAAGTGACTGTCCCCTCTCAGCCTCTCCAGTCCACATGTCTCTCTCCACCCTCCCGCCGCTACCCTGGCACAGTCTGTCGGTGTTTTCCCCTGGCAGCATGCCACAGCCGTCTGGCTGTGTCTCTGCCTCCTGTCTTCCTCTCGCCAGCCCATTCCCCACATAAAAGTGCAGCTCTGTCCCTTCCCTGCTCAGAGCCCTCTGGACAGAATCCAGCCTGCAGCGAGGCTTATGGGCCCTCCCTGACCTGGCCCTGCGTCCTCATTGGACATAGCTTCCATTGCTTCCGTGCCCTCCATCCCTGGAGTACGCCTGGGGCCTCGTACCAGTGCCTGGCTGGCTCCTTTAGGCCTCACTTAGCTGGCTTTTCCTCCCGGAAGCTCCCCAACTCTGCCTTTGCGGGAGAGCTTATCCTCTGTGCTCCTCTGGCGTCTGCCCATGCCATGGCTGCCCTGAGAGCTTGGGGGGGCTAGTACTGTGCACGTTCCATCCTCTTAACTGAGAGGCTGGTGCTGCCCCCGACTGACAGGTAAGACAGCTGAGGGCCCCTGGCCTGGCAGCAGCCCAGCTAGGATTTAATCCCTGAGCGCTGTAGCTCCAAACCGTGTGTCCTGACCACTGCGCTGTCCCCAGGAGGCACTCAGTTGTATTTGGTAGAGGATGGGGAGATACTGCCCTCCAGATTGGAAACTTAGGAGGGGCCTGGAAAGGCCGATGGCACCCTCAGGCCATGTCTGCACCCTGAGCCATCCCGATTGAAACACTGCATCAGAATCCTGGCTGATGGACAGCTCTGCTTCTCTGCTCTCCCAGGGAATTGTGGTGGACGTGCCATTCGCATCCTTCTTCCTGAGCCAACTGCTTGGGCACCACCACAGCATCTTCTATAGCTCAGTGGATGAACTGCCTTCTCTGGACTCCGAGTTCTATAAAAACCTCACCTCCATCAAGGTAAGCATGGAATGGTGGTTGAGCTAAGCCGACTACTGGTGTGAACTCACAGCTTGCAAAGTCCCAGAAGGAGATGGCCTGTCCTCTCTTATTGCTGTTGCTGTAGCTGCTGCAGGCCCCTCACATCCCCCTGTGGGCAGTCCCACTCGAGGCTGATCCTCACAATCTCCTTCCTCAAAGTCACGAATGACCTTCTTTGCGTCAAGCTGTTCAGCAGCCATGGGTGTTCCCAGCACCAAAGCAGCGCCTCAAGGGAGGGTTAAACCTCTAAGCACATAGTGCTCCATGGCCCCAACACTTTCCCGTTCTCTGTTACATTAGCGCTATGACGGGGACATCACTGACCTGGGCCTGACGCTGTCTTACGACGAGGACGTCATGGGTCAGGTAGGTCCGCCCTTTGGCTGAGCTCCCTTTCCACTGCCCCCATGGGTTCCTGAGACCTGCCGTGTTATTTGTGTTTTCCTCAGAAAGAGCCCCAAGCTGAGGCTCTGTCTGGTCCCTTGTCCTCCCCACCCCTCGCCCATCCTCCTCCCGTCTTGCCAGGAAGGAGGGCCCCCTCCTTTCCTTCCCAGTTGACCTGGCCTTTGAAGCTTCCTGCAGAGACCCTGCTTTCTTATATCGCATTTTAGGGTAATTCCCCATTTGTAACATGGCTTTTCGTTACCATGGTGAGGATTAGCCGTTACAAATGGAGGATTATGTCTTAAAGAAGGGGAAGATGCCACCCGAGAAGCGCCTCAAGCAGAAGCCTGTCTTGTTCATGCTCGGCATGCAGAGCAGAGCAGGGAGCAGAGACCCTGGTCTCAGGGCCGCAGCACGTCTCCTCCCACGGTTCCTTCTGGCTTTTCTCTGTAGTGGCCTCCGCCCCCTCTGATTGTGTCCTGGTGGAGGTCCCTGCATGAGGCTCTGGGAGTGCAGGTCCAAGGGCTGCTCGGGAGAAACTGCGCCATGAGCTTCTTAATGCACAGCCGACTTCTTAGACTCACGCTTGGGCACCTCAGAGAGAACCCCCAGTCTCCCTGAGCCACACTTTCCATATCCATTTGCCAGATGCGAGTCCTGGATGGGCCCAGTCTGTAAGCACCGCTGGGAGCCCTGCGTGGCCTGTCCTCCTGAAAGGCCCCTGGGCAGGCTGGCATGTGAAGGCTCTGAGCAGCCTGTGAGGAGGAAACCACAGTGGAGCTGAGTTAATCTCAAGCTTCCCTAACTCCTCGGACACAGAACTCTTCTTTGAAGGAAGGAAAGAATGCTGTCTCGCAGGATCGTTCTCTACAGAATAGCTCACGGGCAGGGTGTTCCTGGAATCAGGGGAAACCTCAGGCTGGCTGATTCTTAAGGGCCCTTTCAGCTTTAAAACCCACTGGTGCCACCTGAGATGCTGACAGCAGCGGGAGTGGGATCACTGTGTTCCTTTCTAGATCTGTAGGGTTATAGAATCTTCACAGAATTTCTATTAAAATTGGCTTCAAATGATATGTCCTTTGATTTTTAGGTGATCCACAGAAGTATTCTTGAAGTTGAAAGAAGCAGTTGATTTTACAGAGTTAAAAATAAATCTATAATCAGATGTTGAGGCTTCCTCTTGACATAATTTTTCTCCCGACTATAAAGATAATGAAACTTCTAACAAAAAAAAATTAGCTCTAATATGAGCAAAAGATGAAAATGCAAGTTGCCTGTAATGCCAGTGCCCACAGGGTGCCCGTGATAGTGTGTTACTTGTGTCCTTTGAGACTCTCTCCAGAGTCTTTCCCTTTCCAGAAATGATGCCATTCTGTGCATGTTGTTACATCAGTGGCCTTTTTTCACCTTTTTAGTAAACGCACATTTTCATCATATTGTTTAGTACCTGCACAGTATTCCAGGGTATGGATGTACCAGTGTTTATTTAACCGTCCTACTCTGCTCCGAAATGCCAACACATTCCCCTCCATGACATCCCGAAGTCTTAATACAAATGTTTGAACAAGGATTGGGTGAGAAAAAACCTTTCATATCGATCATGCAGGGTCTACTTGTTGATATTTCAGCCTTGACTTTATTGAGAAAGTATGGTTCCCAAGCATGTGCCATCTTAATTCCATCATTATCATGGATGTTTCTGCCGGGCCCTCTCATCTCCAGGAAGCTTTATTTCCCCATTAGAGTCCTCCCTAGTAATTATTCCCATCTTCTCCCCCAGCTTGTTTGCCATGAACTGATTCCTGGAGGGAAGACCATTCCTGTTACAAATGAAAATAAGTGAGTATAGCAATTAGGTTTTTAAGGTCACCACTTGAAAAGACTTCATTCTGGCTCTCTGGGTTTATGTTGAGAATTTATTAAGATAGATTGAGGTAGAAAGAGGCCATAAATATCATAATGGAATTTACCGGTTACAGTTCATAGGCTAGAATTGTATTAAATTCAATTTGCGGCCGGGCGCAGTGGCTCATGCCTATAATCCCAGCACTTTGGTAGGCTGAGGCGGGCGGATCACGAGGTCAGGAGTTCGAGACCAGCCTGATCAATATGGTGAAACCCCATCTCTACTGAAAATACAAAAATTAGCTGGGCGTGGTGGTGCGTGCCTGTAATCCCAGCTACTCAGGAGGCTGAGGCAGGAGAATTGCTTGAACCCGGGAGGTTGCAGTGAGCCAAGATCACACCAGCGCACTCCAGCCTGGGCGACAGAGTGAGACTCCATCTCAAAAAAAAAAAAAAAATTGATTCGCAAAATAAGAATTGACCATTTATTTTTTGCAGTAGCACTTCTAAGGTCAGAGGCACCCAGGCCACAGTGTTCTTAGGAGTTTAATAACGGCCCTAGATGCAGACAGATGGATTCTGAGCCATTCAGCACACTGTCCTGAACCCAGAGGGCACAGAGGTGGAAAGACACCTTGGCGGGGAGGGGCAGATCATTTTGGATGATAGCACATGGCAGTTGTACAAAACAGTGTTCTTGAGAAGACACCGTGATGAATTCAGATGCCACAGACGGAGGTCCTTAGACATGGGAATTGGAGAGACTCTGAGGCCCAGCACCTATTGTCACAGATAAAGGGCTCTGCAGAATCTATCATAAATGTCAGCCTTTTTGGTCCCTAGAAGCAAAACCTCTCAGTGCATGGTCTCCACTCGGCCCTATTGTCACCTAATTAAAACAGTGGAGCCTGGCATGAGAAGCAGACATTGGCCCCTTTGTCAGTTTATCAATCTCCCACCGCCAGGCTCAGTTGAGCATCTGAACTGTTAATTGGAGCATCAGTCTCTTTAGTGACAAGTGAGGGCTCAGTCCCACCTGGTGAGTCATTTGAATCAGATGCACGTCACAGTCCAGTGTTCCCAAGCATGATGTTCCTCTCGGATCAGGTGGTTCGGTCAGTCTGCAAGCTTGGGACTTTTTTATTTAGACTGTCAGAAACGTCAGGAGAACAGACCCTGTTTTCATAATGATTGAAATACACTAGCCTTGCTCCTTGGCCACAGGGCATTAGTTGGAAAACTTAGAAGGAAAAAAGTGCAGATTGGGAGGGACTGCCTGGGAGAGTAGAGAGGGCCCAGCCAGGGCCAGAGAGAGAGCATGGTGAGTCCTGCCCCTGCCTGCCATGTAACCTGTAGCCATTCCTTTAGGGGGGTGCTTGTAGGGCAATGTGTATAAAGTACCTTCCTGGGTGTCAGGCTCAGAGGAGGGCTTAAATGACAGCAGTGATGTTTACCATCCTTAGATGGGTGACATGTCACATGGATCCTGCCACCCCCTGAGAGGACACACATTGCCAGGTGTTGCAGCTTGGGGGTGACGGTAGGTAGTCACTCACTATCCCCACATAGACACTGGCTGCTAAGTAGAGCACCCAGAGGAGGTAGGTGGGGGCAGGCTGTGCTGGAGGGAGAGTCCTGTCCTGCTGGGAAACCTCCTATGTGGAAACTTGTTTCACAGATTCTTAGCATTTATAGCATAAAGCCTCAGGTCAGGGTAAGGACACTCAGTTCTGCATACTAACTCAAAAGGCCTGGCAGTGCCAGTTTCTCCCTCTTTAGGGGTGATACTTGATCTTGCACTTCATGAGTGTTGGATGTTTCCCATCCTCTCTTCTCTCGTATCTCCCTCTTTCCTTCCCTCCCTCTCACCTCCTCCCTTCCTCTCCCCCTTTCTCAGTAAAGTGGAGCAGTACTCGTCACCTGCTTCAAAGTATACCTGGAAGGAGGAGCAATGATAGGAAAATCATATTTGTATGTATTAATGTACAGGTTTGCTGCTGGAAAATTTTTTTAAATAGGGATATTTTCGAGATCACTAAAGCTTTAGCATTGTAAAACATTTATTTGGACTCTACTAATTTGGAATTGGTGAGAGTCGTACCTGGGCCGGGCTCAAGTTCTTTGCTAAGAAATCAGTGATGCAAGGCTGGGTGCATTGGCTCACACCTGTAATCCCAGCACTTCGGGAGGCCAAGGCAGGTGGATCACCTGAGATCAGGAGTTCAAGACCAGCCTAGCCAACATGGTAAAACCCCATCCCTACTAAAAATACAAAAATTAGCTGGGCATGGTGGCAGGCACTGTAATGTCAGCTCAGGAGACTGAGGCAGGAAAATCACTTGAACCCAGGAGACAGAGGTTGCAGTGAGCCGAATCGCGCCATTGCACTCCAGCCTGGGCGACGGAGTGAGACTCTGTCTCAAAAAATAAATAAATAAAAAGAAAAAAGAAATTAGCGATGCTAGCAAGCCTGTTGGAATGTATGTAACCTGTTGAGAGGATTATATGCTTTATGCAGTTGTAGTTGAGGGCACTGTGTTCATCAAAGCAGACCCCGAGACCCTCTGCTTGGAAACATTGTAAGTTGCTCTGACTTCCCAGTTGAGTCCACTCCTAGCCCAGCTGCGTGTTTAAAGCATCTGCAGGTCCGCCTTGCCATAGCATTAGACTGTTGATCCAGATTAGCAAGGTTTTGATTAAAGTTTTGACATGAAACAATTTTTTTCTATTTTAAAACTTATTAGAGGACTGAATGGTATCTTAATTGATTTATATCCAGAAGAATGAGATTAAATGAAAGTCCAAAAAGCACCCTTTGTACTAAGAAGGGCCCTCTTCCTACCTGAGGAATGTCTCCTTGTGATTCCCGACATAGTGGGGGCTTACCCTGAGGTGTGACCTGTGGGTTTTGGGGAGGAGTGAATGATGCAGTGCCCTCGAAGGCTTGATGTGTTCACAGTGGCGTATGGTGTGCAGTTCGTGAGTGCTGTCATCATTGTCGCCATTGTCATTGTTATGATGAAACACTCTGGTACTATTTGTGTTTTTTCCAGAAATGACTAGACTCATCTTTCAGCCCATTGGTGACAGCCTTCCCCATCCTGTTAATTGTCATTGTTTTCTCTTCCTTGTTGGCAACAGAATTAGCTACATCCATCTGATGGCACATTTTCGAATGCACACTCAAATAAAAAACCAGACAGCTGCCCTCATTAGCGGATTCCGTTCCATTATCAAACCCGAGTGGATCCGAATGTTCTCAACTCCTGAACTGCAGCGTCTCATCTCCGGCGACAATGCTGAGATTGATCTGGAAGATTTAAAGTAAGAGGCGGGTCGGGGGAAGGGTGAAATTCCTAGGCCTCCTGGAAAGCCAGCTGCTCCCTCACTGGGTTCCTTTTGGAGAGTTGTTTTAGGAGCCTGTCTCCAGATCTCCTTCTCCTCCCTGGACTGGCTGGACTGCTTTGGATTAAAAGCTTGACCACTTATCTGCCTAGAGATAAGAAGTGGAAGCCGGCCTGAGGACTGGGGGTTCTCTGAAGCTCTAGGAGATGGGGTCAGAGGATCTGGGGTTGGCCTCTGCTTGGGAACAGCAGGGCCAGCTCTCAAATTCCCCACCCTTTTAGCTTCCCAGGGAGATGGAGTTACTGAGGCATGAACTTCTGGCTTTAAGAGAAATCAGTAGTGTTCCCCAGGCCTGCCAGAGTGGACTGTGCCAGCTGTCTGCATGACCTGCCTGTCTGTTCATAAGTGCCCACCCTAGCACGTTGCTGAGCCCAGGTCTGTATTGCTTTCAGGAAGCACACAGTCTACTACGGTGGTTTCCACGGAAGTCACAGAGTCATCATCTGGCTCTGGGATATTCTGGCCTCCGACTTCACGCCGGATGAGAGAGCTATGTTTCTGAAGGTATTTTTTTTATTACCTATGCATGCATGCATGTATTCTCATAAACCTGGAAGGCCAGTTGATGTAATAATTTACGTTGAAGAAAATGAAATTATCAGGAGGACCTCAGATAGTCAGCACATCCTCTCCCACAGGCAGGCCTCCCGGTAGGCCAAGCAGTAACCAGAGAGGGGCTCGAGGGGCACGGCCGAGCCTGCTATGTGTCCCTGGCTGCAGGGACAGGCCCCCTGCACAGGTGGGCATACCTGTTGTGCTCGGCACTCCGTCCACCCCTTCGCCTATGCTGGCCTTGATAACATCTTTTTTCTTTATTTCCTTTCATTATAGAAGTAAATGGCCCTCTGCTTGGAACCTTACCTTAGGAAAATACAGATAAGCAAAATTTTAAACAATTGCTGTTCCTCCAGTATGGAATTGTCAACTCTCTACACTCCTACTCACCAGGGACTATCTCTCTATACCCATTTTCTCAATAGCGTAAGACAGACATACACACCCACAGTGTCCCAATAAAACACACACAATTGCTTAGGCTGATATCAAGATGTATTTTTGCAAATAAAGTGGCTGACGTTAACTGGTTCCCCTGTTATGGTGTCTGTAAAAGTTGTAAATGTTCAAAATATTCCCCTAATGCCACTGCATTGTTTTTTGTTACTGACATCAGCAGTGTGTAAGTATTTTCTAGGACGCTGGATGGCACACACACTTCTCTGTGTATGTGTTATATATGTGTATATTTCTCTAAAAATATCATTTCCCACCAGCCTTCCTACTTGACAGAGTATCAATGAACATTTTGCCATGTTCTCGGGGTAAATTTAGTGCCTTGAAATGTTTTCTTTTGGAGGTTTGGGCTTGAACAATCTCATGTGGCCTCATCTGTTGAGGCAACCTGGACAGTGTCACTGGCAATTAAAATGACAGCTGGTTTCCTCTCTCCTGGGTGGTCATTCTGAGGAGAGTTTATTCCTGTTGAAGAGGCCCTCACTCAGTCCAGCAGATAACACAAATGCCCCACATCCCCACAGGTCTCCGGGGATTTAGGGTGGACAGGCAGACAGAATCATCCTCCCAGTTGATTCTGGGAGAATCAGTTCAGTTTTCCCAGAAGTGCCTCATGGGCAAAGCAGTTTCTGCCGAGCTATAAAACGGCTCACACTGGCCCCTCCTACAGAGAGGATTACCAGTGTCTCATCATTGTGCAGGTGCCGCCCCACAAAACAGGTGTGTTTGTGTCTTTGGATAACCTGTCACCAAACCTACAGTTCCCTACCATGTGCCTGCCCTTTTATGCAGCTGCAGACAGGCCCCAGAGCCAAGCAGAAGAAATGTAACCCTTGCCCAGGAATGGATGTGAACACGACCACGCTTCTCTTAAATGTAAAGCAAGCAGAGCATCCAGGGGTTTCCTGTGTCCTCCGCCCCGCCCCGCTCCCAGGAGCGGGAAAGCTTCCCTCCCTCCTTTCACCCACCTGAATTTGCAGCAGGCAGACCTGAGCCGGCCTAAATTGGGATGTACAGATACTTCTGTGTCCGTCCCCTTATTCTTAAAACAGGACTAACCAC
Source organism: Nomascus leucogenys (assembly GCF_006542625.1). Classification (NCBI taxonomy): domain Eukaryota; kingdom Metazoa; phylum Chordata; class Mammalia; order Primates; family Hylobatidae; genus Nomascus; species Nomascus leucogenys. The sequence continues at coordinate 76,640,649 of NC_044390.1, forward strand.
AGCCCCGACACACAGCATCCGTAGAGTGATTGGATGAGGTTGCATTCAGGGAACGCTCGTCAGAGTGTGGAAACACAAAAATGCTTCCTGCATTGATGCTGCTATGGTTTTTATAAATAAAACATATTAGAATAGGAATAGATCTTGTTAATACTCTTTTGAAAACTTTTTTGATGCCTGACACACATAAACTGTCTTTGGATGGTCTCAGGAATCTCACAAACATTTATAACAGACCCAAACCCTCAACTTGCCCCTGAGTTTTGGAGGACAGCTTGATGATGTAAGTGACAAGCCCCTGTATCCCCTAGAGAAGGGAGAACATTCTTGGCTAGTGTTGAGTTAAAGTGAATGGTTTCTTGGGACACTCCTGTGCAAGTTTATCACTTAGATTTCCAGGCTGGTCAGATGCCTCTCTCCAGGCACGAGCTAGCACATTTGCGGGAATAATGCATTATTCTCTGCTTGGAGAACGCCGGGAGTTCCCAGGGGGTAGCAGGGAAGTGTGGCTGGCTGCCCACAGGCCCCACTTGGGCTGCCAGCACCTCGGCCTGCTCTGCAGCCTCACTGTCTCTGGGGCCTCATTTTTGTCAGTGTGCTGAGAGGTTATTAGTCTCTTGCAGAGGGGTCCCCCTGGGCCCCAGCACATAGACCACTCTAAATCAGCAAGCCCAGGGCTCAGGTAACTGCACCTGTGCAATCCCCGCTGCATGAGTAAGGGGCCGGCAGGATGCCAAGTGCAAGGCCAGTGAGTGCGGGTCTCCCGGGCTCCCTCTTCGCGCCACGTGCAGTGGGTGCCACCAGTCTCCGCCTCGCCCTCACCGTCTCCCATGTTCTCGTCACATAGTCTCTCTGTGGGAAGGTGTCAGCCACTGCTCTGTTCCTCTAACAATCCTACAGGAGACCTGCCTCCTTGGGACGCCTCGCCAGTGCCCTGGCTGGGCATTTGTGCTGTTCCTACTATGCAGTCACACGTGCTCTCACAAGTGGCCAGTCGCACCTGTTGGGTATGGGTTTCGTGTGTCTTATCCCCCGAGAGCAGCACCCTTGAGAGAGATATACGGCGTGTGCCAGTTTTTGGGCCAGATCCACCCCGCCACCCAATACGGCTGGCTAGACAGCAGTTACAACACAGTAACAGACAGAGCAAACACATGCTACACAGCTGCAAGGGCCCGTCCTGGAAGAGCAGGAGCCTGCCCCGTCCCCACTGACCCTGCTTTGTGTTGCAGTTCGTGACCAGCTGCTCCAGACCCCCGCTCCTGGGATTCGCCTACCTCAAGCCTCCCTTCTCCATCCGCTGCGTGGAGGTGTCGGACGATCAGGTACCCCCACGGGGTGGGTGGGGAAGAGCCGGCCTTGGGCAGTGTTCCTTGACTTCTCTCTTGGTGGTTGTCTGCTGTGCCCACTGTGTAGGGCCCTTACCTAGTCCACATCTCAGCAAGGCAGGCAGCCGGACCCCTCAGAGCCAAGTGAGGAGGGCCCCACAGTTCTCACGGCAGGAGAACCAGCCAGCCCCAGAGAGACTGCCCACGGACTCAGGCCTCTCTCGGCAGCCCCTTTCTCTTTCCTTCCTCAGGGAAGGGTACCCAGAATGAGGATGGGTACGTGCTGTTTTTAGTGGCGTCTGGCCTCACTGGGGCTCCAGATCTGAGGCAGCATGGGAGAAGGTGAGAGAGTGGGCTCAGGAGGCGGACAGACGCAGACTCGAATGCTACTCCCACCCCTGCAGGCTGTGCACGTCCAGGCTCGCTGCTTCATTTCCTCATTGGCCAAAGGAGAAGGAATGCCTTCAGGGTTACCGAGCTCTGTGTGTCCCAAGCATGGCCCACTGTGGGTGCTCAAATGAGAGTCCTACTCCCCATAAAAACCCAGTGGCCGTCTCTGGGTGTGGCTGCCTCTCTTGATGCAGTTTGAGCCCCTGAGGCCGCCTTGTGCAGGGAGCTACACAGTCCTTGGCCTCCATGCTTAAGGGAAAATTGGCCCAAGTCATGGTGTGCCACCGGCCACAGCACCGGTGAGGAGGGAGGAGTGCATTCGGAAATGTTTGGGCACCTAACAGAGTTTTTACAGCATTCTACTTTTTGACAGTTGGTTAACCAATAATTTGCTGTGAACCGGAAGGCCCCATTTCCAAAAGCTTACTTAGTGCAGGAATTCTCTGTGCAGGCCGTAAGGAGAAGGGGTTCCTTCTCTGGAAGCCAGTCGTCTTGTGTCTGGGGCTTGATCTCAGGTAGTGGTGCCAGGGCAGCGCCCTGCACTCTGCCCAGCATCCAGGCGCTGGCCAGACCCCCTCCCTGGGCTCCCTGGCCTTGGCATCTGCCTGGGCTCCCAAACTGGGCCCTTCCCAATCCAAGGCCATGATGTGTGCCTTCAGGACACCGGGGACACTCTGGGCAGCGTCCTCCGGGGCTTCTTCACCATCCGCAAGCGGGAGCCAGGCGGCCGCCTGCCCACCTCCTCCACCTGCTTCAACCTGCTCAAGCTGCCCAACTACAGCAAGAAGAGCGTCCTCCGCGAGAAGCTGCGCTACGCCATCAGCATGAACACGGGCTTCGAACTCTCCTAGCTCTTGTCCCGGCCCTGCCTCCAGGGCTCCTGGGCTGCCAGGGACCTTCAGCTCCCAGAGGCAGTGTGGTCCCTGGGAATGTGACCAACATTCCAGGTGACGTTGGCCCCTAGACCCTCTCTATAGCCATGAGACTCCCTGTGGCCTCAAGAACTTTAGACGCCCACGACAGCACTACACAGCATCTCCAGATGATGCCCAAGGCACAGGGCTGCAGAAAATAAACCTCCAGATTCCATCAACACAGGTCCATTCTTCCTGGTGATGGCAGAGGGGCTTCTTTTAGCTAGTTTGATCTTTTGGGAGTCTGTCTTTCCTTAGCCCTCTGAGTGAGCTGTGTATGAACAAGTCCCAGGAATTCCAAGAGTCTAGAGTGGTTTTTGCAGCATGGGTCTGAGTGTACAAAGCCTACTGTGCGTGAGATCCTCTCCTTCCGTTTCTGAAATCTCTTACTCAGGTAAGGCCTCGCCAAGCCTCTATGTACCCCACAAAGTTTCTGCCTCCATGCTGTCCACAGCGCCTCTTCCCAGACAGCCAGGCCCATCTGCTGCCCAGGGAAGCGCAGGCACCTGCTAGGGACGCTATGGAGCACCGTAAGTCCAAGGCGCTGCTCCTGCCTTGAAGCCACGCGCTCCACTCCGCAGCCCTCCCGCTTCCTGCGTCCTCAGCGGGCTGAGCTGCCAGGGAGCCTTCCCGGACCTGTTCCCGTCCTATGCATTCACATTGGCATCCTGGTTTGGGAGAAGAAAAACATTGGCCCTTAGCAGCAGCCCCGTTTCCAGAACGTGCTGGCTGTTACCCAAAGCCTGCTTGTCCCGCGGAGGACAGCTGCCTTTGACCCTGCTTGTTTGCCTCACTGGTTATCTAATGAGGAACAAACACTAACCTAAGGTACACATCCCATCTGGGCGGTGACTTCACTCCAGAGACTGCAAAATCCCAGGAAACTTGGGTCTTGCTGCCCATCCTTCCTCAGCACAGGGAACCCAGAAGCCCGTTGCACTGACAGAGGCTCACACCCTCTGGGTTTTTTTTTTTTTTTTTAACTTCATTTCTCTTCCAACCCATTATGTTCCTCTGCCGTCATTCTTTACCTTTGTTGTAAGAACTTTAGCTCCAGGGAACTGAGGCAGAGGCCCTGTTTGTGGTCTGTGTTGACAGCCACCCACCCTCTCCCACCTCATGCTCCTGCACCTGCACCACCAAGATTGATGCCAGATTCAAAGCCAGGAAGGCCCAGTCCCTCCTCTGCTCTCCTCAAAGACGCAAAACATTTTCCAACAAGAGCTGTCACGGTGGCAGCAAAGCAGGGGCCACCCATCTCCACAGTCCTTCAGAGAGTTTCAGCTGCATCCTGGTGTCCCACCCAGGTCAAGCCCCCGGGCTTCTGGAAAACAGTGTGTGCTCTACTTTGATGGAAACATGGCAAGGAATTTAAAGACAGGAGTGTATGAATATTATTGAAGGTGTGTTCGTAACCTCTGATTCTGTGGACTTGCCACTTCTCCAAACGCTCGATTCCTTTGAAGATTTCTTCTGAACGTGTGTGCGCATGCTGGGCGGGTTTGTGCATGCGTGTGGGGACCCCAGACTGTCAGCCTGCACAGGGAAGATGGATCCCATCCTGATTTTTATAACCTGAAGGTTGGAGCCAGTGAGGGACTGGGAGAGAGTGATTTATAAGCACCAATATCAACTTCATGTGGATTTTTGACAAGGAGAGGTAGTTTGTAATTTCATTTAAATTATTTTCAGCAGCTGGAAATATTGCACTATCTGAAACACTGAATCTCCTTTTGTAACTGGTGTTCACTGACACCTTGATGGCTCTTGATGGCTCTAAAAAGTTGTAGGATTTTTTGTTTTTGTAGCTAACTTATGGATTGAGATGTGATCAAAGGCTTTATTAAATTTGTACTTCAGCATATGATGGCTGCGTTCTGCATTTCATTCCGCCATATGCCTGGACCGTTCACGCTTGGGTATCTGGGCTTAGGAAGCATGTAGGCTTCCACAATGGAGGGAAGATGCAGAGGGGTGCAGAGCACATGTCCTCGCCTCCCTGGCCAGAGTTCAGAGTTGTTGGCAGTCTGTCCTATTTGCTTCCAATTGTGTTTCAAGAAGTAACACATTTCAGTTGAGCACCCTCTGTGGGCCCGTCCCTCTCACCCACTTCTCAGAGGCAGCTGTCACCATAGGTTGGGCGTATATCTTTGCAGTCCATGTTTTACACAGTAATATTCTTTTTTTTTTTTTTTTTGAGATGGGGTTTTGCCATGTCATCCAGACCAGTCTCGAATTCATGGGCTCAAGTGATCCGCCCACCTTGGCCTCCCAAAGTGCTAGGATTACAGGCATGAGCCACCATGCCCAGCCAGTAGTAACTTTAAAAAGTGATAAACAGATGTTGAACAAACCCAGATAAGTGTCTGGAGTGAAATTTTACAGCTACCTCTGGGTGTGCTGGGCATTGTTCGCTTAGTGAGGACTGCACTTGCTGTCTCCCCACAGGACACGTAACCCTTCTCACTGCATTCCCCAGCCAGGTTTCCTCGGCGGAAAGCCCTGCACCGGGAGCCCGGGTCAGACCTGCCAGGTGTTTGCCCTGCCTTGGTGCTTCTGCCCTGACCCTCGGCAGCTCTGATGTCCCAGTGGCTTCTCGCTGCTCCCCTGGCCTGGGAAGCCCCTGAGGATCAGAGCACAAACTTACTTGTTAGGATCCAGTCAGGAAAGAACCCTCGAGAGGCCTGTGGCCTCTCTGGAAGTCAGATGTCTCAACACCTAAGAAGAATTCACGCACGCAGGCGTCCTCACAAGGAGCATTCATGCAGCTAAAAGAAAAAACAGTGTAACCACCCGCCTCCCCAAAACACACATCGCCAGCCTCCAGTGTGAGGCACACCCACCTAAAACTAAAGCTTTATTCTGTGACATTCTGGCTTTTACTTATAAGTTATCACTACAAAGAGAAAGGATGTCTTTATAACCAGGAAAAATAAGTGGGTTTTTAAAATTATTTAAATGAAAATATAATTGTAATATGCTGACAGAACTTGCAAGTGCCTAAGAATAATTAGCTGGAACAGAGTTTGAGAAGTGCTGGCCTCCACTGTTCTGACAGCAGCAGAGCCTGTTAGCAGACAAGGCACTGCTGAAAGCCACAGGGTCTGGACAGCTGGGTTCTCACCAAGCTTGGCTGACGAGTAAATCCAGGACCCCCTTAGGCCTCAGGCTTATCTCCTGGAAATTTATTAAATTGGCCAGGGTGGCCGGAGAACTGTGGAAGTGGTTCCTTCAATGCTGTTTTCCAAGAAGCAGAGCATGGGCTCTGGAATCGCAGAGACGTGTGCGCAAACCCCAACCCTCCACTTCCTGCCCCATGTGGAGGGCAGCCTCCCTGTGTGTTCCTTATCTGGAACACAGGAATCTTGATGTCCCCTCCAGAGCACGTGAGGATTAAATGCAGTTACATATAATGCACCCAGCACAGCACCTGGCACCAAATACGCATCCGTTAGTCCTCTTCCTACATTTCCTCACCTTTCACTTTAAGAAAACAGGGCTGCCCATGACCCTGGAGATCAGGCTCGGATTAAGCTTCCAGAGTGGCTCCTGCTGCTGCTGACATCCCAGCAGGGTGAGGAGATGCTGGATGGAGAGCAGTTTTCTGTTGCACTCAGGCACGATCGGAGGAAAGTCACATTCCCTCATCCACACTGCCGCCTCTGAGGAATCGTCCGAGTGGCACAGAACAGAAGCAAAGTGCCTTTCAGCCAGAAGGATCCAGACAAGGCATTTCCAGGCCCGTGTGGCCCCAGGGCACTTCACTGTGCCCCCTACACTGCACACACAATCACTTGGACTGTGATTCAGAAGAAGCTGCATGGCCAGGCTTGGTAACTCATGCCTATAATCCGAACACTTTGGGAGGCCGAGGCGGGCAGATCCCCTGAGGTCAGGAGTTCCAGACCATCCTAGCCAATACGGCGAAACCCTGTCTCTACTAAAAATACAAAAATTACCTGGGTGTGGTGGCGCACACCTGTAGTCCCAGCTACTCAGGAGGCTGAAGCTGGAGAATTGCTTGAACCCAGGAGGCGGAGGTTGCAATGAGCCAAGATCACACCACTGCGCTCCAGCTTGGGCGAGAGAATGAGACTCCGTCTCAAAACAAAACAAAACAAAAACAAAAACATACACAAAAACAAAACTGCACGGCAGCCTAGGCGGCATTCCTAGTTCTCACCGCCCTCTGGAGTGTGGGGTCAGAATGGCATCCTTTGCTTCACGGCAGTCATCCTAACTGTTACACTTGTTGAGGGCATGTGCTCCAGAGCCCCAGCTGAGTGCAGATCTCACGAGGGCATTAGAGAGAGCAAGAGCCTCAGAGCATCCTGCCACTGGGTGCAAACCCCAGCTCCGCCGCCCACTAGCTGGGAGGCCGGTGGAAAGTTTCCTGGCCCCTCAGACCTGCAGTTTCCTCTTCCATGAAACGGGGATAGCAGCACCCACCATGCAGTCTTGCCATGAACCACAGAGAAATGGGCTGAAAAGCCCCAGTCTGTGCCGTCTATGAGCCATCAATGGCTCGTGGCTGTGATAACTGTCATTATTTTGTTCCAGGGATCGAATTGACATTCCTTCTGGAGTTTGTTTTTGAAGCTCCTTGCAAGACGCTTTGGCTGACATTAACAGGACATCCGAGGAGCCTCTGCTGGGCTTCGCTCAGCCCCTGGTGTGCAGGCTCCCTGTGTGCCCACGCCCCAGCTATTCCCGAGCTTCCATTACACACTGGGCGGCAGCAGCTCCTCCACCCGGAGACCAGCAGTTGCAGTTCCGTCACGCTTTTCTTACCGTGACAGTCCAAGTGTTTTCTGAGCTGTAGGGAGACTCAAAGGCTTGGGCATACTGGGATGGGGTCTGTGTCAGCTTATAGACCTTCCACCAAGAGAGCCAGCCTGCTGGAGCCCACCAGCAACGACAGAGAAACCTCTCTGGGAGCCTGCAGAGGAAGCTGAAGGCGTCACTCTGCTGCCGAAGGCTTCTGCTCCTTGGCTGCCCCGGGCCCTGAGTCTGCCTAGATGTATGTGCAGGGTTTGAGTGGGGAATTTTTGGTTTTTGTTTGTTTTTTTGAGACAGGGTCTTGCTGTGTTGCCCAGGCTGGAGTGCAGTGGCTCAATCTTGGCTCACTACAACCTCCACCTCCGAGGCTCAAGCAATCCTCCCACCTCAGCCTCCCAGGTAGCTGGGACCACAAGTGTGCATCACCACAACCAGCTAGTTTATTTTGTATTTTTTGTAGAAACAGGGTTTTGCCATATTGCCCAGGCTGGTCTCGAACTCCTGGGCTCAAGCAATCCACCTGCCTTGGTCTCTCAAAGTTCTGGGATTACAGGCATGAGCCACTCACTACACTGGGCCCCCTATGTGCAGGGTTACCAGTCAGGCTGCCTTCTCCAAATGCCTCTGAATCTGGCTTTTATGGGGCCATGGCAGTGGCCACTGAGTAAAGGAAGACACTTGTCCGAATGGCACATGGTTGTTTAAAAAACTCAGTGTTCTGGAAACCCAGTGTCCTTGGCCTTCAGGCCATGGGCATGTGAAAGAGAAGCTATTGTGAAGTCATTCTGGCCCTTCCAGGACTGCCCCTCACATAGAATCCTCTCACACAGGGGTCTTTAGGGAAATTAAGAGGAAAATTCAGGGATTGCAGTAGACTGGGCAAGGCACTGATGTCATTCATTCTTTCATACTCATTTCAATAAATACTTTTGGGCACCTGCTGTGTGCACAGCCTGTTCTAGGCACTGGGATTCAATCCCATTTTGTTGTTTTTGAGACTGAGTCTCATTCTGTTGCCCAAGCTGGCAACGTGGCATGATCTCGGCTCACTGCAGCTTCTGCCTCCTGGGCTCAGGTGATCCTCCCACCTCAGCCTCCCGAGTGGCTGGGACTACAGGTGCGTGCCACCACGCCTGGCTAATTTTTGTATTTTTTGTAAAGACAGAGTTTTGTAATGTTGCTCAGGCTGGTGTTGAACTCCTGGGCTCAAGCGATCCTCCTGCCTCAGCCTCCCAAACTGCTGGGATTACAGGTGTGAGCCACCGCACCCAGCCGGATTCAGTGTATTTTGAGAGAGACAGACACCAAAGGAGAAACCAGTAAGATAATTTCTGGTGTGTTGAAAATGAGACCAATAAAGAGCCCCATGGAGATTGTATCCCATGGGAAGAAGTAAATCCTCAAAAAGAAATTGAAGCAATTGGATGGTGGGTCCCCAAACAGCAAATATCCACAAGAGGCATCTTGCCCATACTGGCCCCAGGGCAGTGATCAGGATTCAGATTCCAGAACTAGACTAGAATTCGAATCTAGCCTCAGCCACTTTCTCATCACGACCTGGAGCAAGTCACTTCATCTCTCCAAGCCTGCAAAATGGGGACGATCACTCTTCCTTGGTTGCTGAGATCAAACGAGGTCATACATGCAGTGCCGGCCATGCAGGGATCATCAAATTCCATCCTGAGAACTCGATCACGTCCTGGGTGCATGTGCGCACACACACGTACACACACACATGCATGCATGCATGCACGGTGGGGCATCCAAGCCAATGCCCGCTCTTCGAGGCTGGGGGCTACGCCTGCCTGACCCTCTGGTGTATTCAGTTATAGTTTTAGCCACATTCATTCCTCCCTCCTTCTAGGTAAGATTTATTAAAATACCCAATCACAGAAATAGCCCTGCTCCCTGACAGCAGCCAACCCACAGCGAAGCCACGCTTCCTTGAACCCTCCTCCAAACCCCGACACACACCAAAACCCTATAATAAGTCCTTGCACAGACCCTCTTCCTGAGGCACCCCAGGTTCCCCATGGTGCGTGTGCTTCCTTGTTGCAACAAGACAATAGATCTGACTTGGTTCGACTACAGGTGTGTTCTTGGTGATCTTTGGCTGCAGGGCACTTGAAACTCTAAATCCAAAAATGTCCCCTGTACAAAATGTTTGCAGCCACCTCAGGGGAGGGGAGCTGGAACTGGTTTGTCACACAGCTGGGAACAGCACCCCAGGGAACAATGCAATCAAAAGGAGGTGGTTTCCAGAGCTGCAGTCCCTAGACTGGGGATGGAGTGGGGGTGCGGGATGTCACGCCATTTCTTACTGGCTTTAGTCTTAACTTTTCGCGCTTTAATGTGAAATGTAATTACAGATTCAGAATTATGGTGGTGAGCTCGTCAGGGCTAATTAATTAGTCAGATTTATAAGTATTTGGTTCTCAGAGATCAATGACCCTGATGGGTCGCCTGAAAGCTCTGAGAAATCCCCTTCCTGCTAGCTAGTTCTCTTGGGGAGCGGTGGGGTTGGGAGAGCTGCTTTTGCTTTGGGGGCTGGTTCAGAGGGACAACCTGACCACTCTCAAGCAGCCTGGAGACCATAGCTGCCTCTGAAGTCCCCAAACCTTTGAGATCTGTGAGGGCTCTGCCCTAGGAATCAGAAATGTCAAATAGAGGCTACTCGCCCCGCTACTTCTCCCAGAGGCCATGGCAGACATTAGTAATGGATTCCCAAACCCCTCCCTGTTGAATCCGGACCCAGCAAAGCCTGCCAGGCAATCACTTGGAATTGGCGTCTCTTTCCTACCCCTGGGATAAGTCCTTCCCTGCTCTCAGCAGAACAGAAGAGAAAGGAAACTGGATTTTGACCCCAGAGGCTGGGATTGAGGAGGGTTTTGCCACTTGCTGACTGGCACACTGGGCTCATCACACTACCTATTGGGGTGCCATTTATCCAGGAAAAGTTACGGTGATAATCCAGAATGAAAATCTCTATGAGATCACAAACATGAAAGTTCTTTGTCTACTCTCAACCCCTGTACAAGATAAAGATGCAGCAACCAACAGAGGAGGAAGAGAGATGCCAGCGTCTCAACAGAGTGAGGAAAAGCTGGCACAGTGATCCCCGAGGGGCAGCTCAGTGGGGGCAGGTTCATTTTTCTTCCCACCTCTGTTGCCCTAGAATGGAAGCCAGGCTTCTACATGCAGGCTGGACTCTGCACAGCCAGCTGCCTCCGACAGGGAACACGGTGCACATTCTCCAGGCTTCCAGAATTCTGGGGGCCCTGATGGCTTTGGCTACTGGAGGGCACCCTCCCCACATGAGGGGGCTGGAATGTGGCAGGGAGTATCACCCTCCAAGAAGCTTCTCTCTTGTCTCCAGCCACCCCATGGGAGGTGGATGATTTATTTACAGGCAGAGAAACCACTTGTCAGTTTATTTTCATTCATGTGTATTACACAGTAAGCCTTTTGTCAAATCCAACCCAAATTCATTGTAGAAAAATTAGAAAATCCAGACAAAATGAAAATGAACATTAAAACCACCCATCTTCCCACCACTGAGAGATACGTATTAGTAACACATGCATTTTTCTATGGTATATAAACACATGTATGTTTCTTTTTGGGATTTGGGTCATTCTATATGTAACATTTTGTAATTTGGGTTTCTTTTTTCACTTAATAATAGTGACCGCTCTTTCATAGTAGTAAATATGTAGACACCATCATTTTCAGTGGTTTTATGGTATTTCTTACAGTCCCTTATTGTTAATATTTTACTTATTTAATTATCCAGCTCCCTATTGTTGGACATTGGCTTCCAATTTTTCACTGTAATGAGCAGCACTTTTCTGCACTGGAAAAAACAAAAACAAAAACAAAAAACCCTTGCAGTTTCACCAGTGGGTCTATTTCCTGCACTGAAAAAACAAAAAAGCCAAAAAAAAAACTCTCGCAGCTCCACCAACGTGTCTATTTCCTTCACAAAAATTCTCAGACACAGAGTTGCAGGACCGTAAGGTACACACATCTCTAGGACTTTGATTCACATTGCCAAATTGCCCTCCTGAAAGTTCATACTCATCTCCACTCCCCGCAACTGTGAGAGAGAGTCAACATTTCTCTCTCCCCGCTGAAGTTGGCAGGTGGAAAGCCATAGGCTCAGAACTCTTTCCAGCTGCTGGGATCCTGCAGCTGGACCCCCGAGGGCCATAGAAATACAGTTCTCTCTCTTCCACTCCCCAGTCAAAGCACCTTGAGAGAGTCCCTGGCCAGGCGGGGGCAGGGTCCTGAGGCCACCTGGCATGCCCACTCACAGACCTTACCTCCTCCCTCTCCCTGTGCACGCCTGGATGTCTTTTCTCAAGGCCTGATGCTCACACCTCGTGGCAGGGTAGCAAGCTTTTGAGTTATAGTGAACCTTATTTCCCTCTACAGCTCCCATGGAGTTAACAGATGTACGCACGTCTGAGGCAGTCATGCGGCAAGAGACTTTGGGCCCAATCCTTTCTGTTTTGACAGTGTGTAATCGAGGTGAAGCCATAAATTTTATAAACAAGAATAAACGACCCTGAGCAACATATGTCTGCTCGACCCTTCCAAGGTGATTGTAAATAAAGGCACCTGCTGACCAGTGAGGGCCATGGGCAATGCAGATGGCCAGTGATGAGGGCCGAAGGACCGCTGCCTTGGGAGCTTGCACTGGGAGGCATTTCAGCAGTGAGGGGAGGAAGAGGTCACCTTGCCCCCCGCTCTGGTCCTGAGTAAGACACCTTCATGCCACTTATGCACTCTGTTCTCCAGGGTGCCTTTGCCCCAGGCTGCCTTGAATTGGCACTTGCTTCTTACCCTTCTTCAGAGAGGACACTTGTAGCTGTGGCAACTAAGTTCCTCCTGGGGGTTTGTTTTTGAGACAGGGTCTCGCTTTGTTGCCCGGTCTGGAGTGCAGTGGCACGATCATAGCTCACTCGGCCTCAAGCTCCTGGGCTCAAGCAATCTTTTCACCTCAGTCTCGAGTAGCTGGGACTACAGGTGCGCACATCAATCCTGGGCTTTAAAAAAAAAAAAAGAAAGAAAGAAACGGGGTCTCACTATGTTGCCCAGGCTGATCTCAAACTCCTGGCCTCAAGTGATCCTCCCGCTTAGGCCTCCCGATGTGTCAGGATTCCAGGCAAGAGCCACTGCACCCAGCCCCTTCCAGGTTTTTGGTAGTCCCTTCACTTCCCCAGAGAAGAAGCCCTGCCCCACTTGATTGCCAGACACGCTGTCACTGCCAACTGTGCCAGGGTGGCCACCCCAGGGGGACCTGAAGAGCAGGGTCCTTGTCTTGGCTTTGCCGCTGCCCACAGGGAGCATGCTGGAGACAGGCAGATCCAAGTTCAAATCCAAGTTGGACCTCTTCCTCTCTGCGTGACACCAGCCAAGGTGCCATCTCCCTGTGCCTCGGTTTCTGAGTCTATGACGCAAAGGTACTAACATCCACTTGGTGGGGTTGTTATGGGGAATACATGCCAAGCATGCAAGGAAGGTGCTCTCCAAGGTTAGCTATGCTGAGATGGTTTAAAAAGCTCTGGTGGTAAGGAGAGCTCAGTGTTAGCTGTTGACAATATCATTATAATCAGCGTCACCCCCGTGGACACTGTGTGACTTTGAGCAAGTGACTTCACCCTTTGAGCCCCTGTTTCCTCACCTGTGAAAGGGGGAGGATAATTGTATGTACCTTGTAGGGTTCTGAGAACTAGAAAGACATGAACACCCTGGCATTGTGGTACAATTGAGCATAGAGCTAGGTGTTGAGGAAATGCCTGTCATGGTGCTTGGAGGCACAGAGCCCTGATTTAAAGCCTGGTTCTGCCTCCTAGAGCTGTCTGACCTTGAGAAACTCCTATCTCCTCTCTGGGCCTCAGTTTCCTCATCTGTAAGTTGGGGGTGATAATATTAATACTTCCACCTTCATGAGCTCTTGAGATAATTGAATGTAAGGTTCTTAGCAAGATGCCTGGACATAATCAGTGCTCTATGTGTGGTCCTTATTAAGATTTACTTATTAAGTTCTCCTCTCTGCTGGGCAAGGTGGCTCACGCCTATAATCTCAGCACTTTGGGAGGCCAAGGCAGGTGGATCACTTGAGGTCAGGAGTTCGAGACCAGCCTGGCCAACATGGCGAAACCCCGTCTCTACTAAAAATACAAAAAAAAAAATTAGCCAGGCATCGTGATGCATGCCTATAATCCCAACTACTCAGGAGGCTGAGGCAGGATAATCACTTGAACCCAGGAGGTGGAGGTTGCAGTTGAGCAGCGATCACGCCACCGCACCCCAGCCTGGGTGACAGAGCGAGACTCGGTCTCAAAAAAATAAAAAAAGCTCGGGCGCTGTGGCTCACACCTGTAATCCCAGCACTTTGGGAGGCCGAGGCGGGCAGATCACCTGAGGTCAGGAGTTTGAGGCCAGCCTGGCTAACATGGTGAAACCCCATCTCTACTAAAGATACAAAAAGTTAGCTGGGCGTGGTAGCATGGGCCTGTAATCCCAGCTACTCAGGAGGCTGAGGCAGGAGAATCGCTTGAACCCGGGAGGTGGAGGTTGCAGTGAGCCAAGATCATGCCATTGCACTCCAGCCTGGGTGACAGGGTGAGACTCCATCTCAAAAAAAAAAAAAAAAAAAGTTCTCTCCAGGCCTCAGTTTCCTCATTTATAAAATGGGAGCAATGCTGTCTGAGACCGTGTTCAGCTCTCATTGTCCTGCAAGTCACTCTCCCTTTCACTTTGGCCCTGTGTTGCTGGAGCCTCATCCCCACCTTCTCATCTGATTGTGTCTGGCCACCTCTGGAGGCCACCTGTCTCCCCAACCCACTCGGCAAGCCTGAGGGACCAGAGGTGCTGCCCGGCTGTCCTCAGCATCACCTGGGGATGAGCTTTTAGAACGTGCTTTGAAAAGGGTCAAATATGATTGAACAACAATAGCTATTTTTTGGAGCTGCTATCATGTCTGGGGCCTGTGGACTTATTTCTGAACTCTTGGAAATTGGTATTATTATCCCATTATAAAAGATAAAGAGGCTTTGAGTGGTTAAACCATTTGCTTAAGGAGATGCTGGAAGTGATAAAGATGGAATCTGAATTCAAATAGTAATAATAGCAAACAACTGTAATAACAGGAGCTAACATTTGCCAGGGGGCAATATTACTCTTTTCAGTATTACCTCGTTAAACAATCCCAGTGATCCATGGGGTGGATGTTATGATTCCCATTCTATAGTTGGAGGAGCAAGACCAAGAGAGATGGAATGACTTGCCCAGTCACCAAGGTAGGAGGTGACAGAGCTGGCCTTGAACCTGAGCCTGCATAGGGCCAATGCCCAAGCCAGCTGTTTGACAGTCCTTCCCTGCACCCCGCAACCCTACAAGCATCAAAGGTCACCCAGCAGCCTCTCCCAGCCAGCCCCAAGTGCACCTTGTCACCCTTCCAGGCTGGGGCTATCTGACCCTGAAACAGGCTGCTGAAGACAGCCTTGGGAATCCTGACTTAGCTCCCAAAGAGGGTCGCATGGGTTCTCTTAGAAAAGGGATTCTTACCGGGAGGTTCCATGGACTTCCTCTGACTGGATGCAAACTTGTGAATATGTGTGTGTGCATTCCAAAGGTGACAAACCACAGCTTGAGAAGTTTCTGATTCTGTGGAATGGGAGAACACAAGGGATGTCCCCAGAGTTTCTGGGTCTCCGCAACCTGCCTGTCCCTGCCTCTGTTGGACTTTAGCACTATCTTCCAGGAGGACTCTCAGAGAAGAAAAGCAACAGACCAAGGCAAGTTAAAACTGTGCTGCCTTCCCCTAGCTGGACTGACTGCAAAGATGCATTTATTCCAGCTTGTGTCAGTATTGCCAGAAGATTCCCAGGCCCCGCCAGAGGGGAGGGATGAGCCACAAATCCTTCCAGGCACTGATTTATGTAGCATTCATGCGGAATTTATTATACAAAGAATTTTATTCAATTAAACTTGAAATGCATCTGGATTCTTAAAGGTTCAGTAGTGATCACTGGGACAGGGCGATCATAAAACTGAATGGGCTGTCGGAAGGTGTCGAGGCAGCAGCGAGGGTGACATTGCCGCTGACAGGGGCTTCCGAACCTGGGACGTTTGTCATTGGGATGTGTTACAAGTTCGGGCTATGGAAATTACTCGGTGAAAAACGCACATTAACAATAGCCATGAAATATCAGTTAAGGGAAACTAGGTTGAGAAATGAGACAGCAGGATCTATCAGAGCCTGGCATTGTTCGCCACAGCCCAGGTAGTGATTAAAATGACTGTCAAGCGGCAGTGGGTGGGAGCTGAGGAACACCGGGCCGTGAGTGACGAGGCCGCGTCCAGGGCCCACATCTTGGCACTGACTCCCCAGGACAACTCAGTTCCCCACCTAATGCCTCCTTCCAGGGCTGCTATGGGGTTCAAATGAGATAATGTCTGTGGAACACTTGGCTCAGGGCACTGCACATAGCAAGCCCTTCCATGGTGCGGGTTGGTGTCACTGTGACTGTGGGCTTCTCTCTGACGGAAGAGCCAACTGCCAGCTCGTCTCTGGAAATGACACTAAACACCCTATTCCAGGGAGCCTGACCTGGAGGAGGGGGAGGCATTTTCATGGGTGCAAAATGTAAGGAAGTGCCCACAAACTCCGTGATCGAGTAGTATTTGTGTGCAATATTTTCCAAAATCAAATTATGAAAAAAATCTACGATAAGCAAGGGATCACGACTTTAAATAAAAACAGGCTGCTGTTTGTTTCAAAACCTCACGTTCCCATGCAATGGGACTGATTGTTTCTGAGAGTTGCCAGTGATGTGGCAAACACTGGGGCAGCGGGGGCTTCGCAGTCATGTTTCCTGATTTGTAGGGCTTTTATTAACTTTTCCCAACTGGTTCAAAATGTGGGAGGACATTTGCTCAGTGTACAGAGGAGTGCGCATCTTTTCTTTTGCCTCGGGCTCTTGATAGAGCTTTTGAAAGGCACTGCAAAAGAGCAAATGTTTTAAACACCCCATCCTTCCAGCCCCCAAAGCAAGCCTTCTCCATTTTTCCCAGGTTGGTAGCACAGGAGAGAAACACCTGCTGAGTGGTGGCATCTGCCCTGCACCCGGGTGGTTTCTCAGAGAAGTGTTTGCTGGTGAACCGGGACACAGATACAGAGGCGGGGGTCTGAGAACACGACTGTTAACATCCAGCCTGTGACACCTGGTCCTGGAAGGACAGGACTTGGCAACAGGTGAACAGCCTTGTTTCAAAGATTGTCACTTTAGGGTGTTGTATGTACTCAAAGAGCTTTCCTTATCCCTTGGAGGCTGTGCTTTCCCATGGCTAGGCATGCAGGGCTGCTGTGTTATTTTATATATGTATATATATATTGCAGGAAGATTCTGAGGTATAGACAGAACTGAGTGATTGGCTGCAAAGCTCTTTGAACATACTCCCTGACCGAGCCTTACTGATTGCGTTTTCAGGGTTTTTTGTCGTTGTTGTTGTTGTTGTTGTTTTGAGACAGAGTCTCACTCTGTCACCCAGGCTGGAGTGTCGTGTCACGATCTTGGCTCACTGCAGCCTCTGCCTCCTGGGTTCAAGTGATTCTCCTGCCTCAGCCTCCTGAATAGCTGGGATTACAGGCACCCACCACCATGCCCAGCTAATTTTTTTTTTTTTTAGCAGAAATGGGGTTTTGCCATGTTGACCAGGCTGGTCTCAAACTCCTGACCTCAGGTGATCTGCCTGCCTCGGCCTCCCAAAGTCCGTTTTCAGCTCTGTTTTGCAAACACTGAGCACTGACTCCGTACCAGACCTGGTAGTGACTATGGGGGCAGGGAGGCACAGAACAAAGCCACCTCCTGGAAGGCATTCACACTCTCCTGGTCATCTGCACCTCACCCACCCTGCCCAGGGCTCGAGAAGGCCATCACAGCCTGTCAGCAATGAAAGGACCCAGAAGACACAAATGAATATACCTGGCCCTCCTGCAAACTTTGCAGGCAAGGTGGTAAGAATGAAAGCAAAAATATGCATGTGACTGAGAATGTAATGTTTGCTGACTTGCCAGCAAGAAAGATGGCCGGAAAGACCAGCTGTCCCGAGCTTCGCGCGGTGGCCCATGCTAAGCAGCCACTCAGTCAATACGTGACAGCTGAATGGAGTTCGCCAGGCATTTCAGCCCTGACACTCGACAAGAGCCTGCCCTTCCAAAGTCATTTCCTGCAATTAGCAGCCTGCAGTCTTTAGGTTTTTGGGGCTGCCTCTTCTGCCCTTCATAAATATCGCCTTTCCCAAGGACACTGCTGGCACTGGCAGTGTTGTTTCATAGCAGGAGGGAGCAGCAGTGACAACTGAAATAAATACAGCCGTGGCATAGATCTCAGAGGCATAAGCCAGCCAAGTGCAACATCGGAGAAATCAGTCTGGTGGATGTCAGCCTCACTGGAAACTGACAACCTCATTTTCTCAAGCTGAAGATGCTGCACCGCAGACCCTCGACTCAGTCCAACCAGACAGGGAATGTTCACCTTCAAGTGGTAGTGTTGTTCTCACCAGGGTCTCCATCCCTTTCAGAGCGGGTCCTCTAAGCTGCACCCCCATCACACACACTTCAATCTAAGCCAGGAGTTTCTGAGCCTCGCCTGTCAATCTGCAGCTATCCTTCCCCCACACTTTGGCGGTGTTGGGTGGCTCAGAGGTGACTAAACTTCCAAATCCTGTCCGCCTTCCCCTTTACAAATGTGACATTTAAAGCCCCTTTGGCACAGGTAAATCACAATTACATTTTCAAGGGCCTCTGGTCCCTTTCCAAATCTGTGAACAACCTGAGCTGGCAGTGGGAGGGCTCTCGCTCTCTCTCTCACACACACACACACACACACACGCGGCTCCAGCCTTTCCCACTTTTATTCTTTTTCCGCACAGCTCCTTCTTATTGCAGCAATCACTTTACCTGTCTTTCCTGCAATGACAATTCATTCCCACATCCCTCCAAGACCCAGGAGAGCTTGAGGAAGCAGGGTCAGGGAAAGAATCACCAAACGGTCACAGTCCCTTGAGGAAGGTGGCAGGAGGTGTAGAGCAAAGCTGAGCTGGGACAAAAGGCTGCTTTAAGCCTCTCTGGGTGAGCTCTTCAGGAACCAGGACCCCAGAAGGGCAAGCTCCTCTCTCCACGGCCATCACCATGGAGGGATCCTCCAAGCTCCCATTTCTGTGATTTCAGAGTGCCTCAGACTCGGCCAATGGGTCATTTTTCTTGTATATTTTCTCTTGATTCCCCTCCTTCATGGCTGCATATCTGGCTAGCGTGAAGAGATAGTCACTGAGTCTGGAGGGGCAGAGAGAGAGAAGCAAACAGAATGGTTTGAAATGAGAGACCAACGCTAACTGGGTCTTCCCATATCCGCCTACAAGGAGGAGATATAAATGACGCGCTCTGGGCACATTGTGCAGGGCGGGCGGGGGCCCAGCCATCTTGCACTTGATGGATGGCACACGAGGCCAGCTGCTGTGAATGCCAAGGACTCTACTCCAGTGTCAAGGCTGGGGCCATTCCTGCAGGATGAGGCCATTGCCCCGGCCCTACCCCATGGGGCAGATGACTTTGGACTCCTCTCTGAGCTGGTTTCTGCACCTTTGAGTGATCAGGGCTCAAGTGCGTGATCAGTTTGGGTGTTTCCCAAACTAGAGTGTGCACAGGCATCACCAGGGGATCTCAGCGACATGCAGATTCTGACTCAGGAGGGCTGGGCCAGGCCCGGGGCTCTCAGGTCTAGTTCCCGCCCTGGCTGATGCTGACACTGCTGGACTAGGCCCTACTGACATTCTGGATCATTCTCTGTGTTCGGGCCTGTCCTGTGCATCCTGTGCAGTGTAGGATGCTGACAGCACCTTTGGTCTCCACCCACCAGGTGCCAGTGGCACCCCTGCACCCAGTGTGACGACTAGTAATGCCTCCAAACATCGCCAAAGGTACCGGGTCAGAAGCACAGGCTGGAGCACTCTAGAGACCAGAGCCCAGTCCCTTTCGCGCCTCCTCCTTTGAACCAACAGCAACGTTCATCTGTGCATGAGGCCTTCTGCAGGGGCAGCAGTGGAGGGAACTAGGAGACGACGCCACGGGCCCCACAAGGCGCTTACGCTGACAGCTCTTCTACCTTCTGCTGTCCGCACCTTTTGCTGTTTCACTCCCAGCACGAGGCACCACGTTCCTCCCTCTCTCTCTGCCCCAGTCTTGCCCTCAGAGGCCAGCTCCACACCACATCCTCCTGAGTCCTCCCCTGACTCAGGCTCCCTGGGCCCCACGGCTGGCTCTCAGGAAGAGCGAAGGGGAGGTTGTTCAGGGTATTTTACCCCTGGGTTGCATGCTCCTGGAGGGCAGTGGCGTGCCTGTTGCTTGTTGGCTCTGTTGAAGCCTCATTGAGGAGATGAAATGGCCTGTCCCATGCAATGCTATGGGACCGCAGGGTTGCTGCTTTGAAGGTGAAATAGACCCGCTCCTCACTCCCGGAGAAACCCCCCTCCCAGAAGGAAAGGAGCTGCTCAGGACCCGTCAAAGCGCCATGTCTGTGGGAGGAGTGGCCACAGTTAAGGCCTGAGGTCACTTTCTAGACACCCAGGACAGCTCCTGGGGTGCAGACCCGCTCCCCCAGCTCTTTACCTGCCCCCAGGCTCTGGCCTTGCCCACACTGATGCCACAGAAGCCAGGGCTGGGGCAGGAGCCAGCAGAGCAGGCTTTGGGCCAGGTGTGGCTCCAGCCTCATGGGCCGGCCGCGAGGCAGAGGAAGCCCTCCCTGGGCTAGCCTGGCTCTCTGGGGCCTGCATGGGGTCCCCTGAGCGCAGCGTGGCCTGGCTCTCTTGTTGGTTCATGCTGCCCCAGGCCCTCTCGGGGACAGGAAACCGGCTGAGAGGGGGCCTGAAGCCTGGCTCCCTGGTCAGTCACCACCAAGAGGCCTTCCCTGAGCACCCAGCCTCTAAGAACGCCCTTTGCCCCCGCAATGTCACTTTGCACTTAGGTTTTTCTTCCTGGTTTTTATAGCAGCCTCTCCCGATAAGATCTAAATCTTATCGGGACAGGCACAGGGCCCACCTGGTTCACCACTGCCTCCCCTGTGCCCAGCGTGGTGCCTGGCACAGAGCAGACGTTCATAAACACTAAGGGAATTAAGGAGGGGGTGCGGGAACGCTGCCCCATGCTGCTTCCCGGACCGCTGCACCGCTGCTACTTCCCACAGATGAGCCTCGGCTTTCAAAGAGGCACCCCCAGGTTCCATGCGAGTACCTGTTTAAGAACTTGGCCACGTTCGCATCGGTCTCTCCCATCTGGACAAGAGGCACCACACTAGAAAAGGAGGAGACAGTCACGTGGCATTATGGGGCTCAACAGGCTCTGACCTGGGGCCTAAACCTTGAGCAGCATTTCACATCCTGCCACCGCTCAACCTGAACCTGCACAAGCTCGGCCGGCACTGGAGATGACAAATCCATCACAGGTGGGTTTAAACAGGCCATCGGCCCCCTTTCCACGGGCACATCGCAGGAGGGCCTGGCCAAGGAGGGATCGAGGATGGCCGGTGAGTTGAGGGAGCCGCCTGGCCTACACCACACCCCAGCCAGCCAGCTTTTGTACCACTGGACCTGGGTCTGGGTGGGATGAAGTTGGGGTGGTCGGCCTCTAGCCTTCAAAGGAAGTGGGGGCCTGACCCTTAATTCCCAATGGGCTAAACTCTAAGCCCCTTGTACATCATGACTTAGAACAACTTCACAGGGGAGAAAAAGACCCAGGCAGACCAAGCTCCTGATTCCGCAGGATTCTGGATTCCTGGGGTCCATGCCAGTCTATTTGCAGATACATTAGACACTGGACGGCCATCTGCTGGGCACCAGTGTGGTGGCAGGCCCTTGCCGAGCCTTTCCCAGGTATCACCCTGTGGCATAGGCCTTGTTGGCATGCCAGCTACCCAAAGTCCGGCCTCAGGGTTCTCATCCCCACCCAACGCCATGCACCTGGCTAGCGGCCCAGCAGGGTGTGCGCCCAGGCCTGTCACAGAGCTCCAGGCTGTCTCTAGTGGGCACCGCATGCTCAGCGAGGAGCTTCCTCACCCGAGGTGCCCCAGGTGTGTGTCCCCACCTCAGGACAATCTGCACCTTGCCACTGCCATGGCTGCGTAACTCTCTGCTGCATTGAGGACCTATCAGCTGCTCCGCCATGCCTGTTGGGCCTTTGGGTTGTTTCCAGTTTCTTGCTATTATGAGCACTGCTGATGGATGGCTTTGTACAAGTGACAGTTTTTTCTTTCGAAGCCAAAGCTTTTTCTGTTACCTGGGATCTCTTAGGAGCTATCTGGGCCCGAGAGCCTTTCATAAAGAACAAAACCTTAGTGGTGTGGGACTGTGAAAGAGCTCAGGCTCGGCCCAGACAGTCGTGGACTCCAATCTGGATTCTGCTATCAACCATGTGGGGGACCGTGGCTATGGTGTCATTTCTCTGAGCCACAGCTTCCTGACTCCTGTAAAGCAGAGGCCACCACCACCTCTCTCCCAGGGCTATCAACAAGGAGTAAATGAAATTATGAACATAAAGTGCCGGTCCATTGGATCAAAGTAGGGCTTGCTTTCTCTTCTCTGTAAAGCTGGCTGGCAGCCTGGTCTCTGAGTGGTGTAGATAGAGACTTTGCTCATTTTCTTCTAAAGATTCCTCAGAAAGGCTGTCAGTAGCTTTGGAGGGGGTGGTGGCTAGTCTGCTGACAGCGTCTACCTGGGTTCCCCACAGCCGTGCAGGCCTTTCAGGAGCCTTATGCACCCAGCAGCCAGCAGGGTCCTTTCACGTCTACCCCTGTCCCCAAGATGGCTGAGGCTGAGAACCCAGCAATAACTTCCCGCTGTTCTCAGAATACAGGGCTCACAAGCAAGGTGCAATTGTGTTGTCTGATAGTCTATTTGGTCACATGTCACTGTCTCCACTCCACAACATGGTGCTCTGAGGACAGGGACTTGGTCTGTCCTGGTCCCCGTATGGCACAGTGGAGGGGCCCAGACAAAGTCTGTTGATGTGTGGCTGGATGGCTCAGAGATGGCCCTGCTGTGCCTGCCTCCTGCCCGCTGTGCAGAGGCCCCTCTCCCTCTCCCCATCCCCGTCCTCCTCTCCCTCTCCCTCTCCCTTGGGCCCTCTCCCTCTCTCCAGCCCTCTTACCGTCTCTCGGCCCGGCGGCACACGGCCCGGCAGAAATGCAGCGCCGAGCTGATCTTGCCTCCCGACTGAAAGGAGAAAGGGACATTGCCTGAGCAGGGTGGGAAAGGTGTGCCCATTGCGGACAGGAGCTCCTCTCAAGTCCAGCCCTGCCCCCCAAACCAGGCAACGTTCTGCCTCCAGGAGCCCTGCCATGGCACACCCACCGGGCACACTGCTCCAGAGTGGGCAGGGCTGGGAGGGACCGGTGAGGACCTGGAGGGACTTGGGGGAACTGGAGGACAGCGTCTGTCACTGTGAAAAGAGGGATTTACTCAGAGCCCATGTGTGTCTGTCACTGAACCTGCCTGCAGCCGCCCCTGGTTAAGCCTGCCCAGTACCTACAGGCAGGATGAAGGCCGTGAGTGGTGGAAGCTGGCTGGTGTACTTGTCAATCCACTGCTCCAGCTCCAGGACGGGCCCCGCCTCGAACGTGGTATACTCTGAGAAGCCAAGGAGCAGAGGGAACTGCCATGAGGCCATCACCCACCAGACTATGGCAGGAACCACCCCCGCCGCCCTTCCACCTGGGTGTCCCGCAGACTGCTTCCACTGGCTCAGAAGGTACCTTCCCTCCCAGGAGCTACGAGCAAGGCTGACTGGCCCACCTGTGGGTCCCTGGGGGCCTGGGCTCCCAGATGGTAACCCCTAGGAGAGTCCCCTGACCCTAGGGCCCTCTGAACATCCACAGGAGGTTGAGAATTACTTAAGTGAGCCTCCCGGGCCGAGGAGCGTGGTGTCGCCAGGGCCGAGCCGACGTCCTGCAATGTGCACTGGATCTGGGGGGCAACAGAAAGTGACAGTCAAGATCTATTTGAGATGGGCTGGACAGAGACAATGTGCAGAGGCGCCACCTAACACGCCGGCAAAGCCTGTGCCAGCTAGCTCATGAAGGGCTGTGATATGGTTTGGCAATGTGTTCCCATCCAAATCTCATGTCAAATTGTGATCCCCAGAGTTGGAGGTGGGGCCTGGTGGGCGGTGATTGGATCATTGGGGTGGTTTTGAATGGTGTAGCACCAGCCCCCTAGTGCTGTCTTGTGATAGAGTTGTCATGAGATGTGGTTGTTTGAAAGTGTGTAGCACCTCCCTCTTCACACTCTCTCTCTCCTATCAGCCATGTGAAGATGTACCTGATTCCCCTTTGCCTTCCGCCATGACTGTAGGTTTCCTGAGGCCTCCCCAGAAGCAGAAGCCTGTACAGCCCGCAAAACCATGTGCAGATTAAACTTCTTTTCTTTATAAATTATCCGGTCTCAGGTAGTTCTTTATAGCAGTGTGAGAACGGACTAATACAGGCTGTCAGACCTTGAATTGGCTGACATTTGAAGGCAAACTCTGAACTTTCAGCACAACATCTTCGTTGGACACCCAGCCCTACTGAGGGGGACCTGGTGTGGCTCTTTTGCAGTCTGAGGGAGGAAAAGACTCCCATGGGGCAGCAGCTGGGTTAAGCAGATGACATGCATCATACACCCAGGGACAGTCAAGAGGAACCGTCTGGGCTCTGTCCACGTCTCCTGTGCGCCTCGGCCTTGTGAGGTTTTCTTCTTTTCTCAACATTTGACAGCTTTGGTTTTCTAACCTGTAACAGTTGGGCCAAGAGGTCAAATGTGACAGTACTTTCTAAACTCTAAAGGACAAGGAGCTTGGAGAATGTAGTCAGCCAAGGCGTGTGGGGATTCTGGGAGCAGGAAGCCTGGCTGGGTGAGGCCTGTGCTCTGTCCAGGTGGGGAGTGGGTTTGCTTGGAACAGAAGTGGTCTGTTAAGGTCTGCTGCAAGGACTCCAGGCCCCTGCATGACAAATGTCCAACAGCTCCCATGCATGTGAAGACCACAAGTACCACCTCTGACTTTGTGCCCAGCCAGGGTCCACTCAAACTGGATGGTGGGCGACCAGGAGGGTGAAGGTCTGCGACTTCTGACCTCTCCTAAGATGGCCACTGTGACAGCATTCAAGAAGCAGGCCATGGTGTGTGAGAGCAGAGGCTGCCCATCCAGCACTGGGCTGGAACCTTCCTAGGGCTTCTGACCAGCAGACCTTGGGCAAGCTGCTTCCCTGCTTGGGGTCTCTGCGCTTTCACAGTCAAAGCGGGAATGATAATACTACCCACTTGGTTGGCCATGTGCAGCATGTATCCCCGGGGCTGGGGAAAACTGGCACCAGTTTGGGAATCAGATTCCAGCTCTACTGATGCCTGGCTGTGGGGGCTGGGCAAGTCAGCCTTTCTGAGGCTCAGTTTGGCTCCCTATAAACTGTGGACATTAACTTCCACCTCATGGGTGTCTGTGAGGGTGAAATGGGTGATATGAGGAGAGCAGTGGCATTGCTGCCCGGCTTCATCCACAGGCCCTGCAAGCAGCTACCAGGCCAGGCCGGGCTCCCAGGTGAACCAGACACTGTCCCTGCCCTCACAGTGCCAAGGCTGGGTGGGAGGCGGATGGGTGAACAGGTTAACACCCCTTGTGATGCCTGTGGTTAGAGGATGTGGAAATCCAGGAGCGGTGCCTAACCCAGCTGGAGATTAGGTAGCCAGGGAAGGCCCTGGAGGAGGTGACGTGACAGCTGCGACCCAACGTGTACAGCAGACAGAAATGACCGCTGCTACCGCGGCTCCTCAGGAGGTTGAAAGCCTTCCTCCACCACACAGAATGTTCTGGCAGCTGAGGCTTCCATCCTCCTGCAGCCACAGCCTGTGGCAGCCCCACCTACTCCCCTCCATCTGCTCCCAGGGGCCTGAGTGGGCTCCAGCCTGGGCTTCAGAACGGAAGTGGGAAGGGCTGACCCTGCGGGGAGCAGTTTCTGGGGACCTGGGTCCATGTGGAGTTGGAAAGTGCGGCACCCTGGGCGTTCTGGGGTGGTGACCCTATCTCCGTGCTTGAAGTTCTCTGTGTGGGTCAGAGGCCCCCTCCTTCTTAGGGAACAGAACAGTGACACTGTGACGCGTGAGTCCCACCAGCTGAGGGCTCACTGCAGCTAGGCTTCCCAGGTTCCCTCTGCATCGGGCACGAGCGAGGCACTTCACACCAGCTTTCTCAGCCTCGGTGCTACTGCCGTTCACGGCTGGGTCATTCTTTGTTGACAGGGGCTGTCCCCTGCATTGCAGGATATTTACATGCCAGCAACACCCCCCACACCCAGGTGTGGCAACCAAAAATGTCTCTAGATATTGCTCAGCGGGCCCTGAGGGGCAGAATGGCCCTGGGTTGAGAACCGTTGCATTTTAAATTCCCTTATTTAGTACAATCCTCACCACTCGCCTGTGAAGGAAGATTATATGTCTCCAATTGTTTGTTTTGGAGACAGAGTTGTTGTTGTTGTTGTTTTTAAAGACAGGATCCCACTCTGTTGCCCAGGCTAGAGTGCAGTGGTGTCATCACAGCTCACTGCAGCCTCAACCTCTAAGACTCAAGCGATTCTCCTACCTCAGCCTTGTAAGTTGCTGGGACTATGGGTGCATGCCACCATACTTGGCTAATTTTTAATTTTTTTTTTTTTTGTAGAGACAGGGTCTCCCTAAGTTGCCTAGGCTGGTCTTGAACTCCTGGCTTGAAGTGATGCTCCCACCTTGGCCTCCCAAAGTGCTGGGATTACAGGCTTGATTGAACCATGGTGCTCGGCCTGAGACAGGGTCTCTATCTCTTGCCCAGGCAGGAGTGCAGTGGCATGATCACAGCTCACTGCAGCCTTGACCTCCTGGGCTCAAGAGATCCTCCTACCTCAGTTTCCTGAGTAGCTGAGGCTACAGGCGTTCACCACCATGCCTGGCTAATTTTCAAATATTTTGTAGAGTCGGGGTCTTATTATGTTACCCAGGCTCCTGGCCTCAAGTGATCTTCCTGCCTCAGTCTCCCAAGTAGCTGAGACTGCAGGTGTGAGCCACTATACCTGGCCTGTCCCCATTTTACAGATGAAGAAATGGAGCTCACAGAGGGAGAGTGACTAGCCCCAGGTGATACAAAGAGGAACTGATGGCTGGATGCTGAGTCCCGTGATGGCCACCAGGGATGAAGATTCCCAGCTTGGGGTGAGATGGTGTTACTCACTTTCTGAAGCTCTTTGGCAAATGTGTGGCCCTTTTCTGTGACTAATTCCAGAGCAAACCTATGAAGAAAAAGGAAAAAGAATTTGCCTGTAATGTAATGTCCCTAGGCCCTGTCTTGCCGTAAACAATAGATTCTCAGGTGGCAGGCCATTTAGTTAATTTAGCTATAATAGCCATGTTATTTTTCTTGCTAACAGTTAGAACATTATAGCCTTCCATTTGGGGCGGGGCGGTGGTATTTGTTTCTTGAAATGCCTTTTCAGATACCCATTATTTCCAGTCAAGAATTCCTTTTGAACAGCTACTCTGGCCAGGCCCAGGAGAGTCAGTGGTGAACAGAAGCTGACCCA
Source organism: Nomascus leucogenys (assembly GCF_006542625.1). NCBI lineage: Eukaryota > Metazoa > Chordata > Mammalia > Primates > Hylobatidae > Nomascus > Nomascus leucogenys. The sequence continues at coordinate 76,667,703 of NC_044390.1, forward strand.
GGCTCTGTCCAGCAAGTTGGTGACAGGGTGAGCAGTGACAGTCTCAAGTGCTGGATCCTGAGCTCTGACCCGCAGCCCTGTGGTGATAGGTGAGTGGGAACCAGACAGACCCAGGTGCAAATTGTGCACTGCTGCTGAGTGTCTCTGGGACTTCAGGCAAAGCTTACACCTTCATGTTCAGGAGCATGATATTCAGGAGTGTGATAGGTAATCAGATTAGACATACTCCTGAATGTGAAGGTGCAAACTGAGATCAGTGCTCTGAAGGAAAGAGCAACAGAAGCCTAATCTGACCTTGGCTAGAGAGCCAGGGAGGGCTTCCTGGAGGAGGTGATGCTGGAGGGAAGACTTTGAAGGCTGGGGAGGACTTCCCTCATAAGGCAGGGAAAGCAAACTGCCCCCGACACAGGTCAGGACCCTGGCTCTGCCTCCCTCAGAACCCTGCACTTCCCTCCTGCACCAGTCAGTGCCCCAGCAGGAGACAGTGGCGCGCTGCAGGGATTCCTGGAGGAGGGCTTTGGGAAGGGACAATTCACAGATGTGTGAGCAGAGTTTCAGGGAAATGCAGGAGCCTGAAGGGCAAGGGTCGGGGAAGGTACAACTCACCCTGGAGGGAGCTGGATTCTGGAGTCACTCAGCAGGGAGGGAGTTAGGTAGGGAGCCCAGCTGCCACCAGAGCCATGCACCACTGGGGAACAGGGTCACACACACTCCTGAGGTCCCTGCACTCACTCTCCCATCACCTGCTGGTGCATCCCACTGGCTGGACCCACCTGAATGCCAGAAGACCAAGGAATGGAGGTGGCACAGCCACCAGGTGAGAAGGTCAGCCTCCCACGCATAAAGAGAAGGGATTTGAAAGGGCCAATGGAGAATATCCAGCGCATCTTCCTGGCACATCTTACAGTTAGAACGAAACACACCAGTATGTGATTCCCGCCTGGCGTGTCTTTCCCTCTGGACCAAAGGGAGGGCTGTGCAGGCTGGGACACAGTCTGTCTCCATCATAGCAGATGCCCCATGCCTGCCTCACAGGAGGCGTGCAGAAGTATCTACTTGCCGAGGGATGCCCCGTGACCAGGCCAGTGGCAGGCCCCACCCTGGGCGCTTGCCCCAAGCCTGCTCCCACCCTCGTAGCTGCCCAGTGAGTGCTGCCTGCTCCCTGCACTCTGCAGCTCAGGAAGGCGGGGCTGAGGTTCTCTGTTGAGCAGCGCCTGGCACTGCAGATGCTTGGTCAATATCTGACCAAGGAAAAATCCACAACTGAGGTTTCCCCGACCTCCCGCTCCTCCTCAACTGAGAGACGATGGCTCGTGATTTAGAGCTCATTAGAATAGCTGATGCGAGAACTGGCCTTTTCTCCCTTTGCCCACTTGGTCTTGTGTCTGTCCTCTTCTGGACCCCCTCCCACACACACCAAGGGGTTTGTTTGCCTTCTCTACCCAGCTGGCTATCTATACCTCCCATTATCTGTCCCAAAAATCTCACGTAGTGAGGCCCGCCATGGAGAAATGGTAGCCAGGAACAGGTAAGTGTTAAGAATAGTAATAATGAGGAGACTCGCTTGAACCCGGGAGGCAGAGGTTGCAGTGAGCCGAGATCGCGCCATTGCACTCCAGTCTGGGCAACAAGAGTGAAACTCTGTCTCAAAAAAAAAAAAAAAAAAAAAGAAGAAGAAGAATGATAATAGCTAACATTATTTTTACTTGTGCTAGGCACTGTCCTCAGGGTGAAACATGCATAGAATCATCTCATTTAAGCCCCACAAGAACACAGTGAGATGGGAATTATCATGATGACTACTTGACAGAACAGTAAACTGAGGCTCACAGAGGCCACGTGATTTACCTGACATCCCAGAGACAGTCAGCAGCGGTGCTGAATTTGCAGCTGGGTCTGTCTGGCTCCCACGCACCTATAACCCCAGGGCCCTGGGGTGAGATCTCAGGATCCAGCACTTGAGACTGTTGCTGCTCCCCCTGTCGCCAGCTTGTAGGGCATGCTGGGCAGACTGTGCTCCTGCTTGCAAATATTTGCTGCCCCTCCCACCCCACTGAAGTCAGGCACGTGCGCGTGACAGGCTCTGGCCACTGAAATGTGAATAAATGGAAGGCATCACTCCCAAGAAAGGTTTGTCTTTTGGAGGCAGAGTCGTACTCTGTCGCCCAGACTGGAGTGCAGTGGCGCAATCATGGCTCACTGCAGCCTCAACCTCCCAGACTCAAGTGATCCTCCTGCCTCAGCTTTCTGAGTAGCTGGGACTACAGGTGTGCACCACGCCTGGCTAATTTTTAAATTTTTCTTGTTAGTAGAGATGAAGTCTTGCTATGTTGCTCAGGCTGGTCTCAAACTCCTGAGCTCAAATGATTCTCCCACCTCGGCCTCCCAAAGCGCTGGGATTAGACATGTGAGCTGCTGCACCTAGTCATTTTTTTTTCAACTTTTATTTACCAACAAAGTTTAGTCTTCATAAAGACTGTCAAAAACTGCCAATGTCGACTATATTTCAAGTCATCATGGTGGGGTAGTGGGAAAAGTTTTCAATCAGCAATAAACACATCTTGGGTAAACCTCATTGGCGACAATACTGCCACTGCACAATCCCCTGGCAGCGTCAGGAGCCACTGTGAGTTTCACCATGACCTCTTTTCCCTCTGCCACAACGAGTGATAATCGCCCCAGGCAGCGGCTGTCCTAGCAGCCTGTGTCTCAGAATGAAGGCCACATGGAGCCAAAGAATATCCACCCTGTGATGGGCATGAAGTGGGAGCAGCAAGTCCATCTTTGGTGTCATAAGTCAGGAGATTTTGGGGTTGTCTGTGATCATAGCATGACCTGGCCCATCCTGACCTGGTCCATCCTTGAGTCCACCTTCTAAACTTTGACTTATGTAAAAAACAACATTCACAAAAGGGATCACATTGGATGTACTGCGCATTATACTAACTCACCTCTTTCACTCAATATACTAACCTCAGTGGCACACACAGGCTCACCTGAAAAGTGAGGGATGAGAGGGAGGCAGCTTCACATGGCATTGGCCAGAGGCCAGCGCAGGCACAGGCAGGGCCAGAAGGGAAAGGAGTCTGCAGCCCCGCAGCCTTGTGGAGCTGACCAGCCTGTGCTTCGGGGCTCAGGAAAGTTCAATAAGGGCTGACAACCTCTGAGGCTGCTGCCCAGCATGCATGAAAGCTTCATATTCATTACATTTACTCATACTCGACCAAACACAACCTCAAGGCCAATCCTGTCCCCCTTACCCAATAGCTGAACTTAATTCATCTGTAGTTCCCACGGCTTCAAACACTTGATCGTCTTTGGGTCTCCTTTCTCCTGTGAAGGTACTAGAAAACCCTGTGGAAAAAAATGTTTAGCCACCCAAATTAAGATTCTGTTTTCCTGATATGCTGTTTTTTTTTTTTTTAAACTTTCAAAGATTTTAAAGAACTTTCTCTCTCTTTTTTGAACAGTCGCTCTGTCATCCAGGCTGGAGTATAGCGGCGTGACCTTGGCTCACTGCAACCTCCGCCTCCCAGGTTCAAGTGATTCTCGTGCCTCAGTCTCCCAAGTAGCTGGGATTACAAGCGTGTACCATCATGCCCAGCTAATTTTTGTATTTTTAGTAGAGACAGGTTTTCGCCATGTCAGCCAAGCTAGTCTTGAACTCCTGGCCTCAAGTGATTCACCCACCTCAGCCTCCCAAAGTGCTAAGATTATAGGCATGGGCCACCGTACCACCCCTTAAAGAACTTTCAACTTGAAGTATAGCATATACACAGAAAAGTGCTCAAATCATAAGTGTGCAAGTTGGTGAATTACTACTAACTGAATATACCTCCTTGATCAGCACCTAGCTTCATAAACAGAACATGACCAACACCCTGAAAGCCCCCCATGTAACCCCTTTTAGTTGCCATTCCCCAAGGGTTAGCCACTATGCTCACTTCTTTCCTGATGTGCTTTTAAACTTAAAAATCACACACTAACCATCCTGATAAAGAAATAAAACATGTTCTATATTTTATATCATATATACACTACCACTATATTTCACATGAAGTCAAAGTCCTCTGTGCCTCTGCCTAGCTCACAGTCCCTGCCTTTCTCCCCCAACCTCTGAGAAAGTGAAAACTGCCCCTGACAGTTTGGAGCTGGCTTTCGCTATCGGGCAGGCTTTGGGGTTGTCAGGTGCCAGCCTGGCACTCACAGGTAGACTGTGGTGGTCTGCTGAACACAAACAATTTCACAGAAAAACGTCAGACAGGCCACTCTATGACATGATGGTTCGAGACCAAGACAAGGCCACTGTGGAAGAACGTCTGCGCACAGACGACTGTGTCCAAACTCCAGAAGATGACCAAACCTCCCCCTTCCCTGGCTAATGTGAGTGACTGCTGCATCTTTATCCATTACAGCATTAGCACCTCTTTGTCCCTTCTGTCTTCTAGAAACAAATTATTAACATACCCAATTACAGGTCGGGTGCAGTGGCTCACACTGTAATCCTCGGACTTTGGGAGGCCATGGTGGGCAGATCACTTGAGGCCAGGAATTCGAGACTAGCCTGGCCAACATGGCAAAACCCTGTCTCTACTAAAAATAGAAAAAGTTAGTTGGGCGTGGTGGTGCATGCCTGTAGTCCCAGCTGTTCGCGAGGCTGAGGCATAAGAATTGCTTGAAGCCTGGAGGCTGCAGTGAGCCGAGATCATGCCACTGCACTCCAGCCTGGGCAACAGAACTAGACCCTGTCTCAAAAAACAAAAAAAGATACCCAGTGACAGAAACAGCCCTGCTTCCTAACAGGATTCAATCTAGAACAAAGCCCCACTTTCTTGCAACCATCCAACACAAGCCCAACCCTATAATAAGTCCTTTCCAACATCCTCTTCCTTCTTTTTAATTGTGGTAACGGATGATACATAACAGAAATTTTACCATTTTGACCCTTCTTAAGTTTACCATTCAGTGGCATTGAGTATGTCCTGTACATGCTTTTATACTTTTACTATACAAGTATATATCCAAAAAACAATACATACTAGTGGTCTGCATGTTTTTGTACTACAAAAAATGGTATACTGGCTGGGTGCGGTAGCTCATGCCTCCTGTAATCCCAGCACTTTGGGAGGCTGAGGTGGGAGGATACCTTGAGCTCAGCAGTTCAAGACCAGCCTGGGCAACACAGCAAGACCTCATCTCTACACAAAAAATTAAAAAGTATTAGCCAGGCATGGTGATGTGTGTCTGTTGTCCCAGATACTCAGAAGGCTGAGGTGGGAGGATTGCTTGAGTCCAAAAGGTGGAGGCTGTAGTGAGCCATGACTGAGCCACTGCACTCCAGCCTGGGTGACAGAGTAAAACCCTGTATCAAAAAAAAAAAAAAAAAAAAAAAAAGGATCATAGCAACACATTCTTCTGCATCTTACTTTTTTCTATATAACATGTTCTAGCATTTTAAAACCTATTAAAGTAATATATACTCATTATAAAAAATAAAATAGAATAAAAGTATGTAAATAGTGAAAGTTCTTCTGTTTGTTCCCCTCTCACAACTTAATTTCTCTCCCAGAACAGTCCCAGGTGTAAACTTCCAGACTATTCTACACATACCTGAACACACATATATGTACATGCTTATCCAGACAGATTCAGGCTTTTGTCATTTAATATCTCTTGGGTGTTTTTCATTTCACATTACATTTTTGTAATGTATTTTGAGATCTGTCAAATATCATACTTTTTTTTTCTGAGACTTTTTTTTTTCTGAGATGGAGTCTCGCTCTGTCACCCAGGCTGGAGTGCAGTGGCATGATCTTGGCTCACTGCAACCTCTGCCTCCCGAGTTCAAGCAATTCTCCTGCCTCAGCCTCCCAAGTAGCTGCTGGGGTTACAGGCATGGTCCACCATACTCAGCTAATTTTTGTATTTTTAGTAGAGATGGGGTTTCACTACGTTGGCCAGGCTAGTCTCAAATTCCTGGTCTCAGGTGATTAGCCCAACAGGGCCTCCCAAAGTGCCGGGATTACAAGCATGAGCCACCGCTCCTGGTCACATATGATACTTTAAAGTGGCTGCAAAGAATTTGGAAGAACTTTAAAATGGTATATGCCATGAGTATTTCTTTGCATTTTTCACCTGTCCCCACCCTACCTTTGTCTCCCGTTTTGGTGTAAATCTTGGGGATCCTGGGTGTCTTCGAGGAAGGCTGTGGCCTAATGAGAAATAAACATCAGTATCTGGTGAGTGGGGATGGCTTACACAGAGGGTCAGCTCCTTCAGAGGGTCCCAGCTTGCTGCTTGTAACCTCAGAGGCAGCACTTACCCCTTACTGCTTAGATGGTCATCTCTTGTTGATTTCTTTCCCCTAGATCCCTTCTAACAGCAAACATTTTGTGGGCAAGACCAGAGCTTGATGACAGAATGTGTAGAGTAGCTGAAGTAATGCCTTGGTCAACATAGATGCTCAATAAATATTTGCTGAAGGACTTGATTGATCCTTTGCCATTGTCCCTGTACTATGCCAAGTAGTTTACAGGCATTATCTTCTGGAATTATCCTGGAATCTTTCCACAACCCCAGAGGCAGCCACCACCTATTCTCTTCATTTTACTGAGGAGGAAACTATGGCTCAGATGAGACTCACCTTCCTAGGTCATCTAAGAAGAGGCAGGAGGGGGATGCCCAAAACTGTCCTAGACCAGAGCACAAACTGTAACTTCTATCCTACCGAAATGCTTTATTTATTATTATTATTATTATTATTATTATTATTATTTTGAGATGGGGTCTCACTCTGTCGCCCAGGCTGGAATGCAGTTGCACGATCTAGGCTCACTGCAACCTCTGCCTCCTGGGCTCAAGCAATCCTCCCACCTCAGCCTCCCCAGCAGCTAGGAGCACAGGTGTATACCACCACACCCGGCTAATTTTTTTTGTTTTTGTTTTTGTTTTTGGTAGAGACGGGTTTGATCATGTTGCTCAGGCTGGTTTTGAACTCCCGAGCTCAAGCAATACGCCTGCCTCAAACTCCCAAAGTGTTGTGATTACAGACGTGAGCCACCGTACCTGGCCTATGATTATTTTGTTCACAGACAGGGTCTTGCTCTGTTGCCTAAGCTGGAATGCAGTGCAGTGGCATGATCATAGCTCACTGCAGCCTTGAACTCCTGGGCTCAAGTGACCCTCTGCCTCAGCCTCCCAAGTAGCTAGGACTCTTAACTCTATCCTACCCAAATTCTTATCTTATACTCCACCAACTCAGGGCCTCTTGCAGGAAAAGAAACCTGAGCCACTTCCATACTATGAGGCTTCGAGTGTACTCAGAGATGAAGAATTGCCAAAATACAGCAAAAAAAAGTGGCATTTTCAAATAACGATGTAAACAACTCAAGGACATAGCTCAAAATTAAAATGTGACATTACAAGCCCATTCGAAGGTTAATTTCCTGGATCTGTGAACTAAATTAATCCATTATTAATCCACGGTACTCTAGAGGTTCTGAGGTCTGGGTTGGGGTGCAAGTTTCAAGGAATATGAGGAAAGCCATCTTTAGAAGGTGCTGGTGTATCTGGGACCTGGGGGATGAACTGCTTTGGAGATTGGTCACAATCTGAGTTGAGAGCCCTCTTGGCCCACATGGGATATGCCCTTCCCTGCCCGATGATAGCGGGGCTTCACTGGGACTTAGGCAAAGACTACCTGGTCTCTGGCGCCCACGTGGCCCACGTTGCCATGGTGACGTTAGACCAGCGCGGAGACGTCACCCGACGGTTGCCGCGGTAACCTCACGGCGGTGTGACATACCCATGGCGATAACACCACGATTCACGGCAGGTGTTCGAGTTATCCTTCCCGCCGGCCACTCACCTGTCCCCGTCTTCCACGCCCTGCGGGCCGCGGCTCTGGAAACGGGGATACAGGACCCTGGCGGCGCCGAAGCACCCGCGCAGGCCAAGACGGCTCCCCAGGCCCCACACAGCCATGAGCCCGGCAGCTTGACGGGAGCTGACCCCGCCAGGTTCCCGTCCAGTCCCCGGGGTGACTCCACCCACAGCTGGTCGCGCCACCGCTCAGCTGTCAATTTTTATTGGTTCGCGGTTCTCGCCACAGGGCGGGACACTCCCAGGGACTTGTTTGCCATTGGTTTAACGGAAGAAGCGGGACGGGAAAACCCCTGTCGGCTTGGCTGCAACACCTATTGACCAATGTTCAAGCCTATTGGTAAAGGCACTCCGGGCTCGCGCGCTCTGATTGGCTGGCCTGAAGGACAGCACCTCCTCCCCTTGAGGCACGGGCGCTCTGGGCTGCCGGAGTTGGGGAGCTGTTCCGGCTCCGGCGCGGAGGGGCGGTGGCCGGGGAGGCGGCGGCGGCAGGTGAGAGGCCGGGGTCGCGGGGTCGGGTGGCGCGAGGTCCTAGACCCAGGACGACCCTGAGCCAGGCGTCCAGCTTCTGTGTCTCAGTTTCCCCAGCTCTGAGAGTCTTGCCCCGAGGGGTTGGCGACCTCAATCCGACAGTCGTGATTTTGAGCTTGACAAGCAAGGGGATTCCCTGCTCTGAGCCTCAGTTTTTCTAAGAAATGGGGATCACGATAGTACTTAGTTCATAATACACTTGAATCTTAGCGTAAGGTAATCTACGTAAAGCCTTAAGCGGAGGGCAATTTTGCGTTATTTATAAAAGTGTAAATTGCACACACCTATAGACCCTGCAAGCTCCTTTCTAGGACTCTGTCCTGCAGAAATACTCATTTAAGTGTGCAAAACGAGGCGTACTGGGTGTTTTCTGCAGCCTTCTTTATAAAATTGTGACACATTGGAAACAGCCTAAATGTCCAGCAAAGAGTTCTTTCTGCTCCATGATTTCATGTAAATTTCTACCTTTAATAGTAGTAGTTGTAAAAGAAGAACAGAGCCAGTAATAAGTAGCTCTCAGTAATTGAATGATTAGTAGCTGCCAGACACTGCTAAGTGTTTCCCTTGCGTTAATTTAACCTTCCTAACATCCACTGAGGTAGGTACGGTTGTTTTCTCTCCATGTAACGTGTGGGGAAACCGAGGTTCATAGCCGTTTAAGTGAGTTAACCAAGATGACATCACTGGGGAGTGGAGGAGCTGGCATTTGAACCCAGATCTGTTGGATGTGTCCAGTTGATCCTGCATTGCCTTTCTGGCACATAGCAAGTGCTGGACGGTTACCTTTTTTTGTTATTATGATGGGCTTGAACTAGGTGTTCTAAGATCTCTTTCTGCTGGTTCTGACACCTAGAGATCTTTGCTCTTCTCACTGGCTTTCCCTTTTAGGATTCCCAGGAGCCATGTTGTCAGAAGTCCTACTGGTGTCTGCTCCGGGGAAAGTCATCCTTCATGGAGAACATGCCGTGGTACATGGCAAGGTACAAAGCGGTTAGAGCCTTTAAGGATTGGGTACCCCTTCTCCCTGATGCTAATTTCGTAAGAAGGTAAAAGGACACCCTGAGGCACAGCTTGGGAGCAGATCAGAGAGATCAGTTTCTCCCCCGCCAGGCAAGGAAAAGATTTCTTATGCCCACTGAAGGGATTCTTGGGCCTCGCTCGGTATGATAGCAAAAAGATGATATATAAAGCCCTGTGAGTGGAATGAGTTCACCTAGGAGTGGGCTTTGATGCAGAAGGAAAGAGGCTCGAGCTCCGGGGCACTAAGACATTTAGAAGTTGGAAGGATGATCTAGCAAAGGAGTTGGAAACATCCATTATCTCATTTTACCCTTACAACTACCCCCAAGGCATACCCTTTTATTATCCTATTTTACAAATGTGCAAACTGAGGCTTAGGAGAGAAGTGGTAACCTGATCCAAGTCCTATATACTTTGGTAGAGCTTAGTGTGAACCTAAGTCTGTCTGAAACCACCCCTGCTGAACTCTGCTATTTTTTTTTTTTTCCTGAGACAGAGTCTTGCTCTGTCACTGGAGTGCAGTCTTGCAATCATGGCTCACTGCAGCCTCCAACCTCAGCCTCTCAAGTAGCTGGGACCACAGGTGTGCACCACCATGCCCCACTAATTTTTTTCTTTTATTTTTCTGTAGAGACGTGGTATGACACCACGCTGGTCTCGAACTCCTGGGCTCAAGTGATCTTCTTGCCTTGGCCTCCCAAAGTGCTGGGATTATAGACATGAGCCACCACACCTGGCTTCTCACTGCTATTCTTTATGTTCTTATATTTCTCATTGAAAACATGGTGATTATTGGGAAATGATTCCTTGGTGTTGAGAACCTCTGAAATTTTGCAGGCAGAGGGAAAGTGGATGTTAATTCTTAGCTGATCGATGGTGGCTGTGCCCAGGCTTAGTGGGAGAGCATGCCAAGGTTGATTAGCAGTGTCTGGCAAGGGCACGGCTAGGGGTGGCCTCTGTGCTTATGTTTGCTCTCTTCTTAGCACGTGGGTCCTGGCCCCTTTGCCACCCACCCTCAGGCTTATTGCTTTTGTCTTTTATTCTATAGGTAGCACTGGCTGTAGCCTTGAACTTGAGAACATTCCTCCGGCTTCAACCCCACAGCAATGGGAAAGTGGACCTCAGCTTACCCAACATTGGTATCAAGCGGGCCTGGGATGTGGCCAGGCTTCAGTCACTGGACACAAGCTTTCTGGGTGAGGGCAAGGAGGAGAAACCAGGTGTGGTAAGAGCCTACAGAGAGGGCAGCTGGCCAGGTATTCTGGGCTGTCCCCAAGGGAGCCAGGGGCCAGCTATTTCCAGGGTGTTTTCTACCCTGACCTCATAAAATTAGCTTCACTCATTTTATCTTTTTTTTTTTAATTTATAAGTGTAAAACAATGCATTGGATCTCTGGGGGCTGTTGTGGACAGATCATCAAGGCCTATTGTTGAGTGAAAAAAATGCAAAACAGCAAACATATGTATTTAAGTATAAATATGTGTATAAATGATGGAAAAGGTCTCGGGGGCATAGACATCAGATTGGCAGTGGTGATTAGTTCTCCTGGGAGAGACCTAGGACCAGAGAGTAGACAAAGTGACACATGTTTTAAATGAGGAGACTATATTGGCATTTTGTATAATTAAAAATTGATAAAAGTAGGCCAGGCACAGTGGCTCATGCCTGTAATTCCAGCACTTTGGGAGGCCAAGGCGGGCGGATCACCTGAGGTCAGGAGTTTGAGACCAGCCTGGCCAACATGTCGAAACCCTGTCTCTACTAAAAATACAAAAATTAGCTGGGTGTGGTGGCACACACCTGTAATCTCAGCTACTCAGGAGGCTGAGGTAGGAGAATCGCTTGAACCTGGGAGGCAGAAGTTGCAGTGAGCCGAGATTGTGCCATTGCACTCCAGCCTGGGGGACAGAGCAAGACTCCATCTCAAAAAAAAAAAAAAAATTTTTAATATAAGTACAAGTTACCTATGCTTATTATTGGAAAATATAGTCAATACTGGGACATTGTAATTTTAAAAATCACCTATTATTTCCCTTCTCCTTTCCCTGACCCCAGTAATGACTCCAAGCATTTAGGCATTAATCCTTCTGGGTGATTTTCTGTAGATTGATGGAAAGATTGATAGAGACAGGGAGATATCTTGGTTTTTTAACCAAAATTGGGTCAGGCCATATAAACCATTCAGAAGTACCAATTTTTTCTTTGCGTGTCAGGTGTGTGTGCTGATTTTTGACAGCACTGTGAAGATTTCATCCACTCATAAGCAGGCCAGCTTTTTCCATCAGTGGAGTCCCCTGCACCTGCCCCAGAGCTGACGTGTGTTTTCTCTGTTGTCAGTTTACTGTCTGCTCCCTGGGCTGAAGCCTTGCTCTTTGGAACAGTGTTTCTCAGCCAGAGTGGGGTAAATGAGAATCTTCTCGGGTTTTTTCCTTAGACTGCACCTGAACCCTTGACACCTGCTTCCCATTCCCCATGAGAAACCACAGTCACTCCCATACGCCGTATGGGGATGGAGGAAAAATTGAAAATTCTCATTTCACTTGTTGAGATGGGGTCTCGCTGTGTTGCCCAGTCTGGTCTGGAACTCCTGGCCTCAAGCAGTTTTCCACTTTCCCACCTTGGGCTCCCAAAGTGCTGGGGTTTCAGGTGAGATCCACTGTGCCCGGCCAAAATCCTCATTTTAGAGCAGCCCTTTTTAACCTCATCATATCTTGGAATCACCCAGGAGTTTTTTGTGATGGTGGTGGTTGTTTTTGTTTTAACCAATACGGATGGATGGGCTCCTGGCTCTGCCCCTCTCTTATTGGGAGTTGGTAGTGGTGGTAGGAGTTTTTGAAAGGGGTTCCTTGGGTGATTCTGGGGACACCTCAGTTAAAAGCTACTCCTTTGGAGCGTGCATCTGAAAACAACCAGCCAGAGCACATGGAACTTGCTTTCCATGGTGGACAGGGCCGCCCAGCCAGACCAGAAATGTCTCCTGAGAACCAGCTGCAACTTGTGTATGTCAGTAGCTTGGGGTAGAAGCAGCCAGGTGTGGGGGAACATGTCTCAGACCACTCCAACTACCTCGGTGAACCTGGGGCAGGTCACTTCATCCTCTGGGCCTCGGAGCAGAGACCTGTTTCCTGACTGAGGGCTGCCATGAGGATCTGACGACACTGGAGGCAGGCACTAGGGGTGCGACACAGAGTGCGTTATGCAGGGAAGGGCTTGTTAGTTTTGGAGCGCTGGGAGACATACCATCTTCTAGGTTGCAAAGATCTACCATCTTTCTTTCAGTGTCCTTTTGCTCCCTCCTGATAGTAATAAACATTGAACTTTTTTTTTTTTTTAAGAGGCAGGGTCTTACTATGTTGCCCAGGCTGGTCTCAAATTCCTGGGCTTAAGTGTTCTTCTGCCTCAGCCTCCCGAGTAGCTGGGAATATAGGCACATACCACTGCACCCTGCTACTACAGTGAACACTTATTGGGTACTTATGTGTGCCAGGCACTAAGTGTGTTCACATATGTTAGCACTCTTAGAATTCGCCAGCATTCCCTGGAAGTAGGTGGTGGTATTCATCCCCATTGTACAGATTTGAAAATTAAAGTTCAGAGGTCAAGTGGCTCAGGTTACACTTGTTGGTAACACTGAAAGGATTCAGACCCAGGTTTCTCCTAGCCCCGAAGTCCAGGCTCTTAACAGCTGTTCCATCTCAATTACAAAGCTCTGAAATACCTGAGTTCTCAATGATGTCATGACTTGGCCATTTGAGTATATCATTAATCCATTCAACATATATTTACCCAGTACTTAACCGGTGCCCAAAGTTTCCTAACACACACACACCCAATTCCATTTCCCAGTCCCTTGAGAATGTGACCCGAGGCTCAGCGAGTGATTTGTAAAGGTGAGCTGGCCAGAAAGGCTCTGCCTTCTCAGTGTCTCAGAGGAAAGTGGCCCAGGTTCCTGTACATCCCTGGGAACAACCTGCCTCACCCTCCCCTTCTGCCCAGGTACCGCCTCGCATTTACACTGTCCTATTCCTCACGATTATCTTTTGGAGGAGGGAAATATTTTGGGGGGTTAACTTAATACTCTTTTGATTTTGGTTTTATACAATGGAAGGTGAAACCTAGGCCCTTGTGTGATTGAGCCAACATTCTCTGTGTGTGTCTGTGTGTGTTTGTTTTAAGACTACAATTTTTTTTTTTTTTTTTTTGAGACAGGGTCTCACTCTGTTATGCAGCCTGGAGTGCAGTGGTGCAAGCACAGCTCACGGTTTCCTCAACCTCTTGGGCTCAGGCGATCCTCCTGCCTCAGCCTTCCGAGTAGCTAGGACCACAGGTGTGCACCACCATGCCTGGCTAGTTTTTGTACTTTCTGTAGAGTTGGGGTTTCGCCATGTTACCTAGGCTGGTCTCAAACTCCTAGGCTCAAGTGATCTGCCCACCTCAGCCTCCCAAAGTACTGAGATTACAGGCATGAGCGCCTGCACCCAGCCTTAAAACTACTGTTAATTAGCACTTACTACATGCCGGGTGCTGTGCTAAAGAGTTTACACCCCTTATTTAACTTTACGTTCATGACAACTGTATGAAGAGGCACTGTTGTTATCCCTGTTTTACCAAGGTCGGAAACAGGTTCAGGGAGGTTGAGTCACATGGCCAGTAAATGGCACAGTTGGGACTCAAACCCAAGTCTGCCTAAAGCCAATGAACAGACATGGGTGTGGGGTTCAGACCATAAATTCATGTCCATCCATGTTCCGATTCCAGTGACTAGTCGATTTTCTGTATTCTGTTGTTTATAAAGCACCAAAGTCCCTCTCACCCACTTGTGTTTGCTTGTTTGCCTGTGGAACAGAACAAGGTGATGTCACAACACCCACCCCAGAGCAAGTGGAGAAGCTGAAGGAGGTTGCAGGCTTGCCTGACGACTGTGCTGTCACCAAGCGCCTGGCTGTGCTGGCCTTTCTTTACTTATACCTGTCCATCTGCCGGAAGCAGAGGTGTGTGCGTGGTCTGGGGAAGGAGTCCAGATTCAGCCTCCCATGGAGAAAAAGGAAGGGTTTCTGTCATTGCTGCTGGAGAATGCACATGCTCTCTTCTAGAGCGGCAGCCATTGGCTGTCCTCACCATGTGCCAGGCACCCTGCCAGACACGGTATATATGGCATGCCTGTTTTTTAGACAGGGTCTCTCTGTCGCCCAGGCTGGAATGCAGTGGTACGATCTCAGCTTACTCCAGCCTCGACCTCCCAGGCTCAAGTGATCCTTCTGCCTCAGCCTCCCAAGTAGCTGGGACTACAGGTGCGCACCACCACGCCTGGCTAATTTTTAAATTTTTATAGAGATGGGGTCTCACTGTGTTGCCCAGGCTGGTCTCAAACTCCTGGGCTCATGTGATCCAACTGCCTTGGCCTCTGAAAGTGCTGGGATTAGAGGCATGAGTGACTGCACCCAGCCCCAGCCTCTCTGTTGTTGTTGTTGTTGTTTTTTTTTTTTTTTTTTTTTTTTTGGTCCAGAACCCAAAGGGAAAACCTCAAGGGGCAGCCCTTCCCTTGAGCAGCAAATGCTGGTTCAGTCAGGCTCTATGCTGAGGACACATTTGGAAACGGCCTGATACTTGCTGTCCGAAGCAGAATTTCAACACAAGAGAGGCACGTCCCCTTAAGTGGGTGAGGGGCATTCCAGAATCTTCCAGGCTGGATGGGGTGGGTATGTGGAATTTGAAGATGCACATTATTACAATTTTTATATTTGGGAAATGGGAAAAGCACTTCGTGGAAATTACCAAACACAAAGTTTGACAGTTCTCACTTGGGGGAAATACATGTAAGATGTAGCAATTCGGACCTTTCTGGTGATCAAAAGCAGACCCCGTGTTACACATGGTTGGGGAGCACCATCTGGTGGGAGAGGCCCCAGTGAACACACAATCCTAGTGTGCAGTGGTGAGGCAGTGGTGGAGGGAGGGAGGGCAGGCAGGGGGTCCTAGAAAGGGAGCCAGGAGGGTCTTTGTGGGTAGCTACGGAAAGTATCACAGTGGAAGCGACATTTGATAAGGCCTTGAAAGATGGGTAGGGATTTCTCTGGGGGATAAGGAGGTGCAAGGCTATTGCAGGCAGAGGGGCCAGCCTGTGCTCAGAGCAGGCCCACAGAAAAGCCTAGCATGTGGGCACAGGAAGGAGGTGGGAGAAAGGGGTTGACGGCTTGCCAGGTGCTTCTGGGAAGGGCTCTGGTTGGATGACCCAGGGATTTAAATGAACCTGGTACCTGTTTTCTAGTTGTCTGATTCAGCATGAGTTCCTGATGTTCAATAGGGATACATTTGGGGTCGGGAATTCTCCCCCAATTGAGAAAACTGAACCAGATGCTTGGAGTCAGGCCTGGGCCCGGCCCCTGGTTCAGTGCTGGCACCCCACTGCCCTGCGGGAGAGTCATGTTTCGCGCCCTGGTGTGTTTCAGGGCCCTGCCGAGCCTGGATATCGTAGTGTGGTCGGAGCTGCCCCCCGGGGCGGGCTTGGGCTCCAGCGCTGCCTACTCGGTGAGTCTGGCAGCAGCCCTCCTGACTGTGTGCGAGGAGATCCCAAACCCGCTGAAGGACGGGGATTGCGTCAACAGGTAACCATGGTCCTTACCTGGCCAGTGTCCCTCCCGCACGGCAGGATGGGGGCGTGGCTTCTCCCACTGAGACCTCACCACCTCCCTGTGAGGTGAGAGGTGTCATAGTGGCCATATTTAAGATGAGGAAGCTGAGCCCCGAGAGGTCAAATGGCTGGCCCAGGGCCACACGGCTAGTGCTGGCAGAGTGGGATTTGAACTCAGAGTCTGAGCTTTTCTCTCCTGCTCTCTACCACCTCTGCTCACCCCCGTCTTGGCTCTGTTGGGTTCAAGCGCCCATGGTATGGTAGAAAGAGCTGGAGTCCAGATCTAGAGGGCAGCGGGTTAGATGAACCCTCCCACCTCTGCATGGACTCAGGCTAGGACAGTGTCCTCCTCTGTATGGCAATGACAGTGCCCTAGGGGTGATCGTCCAGTTTTACCACACGGCTGTGAAAGAAACTACAGTGCGCTGAGAAATCCCCATTAGGGGGTGTGCCCATTAGACTAGGGCGTCTCTCCTCCTACAGGGCCGTCTGCATGGAGGGCATGTCACCTCTCTGCCTTCCTACTGACCACGTGAGTCAGTGAGGCCTGTCCAGACAGGCTTGACCACAGACCATTTCTATCATTAGGAGAATGCTCCTTGAGAAACCACCCAGTGCGCAGAGGTTATGCAGTTTGTCCCAGGACCAGGAGTTGTGGATGAGGCCCCCAAATGCAGAGCTGTGTCCTCCTGGGCTTGTTTTTTGTTTTGTTTTGTTTTGTTTTCTCAGCTTAGTTTTTTTGTTTGTTTGTTTGTTTTTTGAGACGGAGTCTCGCTCTGTCACCCAGGCTGGAGTGCAGTGGTGTGATCTTGGCTCACTGCCACCTCTGCCTCCAGGTTCAAGTGATTCTCCACGGGCCAACAGACTGGCCCTGTCTTTCAAAAGGTGGAGGGTGACTGTGTGTGTGCGCCTGCACGTGTGTG